>NC_059428.1:66650868-66972535 GCF_021028975.2 Sphaerodactylus townsendi | reverse complement strand
GGGCCAACCATTTAGAGTATAGGTAGAGAAAAGGAAAATATGGATGGAGTAGTGCTAAAGTTGATTATTTAGTGCAAATACCATGAAAAACTGCAAATAAAAACAATCCTATTATTACACAGTGTGTAACAGACTTCTCTCTGTGATACACCTCCGAAGATGCCAGCCACAGATGCAGGCGAAATGTTAGGAACAAGAACTACCAGACCACGGCCACATAGCCCGGAAAGCCCACAACAACAAATCCCATTATTTCATTATATTTACTACCTTTCCAAGTGATTGTCAGTTTTTTTTAACCTTAGCCCTTAATGTATGAAAGAAATCAGATATTAATCAGGGGGACGTGATTTTTTAATATGAATTGAGGAACTTGCTCTGTTTTTAAATAAAATATTCACGAACTGTATATTTTCTGCCTGTATTTCTTCTACTGGCCTTTTGGTGTCATTCTGAGATTAGTATGAAGGGCTTCATAATTATTCTGTTTTTTTCTTATTAAGCAGTATAGGCTTATATGCATGATAGATATCTCAATTCAATTCAAGCTCAATTCAAATTTTTCCTGAAAGAAAAATAGGACAATATGACAACTATTGATTAAAGTTAGGATTGAAGTTCCTTTGTAACTGCTGCATTGAAATCACTTTTATTGGAATCACTTTTATTTTTTTTACTGTGTCCAAGAACTAGGTCAGTTTGTACCCAGCCTGGCTTGAGTTTGCCAAATAATGAAATCAGTTGCCATAGTGGGGAACATAAACTTTGGTTTATGTATGTGGGATCAGGCCTTTATGTGTGACACGAGGGAAAGACCTAAACTTATGTGGAAACTCCTCTGAAATATTTCACTCGTTTAACATTTATTTTTTTCCAATTCTCAGAAATCCTTGCAGTATTTCACCTGAACAGGAAAACTCCAATGTTACTTCAGAATATCTTTTAATGAAAAAATTGGTATTGGTATTGATGTGGGTCCTCCCCTTCTGAAAAGAATAAAGCAAAGAACAATTTTGAGCCTTTGGATGGACATAGTTATGTGGTATCTTGTGCCCTTTGCATAGTGTTGGCAGTATTAAATAGTTTTGGCAGTATGGACATCATGAAAGATCAGACTGTCATTCTCTAATTTAATAACCTGTAAAATGGCTATAGATTCCATGGTGATACACACAATTTGTTCTCAAACTCCAAGAGTTCCCAAAACAAAGTTTGGACCCCTGCTCTAACTGGTATGGCATTATACCACCTAGGGGGGACATGGAATACATAACAAGACTGTACTTCATCATAAGGTGCAAACAATGCCATTAGGTTTTTTTAAAAAAATAAATACATAAAATAAATGCCCACCAATTTATGGATAGCATTTTTCACTGAATATTCAAAAGCTTCTGATGTGCTTTCCAGACAGCAAAGACTTCAGAGGGTAAAGGAGGCTGTTTCCCACTCAACCGTTTGCTCTCTGGTCAGTTTCACCCTCTTCACCCCACCACCATTTGCTGAAGGTTGCCCCAGGATGTTTGCTCTGCAGACTGCGATCCTGAGTGCCTTTTCAGCCCCCCAAGGTAGGTAGTTGTACTAGCTGGTCCTACTGATTCTGACAACATATAGTTTCCTTATTATTATTATATATTTTGGGGAGGAGCTGTCTTTGAAGATACACAACATGCATAAGAGAATCTTAGCCGCTTGGAGGACTTAAGGGTGGTAGACCTATCCACAATGGTCCCAGTACTTTTCAATGGGAGTCCCCCGAGTGGCTAAGATTCTGTTATGCATGTCTGTGTATCTTCAAAGATAGCTCCTCCCCTCCCACCCCGCAGAAAGGAAAACAATATATTGCTGGAATTAGCAGACCCAGCTGAGTATATCTATGTACTTTTCAAGGTGAAAGGTGCCCAGGATTGGAGCCTGCAGAGCAAACATCCTGGGATTTGAAACATCCTTTACATCAGATTTTGTTCATCTATGTGCCTAATAATTCTATTTTTGATTACAATTTCTACTAATTTGCCTGGGACAGATACTAGGTTGAGCAGTCTGTGATTTCCTTGTTCCCTTCTGGACCTTTTTTTATTAAAAAAATTAGTATTTGCTACTCTTAGGCTTTTGCTACCACAGCTGAAATTAGTGATAAGTTACATATATCGATTAGTAGATCAGGAACCTCACATTTGAGTTCTCTACGAAGTTGTGGGTGTTTGCCAACAGCACCTGGAGACTTAGTAGTTTTTAATTTACTCAGCAGATCTAGAATGTAATCTCTCACAAACCTCAAGGCAGAACCCAGAGATCTCCCAGATTTACAAGTGATGCCCAGTCTACATAGTTGGTTTCCCTGGATAAAAAGGCTTATTTTGAGTGTGCACAGTATTGTATTATGACACCGAGGTCCCTCTACCCTCAAAGTCTGTCCTCCCCAACCTCTACCCTCAAATCTCCAGGAATTCCTCAACCTGGACTTACAACCCTATCATGAATGGTTTGAAAACACTAATTGAATAAATGGGTACCACTTTGGTTTTACCATTCAGCTGGCTTGGGTGTAAAATAATGAATGCATTTCCCCTTCTTCCCTTTTCCCTCTTTGGATGAGGCAAAGAAGATTTGCATTCAGGCAAATTTGCATCTTATCTGAACATGTGATATTTTGTCTGCATTCTTACCTGTACATGTGCAGACCACTCTTTTATGTGCATATTTCTAGACCAGGATCATTGTTGTTTATTCTTTCAACAACCATAAGGGGATAATCAATCAAATCTATAGTGAGTTTTCATATGATCTTATAAAACTGTCTACAAAACAAGAATGAAACGTAAGAGGAACTTTATCATAAAATACAAAATCATTATTTTGTCTTATCAGTACTTTGTTCCAGAAATCCTACAGAATTATACTTAAAGGATCATTCTGGACTTCAGTATTTTAGGCATGATCAGTGAAGTCAATCATCTGATTTTATTTTAATTTCAATAGTTTAACAGACTTCAAATGCAGCTTTGGGCAAAAAGGGACCTAGGTTTACCATTGTAGGTGAAGTATGTTTCCCCTTGAGCCTTTCTTTGCTCTTCTTTTCTATAACATTAGGCTTTTAGAGTCAATAACCCATTAGTAATCAAGGGATGTATCATTTATTAATTATGCACTATATTAATATTTAATCCTTTGGGTTGCCACACATATTTCTAAATCCACTTTTTAATTACATTTGAAAAAATAAATCTTCAAGGCAACCATTATAAAAGTAATTTTTCTGCACATTAAAATTTCAATTACTTTGTTTGTGAACTGTTGTGATGCTCCAGTACTTGGTAAAGTGGCTATCACAACTCCATTCAGGCTCTTTGCTCACTTGAAAGCTAATTGAATATTAGCACAAAGGGTGTGTTAGGAAGGGCTTCCAGAATTGTTTGGAGTGGTTAGGAATTGAAACTGGAAACATGAAATCCACTTCCTATGGTTATCTACTTTGAAAGGAAGTGGCAACTTACTGTGATCAAGTATTTGTTACTCAAAGAAAGTATGATGTCTAAATTAACTGTAAGTTTCATGTCAGTGTCAGGAGATGGGCAGCTTAATCCGGGAGGATGGAGAGGTGGTGAATGGACTTTGGGAATTGGTACAGCTTGTGCTGAGGTGGGTGTCCATTTCATCAGTGCAAGTGGCAAATACATGAGTAGAAGGGGTATATTTTTATTTATTTATTTATTTATTTATTTATTTATTTATTTATTTATTTATTTATTTATTTATTTATTTATTTATTTATTTATTTAAACCACCCTCCCCCGAAGGGCTCAGGGAGGTGTACATCAACATCATAATACAAATATAAAACAATCTATAACAATTTTAAATTAATAGGAATTTAAAAACAAATTTAAAGATTCTACAATTTACAGATGGTGACTTATCCCTAACCCCCATTCCCGCCCCACGGGAGACCAAGATGGTGCATGGGGCTCAGATGGTCATCCCGGGCTGGCCATTAAAAGCACTGCTGGCCAGGAACAGGTCCGTTTTGCAGGCCTCTTGCGGGAAACTCCTTGAAGGTCCTCTTGATTCCCTGAGATACTCCTTAGGGGAGGCCTGTTCCACCAGGTAGGGGAGACCCCAGCGCAGTAAAAGCCCTGGCTCCTTGTTGAGAGCCAACCAGGATCTTTTTTTTGGGCCAGGGATTTCCAGCAACCCGCTCTCCTCCATGAAGCCGTGAGGAGGGCCCTAGTAGGAGGCAGTCTGAGGGAGATGCAGATCCCTCAGATATATAAGGCCCTCCAATGCAGCTAATGGCCTATAAAGGTCAAGACCAGCACTTTTGAAGATGGCCCGGAACTTGATGGGCAGCTGCAGTAGTAGATGGTATAGGACCGAGTAATGACCAGTCCCAATCTAGCTATTCCTGTAAGCTAGTCCTGGCTGCCGCATGGTTGAACGAGTTTTCCAATTTCCGGATCACCACCCGACAGAGGCGAGGCCAGTGTAGAAGCGCCATTACAATAATCCAGCTCTAGAGGTTGACCAAAGTTGCATGGATCACTGTGGCCAGAGTCAGAGCGAAAAGGGACGAATACACGGCGGGGCTAATTGTCTGCGCCTGTCGCAGATGGTAAAAGCGATTCGGGCAGTTTGAGTGACCTGGCCCTCCATTGATAATGTCGGGTCCAAAGCCACGCCCCAAGCTCTTTAACAGTCGAGGTTAGATGTAAGACCTCGCCGTTTTAGCGACTGCAAGCAAAAAAATCCACTGGTCTCTCCCCTTGTCCCCAAACCACAGGACCTCCGTCTTTGCAGGGTTTAGCTTCAACCGACTTGCTTCTCAACCACCCAAGTAGCTACGTAAGACTTCTAAACAACACTGGAGAGCTCCAGGGCGCCAGGCAGACGGGCTGCCCTCCATACCGATGGAACCACCCGAAGCTGGGTGTCATCGTGCAGTACTGATAGCACCGCCATGCCCGAGAACTCTAGGACTAAAGCTTCTGCCAGAGGCTGATGTAGATATTAAAAGCATCGGGAGAGGATCGCCCCCTGCGGCACCCCACATTCAATGGGGTAAGCGCCTGGAGTTCTCACCCCGATGTCACCTGCACGGTCCCAGGTCTCGGGAGAAATGAGGCCAGCCAATCCAAGCGCTGGACCCGCGATGACCCCGATATCCAGCGAGGCGGGCGTGGACCAAAAGGTGCGTGGATCTACCCACGTCGAACGGCTGCGGTGAGATCTAACAACACCAGCAGCGCCGACCCACCTCTGTCCAAAGTGAAGCCGAGGTTCGATCCCTGCTTGATAAGCGGCAACCAGCACCGTCTACGGGTCCCCATGGCCAGCACGCGAAACCGGACTGGAAGAGAGATCCAACACGTGGTGCTTCATCCAGAAATGCAAGCTGGAGCTGCTCCCGGGCCACCGCTCACTCAATTACCTTGCCTCAGGAATGGTAGATTAGAAACTGGGCGGTAATGGTGGCCGCAATCCCCAGGAATCTAACTGAAGCGGTCTTTTCAGGAAGCTGGCGGACCACTGCCTCTTTAAGCCGCACTCCAGGAAAGCTCCTTGCTCAAGAGAGCTGTTGATAATATCCAACAGGTGGCTTCTGGAAGCACCTCCCCGCTGGCTTTTCACCAGCCAGGAAGGGCACGAGGTCAAAAGAACATGTGGTGAGAGCCGGTACAGCTGCCAGTGCGTTCTGTCAAGCATCCTGATGAACAGGTCAAGTCGATTGAAGTGGTCCAGACGAGGACCCAAAGGCGACCAAGGGGACCTCCTAGTTCCACTTATTGTATCCCAACTGTTGTGGGTAGGGTTTGGCGAAGAGCCAACTAACTTTGTCCGATGGAAGCGCAGCTTTGCAAATATCTCACAGCTTACAGCCAATTTCTCTAATTTAGGACCCATAGCTGAGGTCGTCAATGACCGGATCACCCTAAACAATTGTGCTGGACGCGAGCTAGCTTCTGCTAAAGAGGAAGCAAAAAATACCCTCTTTGCAGCCATAAACGTCCGATACGAGTGTCTTGTCTCCTCATCAAGGGTCCGCCGCCACCTGCGGCTCCAGCCGTCTCGGTTCCTAAGCTTCATCCGCCGTTAGCTCCTCGGTTATACCAAGGAGCCAGTCTGAGTGCGGAGGCCGAGGAGAGGGCGGCGCTTATTAAACGCTGCGACAGCCTCAATGGCTTCCAGAGAGCCTGTTATCCCAGCCCTCTACCAGCTTCATATCAAGGGTGCCGCCGGTGGAGTGCAGGGTCTCCCGCATGACTTCCTGGAACCTCTCTGGGTCCAGTAGTCTCCAGCGGGCAGGCTAAAATCATGCCCGTTAAGCCTAGACGGGGGGGGCATGTGGCAGCATCTATCCGGACCTTAAGGGCGTGAGTGGTCAGACCACGGCACTCTATCGAAATAGAGGGATAAGCCTACCATGCACACCATGCCACAAAGATCAGGTCTAGAGTGTGGCCTTGCTGATGTGTGGGACCCACGGTAAGCTTTTACTTTCAAGGGAGAGACCTTAGCTGTAGCCATGGTTGACACTAGATCAGCGGCTATCAAAGAGGAGGCCGAATCAACATGGACGTTAAAATCACCCAGCACCAAAAGGCGAGGGTACCGCAACGTCCATTCAGAGACGACCTCCAAAAGCCGCGACAGGCTTTCTGCCGGCGCGCTAGGCGACCGGTACACCAGCAGAACTGCCAGTCTCTCCGGAGAGTCCCAACAAAGGCCCAAACACTCCAATCCCATGATCAGTGGGACGGGGGACGTCCGAAAGGTGATCGAATCCCGGATGAGCATCGCCACACCACCACCCCGGCCCTGTGTCCGAGGCTGCTGAACAAACGTAAATCCCTTTGGGGTGAGATCATTGAGGGCTACCATTTCCCCCGGTAGGCAGGCTTGGAGGCACCCAAACATAAGCAGGATGAAGACTAAGAGCTGCACTGGCCTAAACCTTGCCCCTGGGGCAGCTGGAGATGGGCTAGGTGCATTCCTGGGGGCACAGCCAATCATACTTGGCTTTCACTGGGCTTTCAACCCAGAAACTCCCCCAGTGTAGCTCCCAGTCTTATGCCACTCGAAAGGGCTATAGAGCACTGCCAGGAAGCCAGGTTTTTCTTTTCTTTGCTGCCTCCCTGAGCTGCTTAAAAGCCCTTTGAAGGCAGCGTGGTAGTAATGCAGTGGCACAACAATGATGTTGTGCCTGGCCACCAGAGCCCTTTTGATTGGGTTGTGAGTCTTTTAGTTGTGGATAGCCAATGCAGAGTTTCCAGCAGGTGAAAGGCTAAAGGCCATACTGCTAATCTATATTACAACTGTAACCATATGTGACATAAGGAGAGAAATGCTATGGACAATTACTACTTTTTCATTAATATATATTTTAGTGAAGTATCACTCTTAATAAGGATTTTTCCAGTAATTAGAAATTACATTTGACAAGTTATAATCTGTCTTTAATACTGTAATGATTATTCCAATTCAACACCAATTGGTCAACATTCTGTTTCCACAACAGGTGAATGTGGACTTTTTCATAAGAAAGGCTGATCACTCCAGCCATTGGCTTCATGAAGAAAAAAAAATATCCACCATCCAGTGCTGCATTTATAAAGTTTGAAATTAGTACTATGTTGTTTTAAAGATGGTTTCTTAAAGAGCTGTTGATCATACAATAGACTTTATTTATTTAATGTCATAACTGCACACTTACAATGCAATTCTAAGCCACGTTGTTCAACTTATCCTATTCTCGTCAGTGGACTTAGAAGGTGTCACTGCTTAAGAGCGCAGTCTCATGGACCAATAAACTGATTGATCAGAAAAAATCCAAATAATGAGCAAATGCAACTTCACTGAATGTCCCATGGCAATCTTTCCGGTGTGACTGTAAACTTCTCTACATTGACTTTGTCTGATGTGTGGGGATGATGGTTGGTGTATCTGAAGCAAGAAAAAAATATCAATACTTCTCTACCTGATTAAGATTAAAGCGGATCTGGCCATTAAGCAATGCAATAATAGGTTCTCAGACTTTTCAAAAGGAATTAAAGGAACAAGGCATACAAAAAGAAGTTCTAATCAATGGTGAGAATATTTCTTATAAATTATTCAGATTTGTTATAAACTACTCAAACCTTTTAAAAATTAACAGTGTATGGCACTGTAAATTGGAACAAGAGCGTGTCTCACCTTGGAAGGCCTCACAGGATATTGCAATGCATTGTATAGTGTTTGTGTGCATTTGACATCAAGACAAGTCTCTGGATGAATTGTGAGCTATAAATCATTTCATGGTCTTGCATTGGATAAACCTTGAGCCCTGGTTTCTTGTTGTGTATTCTCCTTCTACCACACATTAATTTTTAATTACAACCATTTCAAAATAAAGTCATAATGTGAGTCATAAATCACCAACTGTGGCGATAAACCACTTTGGTTTATATTAGCTGCATACGGATAATACTTCCACCATTAGCACTGACTATTTGAGCTTTCTCCACATAGCATTTCCTCTCTCACTTCCATTTTAAATTGTAGCAGTGTGAAAAAGAATGGCTGTCTCTTAGAAGCTGTGGCTTGTTGTCTGTTCTCTTAATTGAAAGCTTGAATTCAAACACTAAAAAATTTTCACACTACCATGACAATTGTAGTGTATTTTATTCTGTTTTTATCATACCTGAAGAGAGTCACAAAAATTTTAAAATTCCTGCAATTGGAAGGAAAACATAGGCCACACTGTGAATTTCATTTTTTGTTATTCTTCTATCTTGTGAAGGGAGGCAGTAGTCACAAATAGACATTATTAGCATCTTTACATTAGCATCTTAACATATCCCAGGATTATGAAGGAAGCCATGACAGTGAAATTTTATACAATTATTAGCATCTTTACATTAGCATCTTAACATATCCCAGGATTATGAAGGAAGCCATGACAGTGAAATTTGTATAAAACTGATACAGTTTTTAGTACTGTTATAATCACAGTGACAGGTATAAAAATTAGAAGATTCTGATATTTAAAATAATTAATCTTACTCTCATTTCAAGAGTGGTGCTCTGATCCACTGAAGATTTAGTTGCAAAGTATTATATTAAAATAATCCTCCATTATAATTTTGTTTTTGCCAAGTAACAGAATGATCTGACATGTTTGTTTGATGGCCCATACACAAATCTCCTTTAAGGGGCAGCCCAATCCAGATGGGGGGTTGAATGCTCACAGGGGGCAATGGAGGGTCATGCTGATGTGTTTGCCCCCTCCACTTGTGCAAAGGACACCCCCATCAGTGGAGATAACAGAGGTTCTGGCACACATGGCTGCTCCTCAGCTCTGCAGTGGTGACACTTGAAAGTCTGGGCCGCCATGGAGCAACACTGACATCCACTTGGACATCACTTTGGAGAGTGTGGGTAGGATGGAGCATTCCCAGGGGTGGAACCCACTTCAGTTGGCTTCCACCTGGAGCTCAGCACCACGAATGCTGTGCCCTGGAATTTGAAGTAATACCCCCTTTTGGGTCCGTAGCTCCATTAAGCTCTTTGGTGCGCTTCTGGGCAATGGGATTTTCCATTCTTTCAACTGCCTGGGAGACCTTTGGAGGTGGCATGGCAGTAGCAATTGGTTTGGGTTGTTAGGGATGGATCCTCAGTTAACTATTAGAATTTATTGGCTTGAAGAAGAAGAGTTGGATGTATACCCTGCTTTTCTTTACCACAAGGACTCTCAAAGCAGCTTACAATTCCTTCCCTTTCCCTCACAACAACAGATACCTTGTGAGATAGGTGAGACTAAGGCTCATTCCGCACATGCAGAATAATGCACTTTCAAACTGCTTTCAGTGCTCTTTAAAGCTGTGCGGAATAGCAAAATCCACTTGCAAACAGTTGTGAAAGTGGTTTGAAAACACATTATTTTGCATGTGCGGAAGGGGCCCAAGAGAGGACTGAGGGAATAATGACTAACCCAAGCTCACCCAGTAGGCTTAATGTGTAGTAGCAAGGAAACAAGTCCAGTTCACCAGATTGGAGTCTGCTGCTCAAGTGTAGAAGCTGGGAATCAAACCTGGTTCTCCAGATTAGAGTCTACCACTCTTAGCCACTATACCATGCAAGTATTGTACAAAGACGCCATATACTGTTTGATTGAAAAAATATCTATTTGATTGAAAAATATCTAAATATTTTGAAGGAATGAGCTAGATCAAGAAAAGTACAAGTAGCTGTTAGGAGGTGGTGGCAGCTGCTACTATGGACCTCAGCAGCACCTGGCCTGAATACCCTCACACCTCTGTGCCCTCCTCCACTCACTGGTGGTTGACACAACACAAATCAAATATGCTGAGCTGCAGAGAGCCAACATGACCAACCCGCCTCCAGGAAATGCAGAGGTGAGGCTGAGGAGCTCACCAGCAGGCAAGGATGGGAGGCAACTGGGTTGGCCAGGACCTGAGGAAGTAAGGCCCTCTTCGCTGGTTTCCAGGCCCACCACCAACAGACAGCACATGGAGGGGGTGGGGTCCAGAGTATCCCCAAGCTTACAAAGTATCTCCAGACTACATAAATGTCCCCTGGAGAAAATGACAGCTTCAGAGGGTGGCCTCTGATGCATCATGTTACTGCTAACATTCCTCCCCTCCCCAGTGGTCACATTTTCCATGTTCTGCTGCCAAATTTCCAGGAATTTATCAGCTTATAGTTGGCAACTCTAGTTGTTCATCTCCAGTTCAGACATATAATAATTCATGTCAGACATGAATGACACAATATGAAGCTCTTTCTCTTATTCATGATGAGTATTGCAAGGTGCCCAAGCCAAGGACTAATGCTTTTAGCTATAAAGAGTAGTTGCAGAGGTGTGGTTTATCTATGATGTCAGTAAGATCAAGATAATTGGTCTCATCAATGAAAATTAGAAGTATATAGTATTTTAAATGTGCTACATGAAAATAGCAAAATAAATACAATTATTTATTCATTAGATTAGGCACTGAAAGCATTGACTAACTTATACAAAAGTAAACATTATTGATTGAAATGATAGTGAGTCCATATTGACTTTGCAACAAACCCATGCTTCTCATAATAACTTAAACCAACATAAATAATCAAATTTCTCTCCATTCCTTTCAACCTTGATCTGTTAAAAATGTTTTAAGGACTTAATACCAAGCAGGAAAGAATTATATGGATCAAGCTCATGCACAGCTGGAATAGTCAGGTAGACCATAAACTTTGTATATGTTCCTAAGACAACAATTTTGATCATCATTGAAAGATGTTCTTTATTAAATTAACATGTTTTAGTACAACAAGCAATGAACTGCTTAACACTTGAGCCCCAGTGAATTAAATACCGGAAAAGCATTGGACAAAAGTCAAAATTGTGCTGACACATTTATTTCTCAGTAAATGAGGACGGTTTAGTTTTAATGTATTTGTGGTTAGTGATAGTTTGAAAAGATCAATGTAAATTTTTTTCCAGGTAGTAAATAATGCTTTAATGAGACTTCTGACAGTTTACTTTCACACCTTAAAGCTCCTTACCTTTAAAAATGCCCAAAGGTTAAGCTATTTTTTTCTGGCATTCAGCAATACACAAATAATGGTGTGCAGTGTTTTATAGGTTTCGTTTGATGTATAGTTGATTGATGGTCATGCCTTTAAGCTTAACAACTGCAGTTCTTAATCATGCATCCAGGGCACACTGTGTTACTGTTCTTTACCTTTTAAAGTTTAAACCAGATTCATTTTAGACAAATGAAATATAGCCCTGCCACAGCATTTCATAAAGCACCGTATAGAAAATGCATGGCAACCCTGAATAAAACTGTGATACTATTCCACCCCCACCTCAAGCTTTAAAAAAGAAAGACATTATGTATGTCAATATATAAATGAGTACTTCCTTCATTTGACATAAAACCTTCCTTGGCTTCTTCATGAGGAACTAGGGCACAATCCATGGGGAATATTTGTCTTCTGTGCAAATGCTCCGGAGTTGCTCAAGAGCTCTTTTACAGTTCCTTCTGATCTGAATAGGGCTTGTGCTAGAGAACCTCTTGGAAGACTCTTGCCAGTACGCTGGAAACTCCAGTTTTCTAGCCACTCAGGTCATACAGTGGGTGTGTAGTTACCTTCAGATCCTGATTTAAAGTTTCCAAGATGCATCTGTCAGGTCAGAGCAGGAAACAGAACAGACCTTACTAGCTGGGATACATGTCAGTTTAGGCTGTCCTAGTGACTGTAGACTGTGCAGCCACATGCCATTGCTGCCATGTCAGGACTCTGATATTCCTTGGAGGTGTCCCATTCATATTCTTCCCATGGTCAAGGCTGAGAGAATGAAATAAGTTGGTTTGGTTCTCACTATGGAGTCCAGTGGAGTATACCTTAAGTCAATAAATAGTAAATATACCGTAGCTGAAGATGAGAAGCAAGTAAAAAGAAGTTTGCTAAATGGCTGAGAAGGAGAAAATGATTCAGATAAAGGGGAGAGGATATGGAGTTGTCAGGGTTGGGAAAAGAAAACATGTAGCTTGCTATGATTGGGCAAAGGTGAAGGGCAGCACGCATGGGAATTTAAATCCTATTTCAGGATAGGTCAGCTAAAAGAGGAAGAGATAAAAAGGTTCAACACATTTTGTGAAAGATGTACAACAAAGAACTTGTGAAGTCTGCTTTAAGAAGCCTCTGATTCAAATGTACAGATTTGCTTGTGCCTTTTCCTTAGAAAGGAAAGTTATGGTAAAATGAGTGACATACAACCTAATGAGTTTCTTTTTATTCATTTCTGCTAATGTTCTGATAATAGCTTTCTATGCTCTTGGTTCCTACAACAATTGTGATGTATGTTATCAAAGATCTTTTTCTTCTTCTAAAGAAAAAAAGGGAGCAAAGCAAGATGTCCCATCCACATTCAAAGGAGTGCATCTGCGTAGCAACATATTTTGAGCACCCCCCAATTTTTTTTAAAGGAAAAGGGGCCATTGTGAGCAATGGCCCTGTTTGCTGTGAATGCATTCCTGTGAAAATATAAGTGAAATGGCACTCACAATCACTACATGGAGAGAAACTGTGCTTGGGCAACATTTGGGAAATGGTGAGGGAGTCACAGGGTAGCTCAGCAGAACGAAACTGAAATGATGTAAGGAAGGTCAGAAGTGGCTATCACGAAAGCGGGATTATCCTGCAATATTTCCTTCATTCCAGGTTTTTCAAAAATTGCTAAAATGTCGATCCTTCTCAAAAATCCCATATTGAATCGGCTTCCGTGGAAGCACCATGGGTGCCCAAACACTTTATTTTTCCAACCCGCTGCCTGTTCTCCTTGCCTGATGTCATTTCTGCTGAGTCACTGACTGGTGTGGCAGCCCACCCTTTCTGAAACATTCGGGATGAGGGAAATATTGCGGGATAATCCTGATTTAGGAATGGGAGCCAAGCAAAGTTCTTCCCCAAACTGGGATATTTCCTTTTGTCAACCCGGTATATTTATACCGTGCAGAACCAACCTTTGTTTATCTTTATTGGTTTTATAACATCTGTAACAAAACTAACATGATTGAGGAAGATACAGGTGTTCTAATCACCCTATTCTATTTGCAAAACACAGGTTGATATTACAAAGACTATATATACCTAATTATTCCCACCCAAACCCTGCTGTTGATCTTATCTATCACATTTCTTCATGGTTCATTTAACCTTTAAGCCCAACCTAGATTCCTCTTTTTAATTAAGTATTTTCTAGTTCGAGTTCTCAGGCAGACAAGGCAAACATGCAAGCGGTCCATGTAGTCAGGCAGAATTTAGTACCACAGAAAGTACCATCACTGAGCTAAAATCACAGAGTCAAGTTCTTTGAAAGCATTCTCTCAGCTCCCATGTTGTTGGGAACTCTTACTGAGGTTTTGTTTATCAGTATTTTCTTGCAATGTTCTCAGTGGCATGAGTGTTATAAGATACCCAATCTCCTGAACAGCTCTTGATGTGCTCTTTTGTGAAACTGTTGCAAATTTTATACTGGAAATTAGTAATTTTAACTGTATTTCTTAACCTTGCTTTGTTTTAAAATTTTGTCCTGTTTTATATGCCAATAAAGGCTTGTGTTGTTATCAGTATCTTAAAACAGTAACATAGAGAGGTGAGTATTGTGTCCATATTGCCTGCAGATATTTTTTGTTCTTATTGAACAACTTTATTGCAGTCTGGACATCTGTGATTTTCGGGTAAATTCCATTAAAGGTAAAGCCTTCTGGTAGTAGCCACCTGAAAGCAAATTCAGGGGCATTTTCAATTGGGGAAATGTAGAACCCGGGTTCTACTGTAGCAAGATCTTGAACCATACTGTTGCAATGTGAATTATTTTTAAAGCCAAACTACACATCTTTGGATTGAAAGACTGTACATCTTTGGCCCTTAGATATCAGAATGAAGACAAGAATGGTTGTGTTTCATTTAATTTTAAAAATAAATAACTGGTCTGGGACAAATGAGGTAGCATCACTTTACAGCTGTCAGAAGCAACAACTAGCTGAGCAGCAACCACATTCAGCAACCACAAGATGCATTCAGGGAATTGGTGTTGTCAGGTTCTAATATTAGTTCTCAATGCGATAACTAAAATAATTAACACAGGATAATGAAGATGCTAATGAAATTAGGGCTATGGTTTACTATTAATACATGGCAAGCATACATAATGAATTTCACAGCTTCAGTAGATTTCAAACACAAACCTCTTTTTGCACTAGAGCCAGCATGGCGTAGTGGTTAGAAGCAGCAGACTCTGATCTGGAGAACAGATTTTTATCTCCTCCACATGTGCGGTGAACTCTAATCTGGTGAACTGGGTTTGTTCCCCCACTACTCCATGTGAAGCCTGCTTGGTGACTCTGGGCAAATCACAGTTCTCTCTGAATTGTCTCAGCACCTGGTAAAGCATTAAATTGAAACTCTATATAGGTGGTAAAATGATTAAGTATCAGTGGATGCTGTGGTGTAATTTCTTCCCATTTTACAATGGAAATGTTTGCTAAAGATTCCATGATATTGTGCTATCCAGAAAGAATATTTTAGAAGAAGAAGAAGAATTTGGATTTATATCCCCCCCTTTCTCTCCTGCAGGAGACTCAAAGGGGCTTACAATCTCCTTGCCCTTCCCCCCTCACAACAAACACCCTGTGAGGTGGGTGGGGCTGAGAGAGCTCCAAGAAGCTGTGACTAGCCCAAGGTCACCCAGCTGGCATGTGTGGGAGTGTACAGGCTAATCTGAATTCCCCAGATAAGCCTCCACAGCTCAGGCGGCAAAGCTGGGAATCAAACCCGGTTCCTCCGGATTAGATACACGAGCTCTTAACCTCCTACGCCACTGCTGCTCCTTTTACATTTTCAAACACATGCCCCCTGCTTACGTTTATCAGAATCCTGTTTTTCTAATTTTCATAGTATGATGCACGATCTACTCCAATAGACATGCATATGCCAGAACTTAACTGACAGATTCTTCTGTATTTTAAATACCTACAGTTACTTTATTTAATTATATGCACGGGCTTTCAAAATAACATTGCAAAAATGAAGTAGCAGAACTTTCACAAGGTTCACAAGGTTCACCTGCTTAATCCTATCCCTATTTAATAGGCTTTCTTAAGTCAGTGTTGAAATGCCTGCACACAAGTAACATTCACAATCAGGATGAATGGTAGAAACTGTCGGAGTGGTCTGCGTACTGGGGGATGGGAATTCTGGTCTGTGTGAATCTGCTGTGTGAAACTATTCTTCTGTTGCTTCCTCACTGCTTATCTCTCCTCTGCTCAGCTAGTGAAGGCCACATACTTTGGTCTGTAGTGCAGCTGTAGGATGGTTGTATGGTGGGCGGGGGGAATGGGCATGCTGGTTGCTTTAAAATAGATACGTCCTGGCTTGGGCAGCCAGAGACGTCTTTGTATTGTACTGGACTAATCTTACTTGCAATAAAGAAACCATTGTTCATCAACACATGTTTCAATTGACTGGTTTAATGATGTTCTGACAGAAACTGCTATAAGTAACATGGGACAAAACAAGACAAATACAATGTGGAATCATTAGTCCCTTACCATAACTTATGTTCAAACCAATTCACAGCTTGTCTTGTAGAATAGACAAACCATAATGGAGGCAAAGAAGAAAAATCCTGCTAGGGTTGCCAAGTCCCCCCCCCCCCCCAGCCATAAGGGTTGGTAAGTGGGGATCTTAATAGACTTAAAATGAGGTCTAGGCCTCAATGTCTGCTGCATATTGATATCACTTTTGAAAGTGATGTCATCATATCATGACAATGAGGTAGACACTCTATGGTAGAAGCTGGTTGGGTTTTTTACTATAGATTTTTGCCCAAATTCCAGAGTGTCTCCCCTGATGTCGCCTGTGTGATGACATCACTTCTGAAGGGGCCAACACACAGGTAACACTGAGGTCTAGGCCTCATTTTAAGCATGGTAAGACCCTCATCAGCCAGTTTGATGATACTGAGTCAGGGGGATGCTACTGGTTTGGGGGGAGGGAGCCCAAAGTTGGGGATCCCATGCTCCCATCATGAGTCCTCCAACTTTAGATCTCATTATACCACTTACCTCTGAACTCAGAGGACCTAATTGCTATTTGCTGCTTTTCCAATAAACTTCCTCTTTGGGTTGACAAAGGCACTTCTGTTTGCTTTACTTTAGTTTTCCATCAGTAAAAAAAAAGATTGGGAGGTTGCATGGAAGCTAAAGGCATTCAACAAAGAAAAGGAAAACATTTGGGTGCCTTAATTATAGGGACCATAGAAGTGACACAATGGTTAAACTGGACCTTGGGATTAGAGCTCATGGCTCCGTTAGCCTCCACTGTAAGTGAAATACCCTAAGAACAGCTTGATTTTATATATACATGTGTGTGTTTGTGTGTGTATATAATTCTTCTAACAAATATGCTCTGGATGCTAAGGCCCACTTAAATTAATGTCAGGTACTCAAGAAGAAAAGAAGATGGAACAAAAGACATTCTCTGCAGTGAAGCAAATGCAGCAAAGAAAGCAGAGAGACATGGAAAGTCCATGAAATTTTAATATGTTGGCCATTAAAGTACACCATTTATTTCTAATACCAATGTAACAAGGATGCCTAAGTACAGTAGCATGTGATGATTTGCTCATCTTAATGGTTCTGTCATAAATCTCTTTGATTATGATTAGTGACACCCTGTACCTCCACTGATTGTTGTGTGCCAAATTATTGGAATGGCAGAGTGGAAATTTAGATACCAAGGCGTGAACTTTTAAAATCCTCTTCACTTTTGTACAAAAGTCTTACAGCAGAGCTGCCTAACCACCATTAGAAATCACTGCAAATAGGAATATGAAGCAGCTCAATAAAAACAATTATATGGAAAGGTCACAGAAAGCATCAGTTTTGGGAATATGATCTGGGGAACATGACTCCAACCTTCCACTAAAAGTAACTTTTGGAAAATATTTGAGCCACACACACAACGTGATTTGCATTTGCAGTTTATTAGCAGAAAGCACAATGCCAGGCAGTGCTTGATTTAAGACCTTGGGGCATAACTTTTCCTAATTGGAGAACTTTCATACATAACATGCATAATCATTTCAAGGAACATATCTACAAATGGAAAATAGAACTTCCTGAAGTCTAATTAAATATAAGATATACTTGGATTGCTTGATCGTTAGGCATGAACCCCACAAAATGCTAATATAGTTCCTGATGCAAAGAAAAGGGAAAGGCCTGCTTTCCATCTCCTCAGAGAAGGCAAAGAGTAGTAAGGTGTATCTCTAGAAAAAAAGTCACCCAAGTAATTACACTCAGGTAACAGCAACACTTCCTTTTAGTTTCACAGCAGTTGATGTTGCAACTGCTTGATTCAGAACAGCATGCAGAAATATGTATTTAAAAATCTATTTCTTAAGCATGGGAGATGTTAAGAACTCACATGAAACACACACATGAAACTACATTACACTGAGTCAGACCATTAGTCTAGAACTGAATCCACATATAGATTTTTCACTAGAGAAATATTTCTTAAGTGAATTTTCTTGTGTGGGTAAGGCAATCCATTGTCATTGATTGACAGCACAATATACAAAGAGGTGTGGATGTAGCCATATCAGCACTGTCAAGCTCTCAGAAGCTCTATCAGGGTCTCATATTAAGTGTTTCACCTACTACTGGTATTTAACTAGAGATGCAGAGGATTGAACCTGGGATTTCTACTGAGCCACAGACATGACCGTGATGTCACCCCTGGATAAAGAAGAAGAGTTGGTTTTTATACCCTGCTTTTCTCTAATTAAAGGAGTCTCAACAAGACTTTTAATCACCTTTTCCTCCCCACAAGACACCTTGTCAGGTAGGAGGGAATGAGAGAGTTCTGAGAGAACTGTGACTAGCGCAAGGTCACCCAGCATGCTTCAGGAGGAGAAGTGGGGAAACAAACCCAGTTCACCAGGTTAGAGTCTGTTGCTCACGGGGAATGGGGAGTGGGGAATGAAAATCAGTTCACCAAATTAGAGTCAATTGCTCTTAACCACTATACCACACTTCTGAGCAGAAGGTCAGAGGGCGGCAATTTCATGTGAAAAAAGTCTCAAATGTGAACTACGTTGGGAAGCCACAGGGCTTTTATGCACAGGATATTTCTGGTGGTTATTGCCCCACATAGTGTAAATTTCTTTTAAGTACACATCAGGTAATCTGCTTCAATATTGGGTGTTTGATGCCTTTGTCCTTCTTTTTCCCTGAGTGGTTATTCTTTATCTACTTGTATCTCAGCTTCACCAGCAGTGTACAGTCATGTCCCCAAATTTTCCCAGCATTAATTGCAGCAACAAAACCGCACCCTTTCCTTCCTCCTTCCAGCACCTCCCTGACCACTGTACCTTTAAAAAAAATAATCGCTGTATCACTCCTGCACTGCAGGAAAAGGTCCCTTGTCTTTGCTCATGTTTGTATTCATACCCCTTTGTTGTCTGTGTCCAGCAGGCAGAGCATTTCCTTAAACGGTAGTTGTGCATCTTGTTTGGCTTCTTCTGTCTATGTTGCCAGCTGGTGGTAACTCCTGAGTTGAAGCTACTGCAGAGGCAGAGGCTTGTATATGCAGCTGATGGCTGCAGCAGAGGAGCCTTTCCAGGTATGGAAGAAAGATGCTTCATGTACATTGGATGCAAATTTGTACCTTAACCCCACGAATCCTCTCCCAGGGATCCTATCCCAATTTTTGCTTGTCAGGCATGAATGTGTCTATAACTGTGTGTGTTACTAAGAGGCACTGAATAGTGATTAAGATTACATTGTCTTGAAATCTGCAATTACAGATCCTTTCGGTTGCCTTGAGGCCTTTAATGGTATGATATCTTTAAAAGATGCATTGGTCCATTCTGCATAGTATAAAAAATATCTGTCAAATGTCTTAAAAAGAAAAGATTACCTCTTTTCATTCAGCACACTCAAAATAAGACATCTGGGGGACATCTTAAAAAAAGATGCAACTTCTGGGTGCTTTCAACACAGCAAAGGCATCAGAGGGGGAAAGAGCCCAACTGTTCTGCTGTCTGGTCAGTTTCACCCTCTTGAACCTGCAACACCTCATACCATTTACAGTGCCATCCTCAGCAGGGCCTAACCTCTGTTTTGTTTTGTTTTCTGTGAACCAGAAACATCTTACAGTTGGGAAAGGTTGTTGAGAACTCTTTTTTGAATGCAGTGTCCCTAAGATTGCTGGATCTGGGATATGTAAATAATTTAGGAAAGAAAATATAAGGATATCAGTAACACCAGAAGCCTCAAAAGCCTTTATGAAATATTAATGGGTGCTATAACAAATATGTTTGGAAGCCTAAGAGACTATCTGAGGTTAGAAGCAATTATAGACCAGCAAGTTCTAAGAAAGATGTGAAAGTCTCATGCTATCTAGTACGAAATCACAGAACAACTGAAAGAAACAATGTTCTTCTTCCTTTGCTTTAACATTAGTCTGTAAATCTTTGGTTCAAGTAACTCGTTTTGTTTTTATACGTTACAGGATTTTTTTCTCTTCCCACCAACAAACAATCTGCAGATTTGTTTCACTAGTTTAAGCCTGTTGATATTGATGGAAATCTCTTTGTCCTAGAGGTAGGAGCCAGAGTTGGTAGAATAGGTGTGTGAGATCCAACCCCATCCCCCACCCCCTCTTTTTCTTTCTCCTTACTACATGGTATCTTCAAATCAGGGAATGTTTAAGTGACATGTTGGTGTTATATAACTAACTAATGAGCACAAATAAAACTTGAGTTGGATCCAAATTAAATTTTCTATCAGTGGAACAGAATTTTCCTGTTTTTTTCCCTCCCTCATTCATTCTCTGCTCACCATGAAATGCTGTTCCTTTAGGATAATAGACCCAGCTGAGCAAAATGAGGGAAGCTTACAGAAGGTGGAAACTGCCACTTTTTTCTGAATCCAACTTCTTACTTAGAATGAAGTAAAAGTTTTCTGGATTGACTACAAGGAGAATGTCAGTTAATTTGAAAGGATGGTGAGGACAACAAGACAATGAGCAGGAGAACAATTCATTTTTCAGAGATTCATTAAATGTTGTTTGAGGGCATTTTTCAATGCTGGCAACAGTGTTTGCAAAAACTGCTGCCTCCAGCTCAGTTCTAATAAAGATACTTTTATCACCCTCTCTCATACACAACATGGCAATTAGCAAGATCTCAAGAAAGAAAGCAAACTTTACCCATCAAAAATTCTTAGTATGCTTTGTTTGCTCTCCTGATTGTAGCTGGGTTCTAATGCCTTACAAGAATAAAAGAAAATCTTATTTAAAAATGGTTGTTGTGGGTTTTCCGGGCTGTGTGGCTGTGGTCTGGTGGATCTTGTTCCTAACGTTTCACCTGCATCTGTGACTGGCATCTTCAGAGGTGTATCACAGAGAAAAGTCTGTTGCATACAAGTCTGTTCCCTCTTTGATACACCTCTGAAGATGTCTGTTATACCCATCAAATGATTTAACAATGTTGTTTCCTATGTATCTAAATAATGGGAGTGTTGTGATCATCTTACTGGATCAGTTTCCTTTGGAGATGAAATACCTGAATAATTACAGTGTTTTTATAATAACTGTTTATATTCAAACATGCAGATAAAGAAAGCAAATTCACAAGTTAACAATATTGCATTAGTCCTAAGACAAGAGCAGTTTGGGAACGTTAAGGCTACTGTCATCAGTTCCAAAAAATTAAAACAGATTTTTCTTTCATCAGATTTAACACCCTTGCTGTACAGACTCTCAAGCAGCAAATGGTTTCAGGCCTGTCTAGACAAGCATTTTTGCATTCCTGTTACTTTGAATAGCTGGTGTTCAGTTTAATGCAAAAATAGCAACTGCAATATCCTGGTTGAGAAGGTTCAGGTTCAAAATACAGCTGGTTCAAGACTGTTCAACAGAGAAAACTATAAGGACAATACACTAAAAGATCATCTCCAACCACTAGTTTGCTTTTAAGAGCAATTCAAAGTGCTGGTTATTATCTATATGGTCCTACTTGGTCTGGGACTCTGGCACCTAGAGGTTCTGTTCTCCTATATGAATCTGCCTACAGGGTCAGATAATATTAAATGGCTTTGCACTTTGTGCTTTCATGGGAGCAAAAACAGTTGTTGAGATGGCTAATTCCAGAGATGGTCCATTGTGCTGGTTCCATTTCTGGTGTGCCTGGTGTTCCCTGCCACAGAGACTGGCCTAACACCAAGTTTGTAGCGGGATGGGGGACGGAATGTATTTTCCAGAGCCTTAGTATAATTGTCCTCACAGATTTTAATGGTGGTCTCCTTTCCCTGGCTTTCATTTTCTTTTGAAATTTTTTTAAAATACTGGTGTCACTGTTTGGGGTAGTGGGGCTTCACTTGCTTTCTCTCTGTGCATCAAGGTTGCCTCATCACAGACTAGTAAGCATTTAATTCTCTTGCCTTACAAGTATCATCCAGGGAGGAACTGAAGGGATGCTTATCAGCGACTTTCCAGACCTGGATGTTAAGGCTGAACTGCCATTCCTTTCAGTAATACAGAACTACTGGTACAGGTTACATTTTCCGATGGAAATGCAGACTTCCATGGAGCTTGCTCCTTTTATTCCTCTCCCTCTGACAGCTGCCTTGTGTGTGCATTTGTGTAAAGTGCAGTCAAGTTGCAGCTGACCTATGACAAGCCCAGCAAGGAGCCTTCACGGCAAGTGAGAAGCAGAGCTGATTTACTATTGTCTTTCTCTTCAGAGACTCCCTTGGAGGTTTCCTGTACAAGTACCAACTATACTATACTTTCCTGTACAAGTACCAACAAGTACCTAGTTTCTGAGATCTAATGAGATCCAGCTATACTATGCTGCCATCCCTCCCAACCGCTGACTTAGCCAAACTTTATTCGATGGCAGATCCTCAAGATAGTCGTATACTAAGGATGCTAACCTTCAAGTAGTGGCTGGAGATCTCCAGGCAACAAAGATCAGTTCACCTGGAGAAAATTAATTATTTGGAGGGTGGACTCTGTGGTATTATACCTCATTAAAATCCCTCCTTTCTCCAAACCCTGCCCTCTCAGGCTCCACCCCCAAAATCTCCAGGTATATTTCAGCCTGGAGTTGACAACCCTATCCTGTCCTGGTGATACTCACAGTGTCTTGATTCTCGCCCAGCTTGTGTACGTTTGGCCAGGCTGTGTGAGGCATGAGATTGATATTTGGTCCCTACAAGACCATGTCCAGCTCACAATTGGCTGTTGTATATTTTAGTTTTCATGCCTTCTTTGTGCTTTTGTAGTGGCACGCAGGTAATCATCTGTCCTGGATTCAGTACTGCTGGGAAATGTTTTCCCTCTGCTTCCCCACAGCACTGTGGTGAATTCCTGCACCTCCTGGCATTCCCTGAGTTTTTCTCTAGTCTGTCTCAAATCTGCTTTGATACAAAGTTTTGGGAGAGATCTCAGTAAAATTAGGAAGCATATTCCTGCCCACATGACAGCTATTTCCATGGACATTGTCCCGACAGTGGCCATTTCCTTCCCCACCACTGGGAACCTTTACAAATGGGCTGTTGAATATTGTTATATTGATGTAACATTGTAACAAAATATGTAAAGGGCTAACAGAATTCTCATCTTGTCTTTTTTAAAAAAGGAAATAGTGCAGTTCTTGGGGGAGGGGGTTTGAAACCTCTCAGGAGGTGGTGTGACGCACACCAGCTTAACTGGAACAAGGGAGCCAGACAGCAGCACAACACTTGGGTGCCAGTGCTGCAGTGATGCCAGGACTCCTCTAGTGCAAGAGCTTGTGCTGGTGCCACAGAGGGCATTCCTGGGGATAGGACAGGCTTTAGTCAGTTTCCTAAGTCCTTTAAACCCAGCAAAGCATCCATTTGCTGGCATAGACTTACGCCAGGAAAAAAAATAGGTGCAGCCCATGGAGCTGCATAGAGCAGTTCCATGGGAGTTGGGGGAGTGTCCCTGTTGATTTTTTGGCTGTGGAACAGCAAGCCTCTTTGGAGGTGGCATGGCTGTGCCATGGTTACACTGTTCACGGCCACGGTGCAGCTATCTTCCCCCCATCCCAGGATTGCACTGTAAGTCTAGTGGAGATATAAGTGGAAAGGCATATTTCTTCAAGAGCAAGTGTGAGAACCTGTTACACATATATCAGTCCCAAGGAAATAATATAAGCCATACCATAGACTAAAAAAAAACACCTGCAGTCACCTTAGGTACAATGCAAAAAGTACCATGTACATATATAAATCGTGAGTCACATGCAATGAAAATTTGAAATTCATATACCAAGAAACATTCCTATGGAGTATACAGTCCAATTAGCACATCTATTAGATAGACAGTCCAAAATGTCCAAGGACAAACCCCCTGGTTCGATGCTCGTTTTGTGGAAACATCAAATCCTCTTCCTCAGAACTGGTTATCAAGTCTTGCCTGCTGTTTCTGGGATCACAGCATTATTGGATCTGACATAAATTTTTAAAAGTCATAACATATTGCTTTGACATTATATCAGTATTCAGTTGTTATTCAATATAATGACATTCACTTGCTGGTTTAAAAATTGAAAGACCACAGATGTGTTAAGAGAGGGATGGCTGCTACTGAGGCTCATTCAGCAAAGCATATTTGTAACAAGTTGCAATTGTTCTAAATGAACTCAGTTTCCCTTGTCAAAAGGGGCATTCCTGTGGGTGGGTCTGGCTTTGGTCAGCTGCCTGGACTTTTTTGGAATGCCCCCTTTTGCTAGCACCAACTTTCACCAGCAAATTCAGCTGCACAGCCCATTCAGCTGCATAGGCCACTTTCACAGGGGAAGGGGCAGTGCCACTTTTGGCTTGCTGTCCACAGTGCAGCAAGCCTCTTGGGGGAGGGGGTGCAGTGACACAGTGCCTGCTGAGTCCCTGGCTGCAATTACCCCTCAGGAATGCCCTGACAATGTTTGAATCTAAACATACTGAAAAGAGCAGCATAGCTTAATATCTCATAGGCTCATTCCGCACATGCAGAATAATGCACTTTCAAACTGCTTTCAGTGCTCTCTGAAACTGTGCGGAATGGCAAAATCCACTTGCAAACAGTTGTGAAAGTGGTTTGAAAACGCATTATTTTGCATGTGCGGAAGGGGCCATAGTGAATGGCTGGACTAGTTGCATTGGGACTATTTGGCAACATGTGTTTGATTAAATCTATTTCCTGTCCTATCTCAAAGGGAAAAGAACCTTGAAAATTCTCATTAGGACAAAAGTAAATCTAACCAAAGATGCAATGAAAATGCAAGCTTTCAGCTAGCTATACTCTCAGTCAGGTAGATCTTCATAGACATGTAAAATGCTTAGGCTCAGACTTTGATTTGTTGCTAGTTGGAAAAGGTGCCAGAATGGGGGTGGGGTGGGGGCATTTATTTCTGTGTATCTTTGCTGTCTGAATCTGACACAAATATTGTACTGTTAAGAAAATATTCTGGGCTGATTCTAAATGAGGTACAAATGTAAATGTACTCAGGATCACAATGAAGGTCAGCAGGGTGTAAGTATCCAAAGGAAGTGGTCATTTTTTAATCTCTAGCTTCACTATTTTACAGGACTTGTTGGCAACAGCTCAAAGTAATTTGTTTTAGCCTCTTGGATAGGGGGTCTTAAAGTAACCAGGCCAGACAAAGACAATCTCTTTTCACACACAGCAACTTCTTGACAAAGACAATCTCTTTTCACACACAGCAACTTCTTGACAAAGACAATCTCTTTTCACACACAGCAACTTCTTAAGCACTGTGAACTTAGCTTCCTCTGTTTAGTATTACTGATCTGTTAGTCTAAACATGGTACAAAGCAGTTTGATGGGAATCATTTCCAGTAAGAGAGGATGTTTCCTCAGCAGTTTTCGAGTTGGCTCTGACTCAGGCATTCTCAGGAGATCCTATTTAACTGATCATTAGGGAGACAGCAAAAAGGCATTGAGGAATTTCATAACAAAGACGAGTATCCTATAAAAGACCTCCAGAGAATTCTCCTGGCCATGGACTCTCGGCATGCTTGAGAGATTTTATTAATGCTGCTGAAAAAAATAGTGCTGTAACCCATCTATTATTTGTGCATAATTTTAAGGATGCTGTATTGTACTTGTTCCAGCAATATGATGAACAGCTTTGCTTGTAAAATGCTGCATTCAAAAAAACCGTAATGAAATGTTCAAAGCCGATTAACACTCTTTATTGGAACACATTAATCGATGCAGAAAGAATTGCAGTTGCTAAATACTTGAAAGTCAGAAATATTTTAATTTTTCTAGACAATTTGTTCATGTGGGTTCATATTCAGATCAACAGTTTAAATAGCTTGGAGATTACAAACCAGTTTAATAAAAGTCAAAACATTCAAAGTTTCTACCATTAACCTTGTTCAAGCTGTTTTTCATTCAGTTCATTTACATTTTTGCACAAATCTAATTAATATCATCAGATGGCAGGTTGGTTTCTCATGTGAAATGGGCAGTGATGTTTCTGCATCATATTTCAGATATGTTTCTGTGCTATACACTTTCCTGTCAGAAAAATTCACAAAAAATTAATGTTCTATCAAAAGGATTAGGTTAGCCTTCACAGAATTACACCCTTTTAACACCATTAATTATAATTGAGAAACATGTGACTCTGCTTAAGATTACACCCTAAATTGGAAACAAAATAGTACTAAACTTGATTAAAAACTGATATGGAACAGTATAAATTATGTACTGTAGCTGTTAACTTAATTACTTCAGCAATAACAGCTATGATGCAGAAAGGTTTATTTACACCTATTGGATCTTACTTTTCTTATTATCATTCAAATCCATTATACAATGCAATGAAATGGCCAAAAGTCAGTGTAAAGCCTATCATTACCTCCACACAGTCTGTGTAACCCCCCCTCAAGAAAACTGTTTTTGGATGCTGGCCATTGTACCTCCCCCCATTTCTCTTTTATTTTTTTCCTACCATCCAGCTGAGCAGCAGCTGTAAGAGCCTGTTAAGTTTTCCAAATTTTACTGGAAAAACATTGGGTTCTTTCTCTGAGAAAGTGGAAGATAAGAAAGAAGAGTAACCAAAATTCCATTGGCAGCCTGTCATGGGTCTCTGGAGCAGTTATTGGAAAAACTGGGGCATGGACTGTCACTGTCCTTATCTTCCTCATCATCTGCCCTCATGTGATAGGCGGGGGGGGGGGAAGGTAAACCCCTGAATTTATCAATAACCTGAACTTTGGATGCATTGCTAGCCACAGTTGGGTCTTTCAGAGTGTATTAATATTAGCAACAGAGAAGCGTTTAGATAATTCTGCAGAGGTTATTCAGTAAGGTCTTCAGAAACATGGGACTAATTACAAATAGAAGTGGGCCTAGAAAAAGAAGTCTGTGTCTTCATGAAAATGCCTCCCAAATGGAATTTTAAATTATGGATCAACATATTGCTTTACTATAAATAATTATCTGAAACATTCAAAGAAAGTTTCACTTTGCACAATGAAGACTATGTTGGATACCATACCAGTGATTGTTTATTATACCTTTCTGAAAGAAATCTCCTTTTGAATGGAGATGTCAGATCCATTGCAAAAAGGAAGGCAAAGGATTTGGTAAGAACTAAGAAAAAACATTCAGTCTGCTGGGACACTGGGTTAGTTTATACACTTGGGACAACAATTTTGATATCATTCATTTGTGCAAAAGGCAGCTTCCTTTCCAAATCTCATCCATATCAACATTTTACATATTATGTTACAGAGAAGCAGTACAAAACAGAGCTAACCACACAGGCCACAGCTCAGTGAGTGTTATAGTCTATGAGTATAAAAATTAAAATAAATATGAGGCATTGCTAAATAAGTGAGGCATAATTAAGGCCACCACTATTCCACAGGTGCCCTCTGTTAGTGTAAATAAGCTTCAGCTTGGTTTGTGAGGCAAACCTCAAGTATTTGACTTCAGTCTTGGGGCATACTATATGAGATTATTCATTTTGCTCCTTCCTTGGCATGTTTTCCAGCGCTGCCACATACCACATATAACTGTTTATGATAAAAAGGCAAGAGATACAGCACAGCAGACAAATATTAGTTTCCCCTCCCCATCAAACACAACTTGGGTTGTGGGGCACTTAAAAAGAACTTGTGTAATCTGGGTGATACATTGAAAAAGGAACTATGGAAAATATTGATTTATGAAATAACACCACCCCAATCCCCTCCCACAGGATTATTCCAGTGAATCAGCATTTGCTGAGTTGTGTGTGACTCAACATCTTCATTACAGCATCACTAGGCTATTCACATCACAGTTCTTTCCAAGCAGTTAGCCAGAGCATTCATATGGTTTCAAAGAGCCCCAACAAGGAAAGTTCTTTTAAAACTGGCTCAGTATTCATTGCTCAGTAGCAGCTACTAAGTCAGTTTTTTATGTGAGTTGATTGCTTTAAGCTGTTGACCCTGGATTTAGTCTAAACTGGGAGCACATAAAATATATTTCAGTTTTATGCCTGAATATGAGTAAATGTCAGAATGATTCAATGCTCATAGTTATTACTCTCCTTGAATAATTATACGTGAAAATTTTTACTCAAGGCGTGAGGTAATGCAACAACAACAACAAGCCTCAAATGTTGGGAAAGTCTATGGTATGAATTTGGCTGTGTTGATTAGCACAAATAGGCCTGTCACTGTCATTTGGCCTGATAAAGTTTATTGAGTGATTAGGAACTGAACAGAAGGGTTTAACCACTGGAATATTCTTCTGAGCTTTCTCAGCCACACATACCTCACAAGGTGTTTGTTGTGAGAGGGGAAGGAAAAGGAGTTTGTAAGCCCCTTTGAGTCTCCTTACAGGAGAGCAAGGGGGAATATAAATCCAACTCTTCTTCTTCTTCTTCTTCTTATGCTGAGCAAGTGGGCCCAACTGGTGGCCATCCCACACAACTGGCTATCCCAGAAACAGAATGCCAAGGGAATGAAAGGAGAGAAAGCTAAAAACAGACAGTCAAATAAAGGTAGGTTGGCGGGTTGGTGAAAAGGAGTGAAGGAAGCATGAAACTTTGGGCATTTTCATGGAACGAATAGAAGAAATATTCAAGATAGAAAAATGAGATGCCCCCTGCAAATCCTTGAGGGTATCCTGCTTGTAAATAACCACAATGTGTATGTACTGATCAATACTTCAAAAATAATTTTATTGCATTCTCTAACAATATATTTAGACACTGAAATAAGATTCATTTATTATAACATTATATATTTTCTAGATTCCTCTAGGTTTAAACAGTACAGGTTTACTCAGAAGTCGTTTCTACTGTGTTTATTGGGGTTATTCTCAAGTAAGTGTGATCAGGATTACTGCCTTAAACTGTTTTGAATTCTTTCTAAGTACTGAATTGATCCCCAAACCCTCCAGCTTATCCCGCCCCCCATAAGCCTTTAAAATGAATTTATCATACACATATCATACATATATAACATCTGCAAGACTGAGAGAATTCTTTCCTGAACCAAAGGGGTTAAATTGTAAGGGTGAATAGGGAATTACAGATGTTCTGTTAGGGTGTGGTGACTGGTTTAGAACATAAGAGTCCACTCAAAAAATTCCTGTCAGTGCCTGGCTCTCCTGCCAGTTTCTAAAGCATTGTTCCTTTCCACCCACATGTATGGAACACACACACAGCAACAGCAACGTTTCCCAGAATGAAGCTGGCAAGGAATACGTACAACACTTAGTTTTCATTTTTAAGATGAAACTTTAGCTGGGAAACTATTTATGTAAGAACCTTCATGTAAGTTTATAGTGGAGGCAAAATTTAGAGAAAGTAGTAAGCAACATCTTAATAAATTGGTTCTCATCTCTGGATAAGTGGCTATCAAAGCTTTTCAATAAGAAAGGGCTGATAGTTTGCTTTTCACATTCCCATTTCTATATATCAAAATGACTTGAATGTTGTTACTCATGCATTACTGAAAGAAAAAACTATAACAACACCAAAAGCTTCTGTACACCTAAAAATAGGTAGGGGGGCATTTTGATATAGGTGGCAATTCCAGAAAAAAATCCACAACAAATCTTTTTTTAAAAAAAGAGAGAGAGAGCTACAAAGGAGATTGGAAAAAAATTCGGCCCAGGTTCGGGATCGGGCCCATTTCAGATGTGTGGGGTCGGATCTCCCGAGATCCGAGCCTGCGCAGGCTCGGATCCACCCGAAATTACAGCAGCATCCGAGATTCTCGGATGCGTTTTTATTTTTTTGGTGTTTTTTTTGCGTTTTGGCCTGCAGGAGGCGCATTTTTAGAGGTATCAGCACCAAAATTTCAGGGTACCTCCAGGAGACTCTCCTGATGATACTCCTCAAGTTTGGTTGAGGGGGGCCAAAGTTATGGACCCTCAAAGTGGGTGCCCCTATCCCCCATTGTTTCCAATGGGAGCTAAGCAGATGGGGCTACCCCTTTTGAGGGTCTATAACTTTGCCCCCCCCTCAACCAAACTTCACCAAACTTGGGGTGTGCCATAAGGACAGTATCTCTATGATACCCTGAAATTCTGGTTCGGATAGGTCCAAAAATGAGCCTCCTGCAGGCAACCCTAGAAATGTGCCGAAGATTCTTCATTTCTCTGTGAATTTGCTCCATGTTTCTCAATGGGAAATTTCTGGGGGTGCCTGCAGGAGGCTCATTTTTGGACCTATCTGCACCACAATTTCTGGGTATCATGAAGAGACTCTCTTGATGATACTGCCCAAGTTTGGTGAAGTTTGGTTGAGGGGGGCCAAAGTTATAGACCCGCAAAAGGAGTAGCCCCCATCTGCTTAGCTCCCATTGGAAACAATGGGGAAAGGAGTACCCCTTTGGGAGTGCATAACAGGGCCCCGTCCAGCTAAAAGCTTCACCAAACTTGAGGGAGTATCATCAGGAGAGGTCTCCTGGAAGGCTACCCTGAAATTTTTGGTGTCACTAACTTTAAAATTTTGTGTGTTTTTTTCGAATTAACTGTGCTATTGCACATGGAGGTTCCACAAAAATTTTTTAAAAAGTTAAGTGACTTACTAAAATTTCAGGGTATCTTCAGGACACTTTCCTGATCATATCCCCAAGTTTGGTTGAGGGGGGCCAAAGGATTAGGATTAGGATCTGTGAGGATCCATGCTTTTTTTGACCATCGTGTTTTGCTTGGGGGCACTATTGGGCCCATGAAGCATGGGATGTGTGTTGATTGAGTCAAAAGGACTTGTGCCATGATGTGGTGAGTGATTTTGGGAGTGACCAAGTGAAGAAAGCATTAGGATCCATGAGGATCCATGCTTTTTAAACAGGTTTTGGGGGGGCACTATTGGGCCATGAAGCATTGGATGTATGATTGCTTAGTGCAGACATGTGTCTAAGTACCTGCAATGCCATGATGTGTGGTGGTGATTTTTTAGGGGGTGACCAAGTGAAAAAAAAGCATTAGGATCCGTGAGGATCCATGCTTTTTGACCATGTTTTAGGGGCACTGTTGGGCCATGAAGCATCCGGATGTATGATTGCTTTAAAGCGAGGGGTTGGCACTCTACTGAGAGGGGCGGCGACAGCAAGCCGCCTTGCGAAGCTGCTGCTGTTGCGCCCCTCGAAGCGCGCCAGCATCCCTAGAAGCTCTTGGGCCTTTCCCTACTCCCTTCCATCCCCTTATGCCTTGGCGCTGCTCTCAGCGTAAGCAGCATCCCAGCAGCGCGCCCAGAGCATCCCCACGACCCCCCGCGCTCTGTGCAGAAGAGTTCGAGTCAAAAGGCGCCGTTCAGAAGAAGCCTGGGATGCACGTCGCGCTGAGAGATGCTGACAGCGTGGCAGGCGTCGAAGGCGGCTTTCTTGCTGTGGCAGCCCCTGCCGTGGGGAGAGGAGGAGGAACAGCTACTCTCCTCAAGTAGCCGCGGGAAAACTTCTACGATGAAAGATGAGGGGAAAGGCCCCTTCTTAATAATAGCGCCTTTTGAGGGCCCAGCGCAGAAGCGGAGTCGTGGATGATGGCCGGTGCGCCTGGGATGCCTTTCTTGGGCGCTGAGGGCAGCGTGGCATAGAGGGAAGGCGGGGAGTTGGGGAAAGGCCCTAAGTTTGTGCCGCTTGATGTGGTGGTGATTTTGGGGTGACCAAGTGAAAGAATTAGGATCCGTGGGATCCATGCTTTGGAAAACCCATGTTTGAGGGGCACTGTTGGCCATGAAGCATCGGATGTGTGATTGCTTTATTACCCGAACGTAATGTCTAAGGATTTGTGCCATGATGTGGTGGTGATTTTACTTGGGGTGACCAAGTGAGAAAAAAGAATTAGGATCCGTGAGGATCCATAGCTTTTGACCATGTTTGGGGGGGGCACTGTTGTTGGGCCATGAAGCATCCGGATGTGTGATTGCTTTGTTGCAGACATGTGTCTAAGGATTTGTGCCATGATGTGGTGGTGATTTTTGGGGTGACCAAGTGAAAAAAGCATTAAGATCGCATGAGGATCCATGCTTTTTTTTGAAGCCATGTTTATGAGGGCACTGTTGAGCCATGAAGCATCAGATGTGTGATTGCTTTTGTGCAGACATGTGTCTAGGATTTGTGCCATGATGTGGTACATTGATTTTGGGGTGACCAAGTGAAAAAAAGCATTAAGATCCGCGAGGATCCCGTAGCTTTTGACCATGTTTTTAGGGCACTGTTGAGCCGAGCATCAGATGTGTGATTGCTTTATTGCGCACCACTGCGGTGCCACAAGAGCATGGGATGCATGATTGGTTTGGATTGAATTCCTGCAGGATCCATTGAACTTCAGGGAGATTCTTCCCCGCTCTGGGATCGCTTCCAGATGGAAGGAAGCGGTGGGGAGTAAGAGAGTTACCTGCAGAGCAGTTTAAGAGCGCCACTGCGGGGATGGGTGGAGTGGCTTCTCTGTTTCCTCCCCGCCGCCGCCACGCCCGCCCAGCGGCGGCGCTCCGGCTGCCGCCAATCCGCCCAATGGTGGAAGAAAGCATGGAGGCAAAGTGTGGAGGCTGCCAGGCGCCAGCTGCCCTTTGCGAAGGCTCAGAAGCGGGGCTGCAGGTGGTATTTTCCCCCAGCTGAAACTCGGGCTTAGCAGCAGGGGAAGGGCCGTAATCCGAGCGAGTGGCGTTAGGATCTTGCACTGAGTGCAGAGGAGGTGGGCTCGGCTTCTTGGCCCTCCGCCCCTCCCCGAACTGGCTGATCTCGGCAGAATTGCCGTTCGGGGAGGGGCCGAACCGCCAACCCTACAGGCAATAGTGGAGCAACACTATTGTGTTCTTATGGTACGCATATAGAAGATTGAAACCACTGTGCCACACACTGCTTAAGGAACTGAATAAAAGCCCTTAAAATGCAACTAAACTGTATCAGTACTCTGTGGTTAGAACTCAGGTACCATCAGCTTTACCCACTGCAGAGTAGTATCTCTGTGACGGTCACACCGTACATGTAATCAGTTTCAGGGTCCAAGCCTGATTAGTCAAACTGCAAGCTAAAAGAAGACAAGCTGCCTTTTCAGAATTCACATGGGAACATAGCTTACCCATTGTGTTATACAATCTCTATAATTATATTTGTCAGGAGGTTGAAATTTTAAATCGATAACGTATGTGGAGCTAGCTGACTCAGTCGGCTGTGCTGAGAGCAGCTTCATTGTGTGAAATATTTTAATGAAAAGTTGAGTTTATTTCTGTTAAATAGTTTACTAATTTAATGCCTATAGTAAGTAGTATAAACTAGTGCGTTCACGCTATGTTAGGAATGCCAGCTCTAGTTGGGACCTGGAGATCCCCTGGAACTACAACTCATCTCCAGATTACAGAGGCCAATTGCCCTGGAGAATATGAATTCTTTGGAGAGTAGACTGTATGGCATTATACTCCACATGGTCGTCCACAGACTCCATCCCCAAATCTCCAGGAATCTCCCAACCTGGATAGAGGAACCGTACTTCACATTTTAATGATGTAATCAAGTAGCACTGGAATTTTATTTTGTGTATTCAAGTAACAGCTGGCTGTTGGTAACCTTTAGGGTTTTCAAGGCAAGAAACATTAAGAGGTGGTTTGCCATTACCTACCTTTGTGTAACAGCCCTGGTATTCCTTCGAGGCTGCCCATCCAAATACTAACCAGGGCCATCCCTGCTTAGCTTCTGAGCCTAAGGCTATCCAGGTCAGGAATCATGCTGAAGGCTAAAGACTGGTAACCTATGGCTTCTTTGGGCTAATGTTGACGTAACATATATAGACATTATGAAAGTCTAACCTAAATTCTTTTGGTTTGATTTGAAATTGCCCTGATGTTTTTGCCTGTAGGGGACCTCCCTCACACATTTTAGGATTTTTATGGCTAATTTATCTTTATTTGACCTATCAGTATTTCCCTCAGAAGCACCAGTGAGGAAATAATCAAATGTTAGGTGAGACAAAATCTTGATGGGCAGATTTTCTGTGATTATAGTACCGCTCAATCTTTTAATGGTTACATTTGTTATGAGACAATTATTTAGAATTATCCCTGTGTGTTTAGCATAGAATAAGTGGGGAACCCATAAGGACTTGGGAGGATCATTTCATTTCCCCCTGTACCCTTGTCCCCACACTATATCTTTTTTCTCTCCTCTTGGCAACCCCCACATTCTTTCTTGCTTCCCTGCTCCTTTTTCTTTCCCACTCACCAACCTATCTATGGTGTTTTCCCCATGGCCAATATATCCAGGGATAAGGAAGTGAACCATACCAGTTTGGGCATGATTTCCGCAAGGTTTCCATGCCTAAATCGGCCCTGCAAGATTTGCCTTATCCCTTGGCTTTCAAAAAATGATAAAATTGTGGTTCTTTTCAAAAAAGTGCTCGCTGATCCCATGCCCATTCAAATACCATGAGAGACGGGCCGGTTTATTTTTCCAGCATCACTGCCTACTCTACCTGCCCCTTAGCTGCAGCCAATCAGAATGTTGGAAAAACAGAACCTACATAAACTACGTAAATGTACACAAACTATGTAAATGACGTAAATGTAAACATTCATGTAGAAAATTAAAATAAACCAGGGACTCATGCATAATTCACTGGAGTTCTTCCTCCCAGTCTGAACGCGCTGATGGGCAACCATGCGAAGAGAGATACAGGGATAAAAGCACCCTGGGATATATGATCCCGGGTCTATCCCAGGATATTTTGTCTGTGGGGAAAATACCTATGGTCTGTTCCACACAGAACAAAAAAGAAGTCTGTTTCCTGACTGACTGTTTTGCTCTCCAGTCAGTTTCACCCTCAGCTTGTGACTGACTTTTTTTTTGGAGGAGTTATCTTCGAAGACATGCATAAGAGAATCTTAGCCACTTCTCAATGGGTGGCAGACCTGTCCTCTGTGGTCCCAATGCTTTTCAAAGGAAGTCCTCCAAGCGGCTAAAATTCTCTTATGTGCATCTGCATATCTTCGAAGATAGCTCTCCAAAATAAAAAACTATATATTGACAGAATTGACAGAACCAGCTGAGTGCAACTATGTACTTTTTGGGTGGAAAGGAGCCCAGGATTGGAGCCTGCAGAGCAAACGTTCTGCAGAGCAAACATCCTTCAGCAAATGGCAGCAGGAAGAATCCCTTCAGCTACACACAAGATGTTGGGTGCAGGCTGAGGGTGAAACTGACCAGAGAGCAAAATGGTCTTGCGCGAAGAATAAGATGCCTCCTGAGCTCTGAATTCTGCACAGCCAAGCAGGAGATGTCTTGCAGGTGGCTTAGGGAAAAAGGTATACTTCGAATGTTTTCCAAAAATGACACCTTGAGCTAAAATAAGGTGTCCTGAGGATGTCTTGCGAAGAAAGCTGTGTGGAGTGCTTTCTCAGGATGTCTTTTTTAGCATCCACAGGATGTCTTATTTAGGCTGTGTGGAGCGGTCCCATGTGCTTCCACCAGCCTTCAGTTCTAACCCCTGTCCCACATTGATTCTAAGCTTTCCCTTCTTTCCTCCCTTTTCCTTGCAGCCTCTTTCTTGGCCAAGTATGGTAAAGTTGTAAAAGTCACATGGTAGTTACCTGCTTAGATAAGTTGTGTGGTGACCACTGTCATCCTCAGCCATGTTGTATGAAACCTGCTTTTGATCCCAGGTGAGTTGTGTGGCATCAAGGTGTAGCCAATGCCCCTCCTGGGTGAGTTGTGCAAGCTGCATGTTAGTAAGTTGCCTAGTGGTTGCTGCTAGGGTTTTCCATGATGAATCCTCCCTCCAGCACAGGAGGGAGGGAAGGAGTGGACTGGGAAGCCAGAATAGCCCTGGAAGGAACCCTCCCCTTGCCTTTTACAGATAGAAATTAAGGTGTTAAGGCTGGCAATACTGTTGTCCTTGCCTATCAATCCCGACAATAGCTACTGAGATTGCAGAGAGCATCCATTTCTTAAAGGTACAGGTACTGCTACTATTATTTTGAGAGAATGAATCCCCCTCCCAATGCATTTTTCTTTTAGATTTTTTCTGAAAATCTGGGGCTTTTTTCAGGTTTGTAGAAATATCTGTCTTGCCTGTTCATGGCTACAGTCTCTGGTTTTAAGTATCAACAAGTGTTGCCATGGGGAAAATTAGATCTATTAATAGAATATAATGCTTTGAAAACCAAGCAACAGCTGCAGGAATCAGAGGACACTCTAGAAAAGAGGAGGAACAGAGATTAAATATTAGTTTATATATATAAGTCATATCAGGCTTGAGCTGGGCTGTATGAGATAAATAATTTCAAATACAACTCTGATAAGATCCTAAACCTGGCTTGGCCAGCTGTTGATTAACAGATGTTGTTACATCTAGCTTAAACCAGCCTGCTATTAAACCAGCCTGCTCCTAAAGATACCCTGAAATTTTGGTGCTGCTATCCTAAAAACTGCACCCCCTGCAGGCCAAAAACTGAAAAAATACTAAAAAATACAAATAACACAAACCTGATTTTTTTCATGTCCCCACCCCCAGGCGTGCGCCCAGTGCAACGCGCACCCCCTGGCCGTCTTGTAGCTTCACCTCTGATGGCCATTTCAGATATCAACTCAAGTCCGCACAAGAATCAATAACGAAGATGAGCTGAAGTGGGTCTAATTCCTGTGTGGACTTAACTTGGCTTCCGGAATGGTTTTGGATCTAGCAGCTCATTATAGGATGGTCCATTAGAACTTTGAGTTTGTGTCTTATTTACATTGGTAAATTGGATTCTTACACAAAAGGATTACCATTAAGAGTATTATCTTCTGTTTTTAATTTTTTTAAACAAAATAAGTGAAAAAATGCAGGATGTTGCTGGGCTACTGTTCCTTCAGACTCTGAGTATATAAAAATGATGGTTGACATCCATTAGGTCATGTATAAAGCTTCCATGTGTATACCACAAGTTGAGTTCCTGTTTCTTTCTTTTGCTTTCCCCCCATCTGAAAAAAATACTCTAAAATGTCAAGGGGCACTTGGAATTATATAGAGTACTGAGAACCTGCAGTCAGACAAAATTGAATAAGCTAAGGTATAGGCATCATACCTGGTGGTATTCTGGCTCCAGAGGGTCTTAAGGCTGACTACAGACTCCTTGGGAGCAAGGAGCTATATAGCAGCTAGAATTTGGGTCTGGCCTCAGAATAGCACAGAGATCAGGGTCCCAGTCTGGGCTTGTTGGGTATTGGTTCAATGAAATGACAATTGTTTGGACCAGGGTCCCTACTTAATCCGGGGTTTAAATACTCCCTCTCCCACCTATTCTTGGTATTGATTGAGACTGTATCTATTTTAATTGTTGTTTCTAATAGTTTTTATATCATGTATCTTAAAAGTTTGTTTTAATATTTTTGATGTTATCTGCCTTGGGGGATCTTAAGCTGGGTAGAAAGGTGTCATTAAAATGTTTTAAATACAAACGTACAAATAATTGTTGAAGATTAAAAAAACATTACTGATTTCTATAAACTATTTCAATATTTGTCTTAAGAAGCAGCATTGTAAAAATTGTGAACCAAACGACTAATTTTTAGTGAGTACACAATACAGAATTCCTATATACTTTTTCCAGACAGTATTGCAAAAATTAGAGTCAGTGAGGCCTTGAAAGTCAGACCTAAAATGGCCATCCTGAAATGGTGCATCCTGATTGCAAAACACTACTAAAAACACTGATAAGGGGAAAGTTACTTCTCAATTAATGTGTTCGTCTTTCAGTACATCCCAGGCATTGTGAAGAATTTCGAAACAGCTTTCACTTTTAAAAGTCTAATGATACATCCCACTCAACAATAATTACTGATGTCTCAGTGTATCATCCAATTACTCTGTACACTTGCATTCTGCTTCATTTCTTCATCTTGAAGTGATTTTTCAGCCAGCTGGAAAATGAAGCCTCTGGGGAATGGAGGGTAAAGAAGACTAGAGCTCATCAGGATATAACATTAATTTGTTCAGTGTTTTAAGTTTCATCTTTATGTTCTCACTATTTATTCCTTGTTTGGGCTATGTTGACTTCTTTTTATCTCCTGACATTTTTGTGCACTTCTACTTGCTGGTTGGCATCAAAGGAGGAAAAAGTTATGAGTTGTCTGGGATTTCTTTAATGGCATTTTATTTTTACAAGGCAACCACTCTGAACTTTCATAGATACGATAAGTTATATGGTAAATACCATGTAGATACTGTGTCAGAGTAAAACAAAAAAGTACCTTATCATCATGATCGGCTACTGTGAAGTACTTTTCATCCCATATTAAGCACTTGATTAAATCTTTCCCTCTGAACCCCGTGGGATTTACAAGTGCTTAACTTTTGGCTGAGCTTTGCCCCCTTTTCTTTTGTGATAAAAGCCATAGTATTGCATGCTCTAATAGATTTGCACCAGTGCTCATGTATCATGTATTGCTGTTGTACAAATGGATCCTAGGATTAAACCAAATTCCAAACAGAGAAGCCAAACTGCTGGATACAAGGGATTTTGTGATACCTATGGTGGGATATTACATGCACAGATCACTGAACTAGGTCCTTTGTGTGGATTGATTTTAAATGTTCATACATTGAAATGATAAGAATAGTTGCATATTTGTATCTAATTCAAGAAACAGTGAATAACAAAGAAATGCTAGTGATCAGTGATGAAAATCTATACATAATTTGTGGCTTTTATTAAATAATAAGATGGTGAATTAGAAATTTGTAGAAATCTGAACCAGCCTCACTATGTCATGTAACAGAGTTTCCTAGCCAAACTTGTATCTTCTTTTCTTAGCTGTTCTCTCCCTGTGCTGTCTTTTCTTTTTCCAGTCCCTAGGGACCTCCTCCCAGTGGTGGAATTCATCTGGTTCACACCAGTTTGGCTGAACTGGTAGCTACTTTTTTCTGTAGTTCCACGAATTGACTGAATGAATCCTACCACCCCAGGGGAGGGGAAGTGATGGTACTTTCAGAGCCTTGATCAGTCGGGCACCTTGCTGAGGCTTTCAGTGCCCCAACCAGCCTGGCTGCAAGGCACCAGGCTGGTCGGGGCTCTGAAAGCCCCCTGGGTTCCCCTCTTTGGGGAAATAGTCTCCCAGGAGAGGAAGAACGAAAGGGCTTTCACAACCATGACCAGCCTGGCTGCGATAAATAGGCTCCCATGGGAGTGGGATCAAGGGGGCTTTCAAAGCCCTGATCAGCCTGGCACCTTGCAGCTGAACTGGTGGATAAATAATTAGAATCCCACAACTGCCTCTACCCATTAAAATAGCTCTCATACCCTTCTTTCACCTTTCACCAAAACCTGCATGCTCTCCACCTGATCTTGTGTCCTTTTCCCGCTTGTGAGTCCTCCCGTCACCCATTATAATTTCTCTTCACCACCTGCATACTCTTTCCCAACAGCACTGACCAGCATATACAGCTGGGAGGGCTTCTGCCATTGCCCCCAGGAATGCCACCGCTGTATACCATCCATATGTCCTTCCTCAATGATACTGGGTAGGTGAGAGCAAGGGAGATGTGTGGGCAATGGGCCTCATCAGATTTCCTGGGCCCTGACAGTTGCCTCACCTCAGGATATGGGAATGCCAGTATTAGTTGATATATATTCAGTGCTATAGAGCCATACCTTGTTCTCTCTTTTTTTGCAATCAAATAGTACCTGGTTTCTAGGAATGTAGAGTGTTCTCAATGCAAACAATGTTCCAAAATGGTTTGTGCTTGCCTATTTCTATGTTGTGATCTTTGTCTTCCTTAGTTGTCTCCCTGAATAGGTTCTGATATCTGATGAAATCAAGGTAGTCTGGGATATACAGACTGGGCTTCTTATTCATAGCTCCAACTGGGCTAGTCATTTTGAATGCTTTTAGTTGCAATCCTAAGAACATTTTCCTGGGAATGCCCCTTTGGATTTATTTCTGAATAGACTTGTTTAGCACTGCTATCTAAGTTGCTCAGTTATTGTAGAGTCTTGTTCAGGAGAGTAATGTGGATGGGAGAAGCCAAGGCTCTTGCCCTGGGTGCCAGCTGCCTGGGAGCACACTGGCCACCACCCCACCTACACCCTATGTGCCCCAGCTGAACTACTGCAAAGTCTGTAATTGTTTAACTTAATTCCAAACAAATGGCTATAGCCGGGAAGGGAATGGGAGTGGAGATAAGGCAAGGGAAGGGTGCCCTCCCTGGCCTTGCCGCCACCCCATGTCTTCTCCCAGGTCAGCTGCTTGTGGGGGTGGGGCATGGGCCAGTTCCTCTCCTACTGTCACCACATAAGCTTTGCAAATGGGTGGCAGGTGTTTATGGTGATGGAGAGAACCCTCCTCATCTTAACAGGCTTGCCCCCTTTGCAAAGCCAGGATCCAGCTTTGCAAATGGGGAGAATGCCTATGGAGATGAGGAAAACTGTCCCCATCTTTGCAGATACCCTGCTGCTCCCCTTTGCAAAGCCAGGATGTTAGGGTCCACAATTTCATTGTTTGCTCCAGGCACCATTTCTTATAGATATGCCCCTAGTAGTTTGCCTTCAGAATGTTCAGTGAAATTTTCATAGTAACTACATATAATCCCATATGTTTATGTTACAGATGATTCAAGGGCTGTTTTTGCACTGTCAAAATATCCCTGGATGAGCACAGAAAATATCCCTGTGCAGCCGGGAATTGCGCACGGTTCCCGAAGCTGCACAGGGTCTGCCCCGTGTTGCCCCGCAATATGTATCTTAGCCTAGGATTTTCAAAAAATCGGCAGTTTGGAGGTTCTTTTTAAGAATCCTGGTGTGACCCTGCTTGTACCTGTACCGTGCAAAAACCAGTCAGGAGCAGGACCGGTTTATTTTTCCCACCCAGCCACCTGATCTTCCCGCCTGACATTCATTCAAACTGTCACTCAAAAACAACAGCCATTCAGAACACGGAATGCCGGGCAAACTCACAGATGCTTGTAGCTGCTATTCAAAAGCAACAGCCAATCAAAACAATCACTTGGTATATTTTCCTCAGTACAAGCTTTATTTTAAATAAATTAGCAGACTTATTCACTAGTTTTCTCCCTTTGACAGCAAAATCTTACTTTAAACCATTAAAAACACAGATCAATTTCTTCCATTCCCACAGCACATACACAAAAACACCAATTGGGAGCAGACCAAGTTTATTTTTCCTGCCCCCTGCCTGACATTCATTCAAGCTGCCACTCAAAATAACTGCCAATCAGAACATGGGACACTGGGCATGCTCAGGCATGCTTCTTAAGTAAATAGAGAAGTCCGGCTCATGCGGCGCAAACTGGAGCATTTCCTACTGGATCTTACTCTGCTCCTGGGCAGAAACAGGGAGCCATGCAAAGAGAGAAACCAGAATAAAAAAGCCCAGGTATATATGATCCCGGTTCAACCCTGGTGTAATTGTGCAGTGCAAAAACAGTCAAGGTTATGTGCATATTACATACATCTATCAGTGGCATTAATACATAGCAAAACCTTAGCCAGCAATGGAGGCTGAGTTCGGTACTCTGTTATATCACAGATAATATTGTACTATGTGGAACCACTGTCTAGATCCCTTGACTTAAAATATATATAATTGATGGTAATGGAATACTATGGCATGTGGCAAGCACACTTGCAATTCATGAGGCCGGATAACTAACATGCAATAAAGATGATTTATTTATGAATTATTAAAAAAAATCATAGCTCTATTTCAGTGTAATCTGTTTTTGTAGAACTGTAGCAAAATCAATGCAAATTAAGGATAGAGAAATATTGGTAGAGAGAAGTTCTGAATGTATTTAAAATAATATTTTTGCAAAATTCCTTGCTGCACCATCATTTTTCCGTATTGAACTTGAGTCTAGTGCTTTAAAATTCATTCTTTTTACTTGTGAGTTTAAGGCAAAGTGCAGTATAACAAACACTGACAGGTTTTAATGAAGAGATGTATAAGGTCTCTGAAGTATTTGAAGGAACCTTTGCTGCTTGTGGTTTTGTATATGGTTATGGTAAATAACCATCACACTGATTTTTGTGGTCTGGCCTTTCCTTTGAGCATTGCAACTGGAGACTTATTTAACCCTGACCCAGACCTACATACAGCCTGGAACAAAAATCAAAAGAGGCAGCATGGCACAAGGGTGATGGTAAAAATAGCAAGCCAGAAGCAATAAAAGGAAGCTTATGATGATGTGATATGGTGACATGTCTGTTCTGTGGACTCAAGTGGATTGTTCATACAGTATTACAGGAGTGTGTCTTTGACAGGCCTTAAGGCTCAGGGAACCTTGTTAGATGTTAGCTTTGTCACTATGAGTTTTTCTTTTCCCCATGGCTGACTCCAGCAGTTTCTCTCCGTAAATGAGCCCAAAAGGGAGACAAGATGACAAGGTTGAGGCCCCGAACACAGTTAGCTGTACCTCACAAGGGGATAGCCAACTTTGCATCTTGACAGAAGGCATTCAACCTGAACTGAAGCTGCAAGCAAGATTGAGTGTCCCTATCTACTTATCTAGTTCAAAAGCACAGGCTCTAGACCTAAGGGACTTTTTATGGGAAATAGTATTAATTTTCTGTGTAGTACTCAAATCTAACTAAGAGGAAATTAATCTCATTCTTACTGTTTATAAGGTCCCAAAACAAAAGAGAATGGCAATAAACACAGTAGGAAACACAGATATGGATATCAGAATTTTTCCACATTAATGATGAATTCAATATATTTTTGATATTAATTTAAGAGCACTGAACTATGAACACTGAGGGGAGAACAAACTGTAAATATATTTTCCCTTTGTCTTCTCATGGAATGCACATCTAGATTCTGAGCCTAAATAAATATGGAAGCTGTCAAATGAACTATGATGCATCCATAGGAGAAAATTTTTCTCATAATACATCTTACATATACTATAGCTTATTGGGGATTTATCTTTCAGGGCTACCACTAAAACTATTTTTTAGTAGTAAAATCAGCTAAAGCTATTTTTTAGTAGTAAAATCAGCTAAAAATCAGCTATGGTGATAACCTGAAAAATAATTGATTTTTTGGATATTTAAAGAAGATGTCTGAAAAGTAATCCTAACTTCTGATACGTTCTGAAACTATTGGAACCATTACAGTGCAATAAGGTTTTGTTTATACATGTAGCCGAGGGGTGGTTCCTAAGTGGCTTACTGTGCCACAACCAGCAAGTCAAAAGCCATGCTGCCCCTTCCCCAATGAAAGTGGCCTATTCAGCACAATTGGCTAGGTGTCAGGGAGATTGTATCTAAGTGATTGAGATGCATTCCAACCTCATTGTAACTACTTAATGCTACAAATCAGGGCTGCTAAAAGATATATGTAACCAGCCTACTATATGTTACCAATGCCATTTGTGGAATTCTTTCCTTGATCTTTACTTTATGGCTTCACATGCTTTGTAGATAACTAGGCTTTCCCCTGACAAGTAGTTCAAATGCTTAGGGCTGCATTTCCATCATGGAATGGACTGGGCAACTCATCAGGACATAGTGATCTTGGCAAGCAAGAGAAGTGTTGTGGCAATAACCCACTTTTTCTAAAACAGGGGCTACGAATATGTTCCTGCTGCCCTTAAGGCCTTTAGCAAAGAGCTCTCTCTTTGGCAAGGAGCAGTGTAACAACAAGAAGATGTCTAAAAATTCCCTACCAGGACAGAATCTGTGATTGCAGCATGAAGCAGACTGAATCTGTAATTCATATTGCCCGTATTATAAGACAATCAGGTCCAACTTGCTGACCCCTCTACTCATTAATAAAGAAGGTCTATCAGACCAACAAAAAATTATTATATTTTAAACAATTATTCTTCCGCTATCTCTGAAACAGTGGCTAAGTACCTGTGTTACATCATTAAGTTGCAACCATTTGTTTTACTCTACGATCACTACTAATCTGTATTATTTCTTATGCCAATAAAAGATTTGATTATAAGTTCTCCCCACTTCAGATTGCACTGTTAGGCTTGGGAATTGTTATGACAATAAAAGAACATCTAACCCTTCTTTGTCTATCTTTGCCCAAAACAAAGCACACCAGGCACTATTAAGTCAAGCCAATTAAGTAGAAAAAGAAGAGTTTGGGTTTATGCCTCACTTTTCTGTCTTGTAAGGTGTCTCAAAGTGACTGACAAATCCCTTCCCTTCTTCTCCCCGCAACAGACACCATGTGAAGTAGGTGGGGCTGAGACAGTTCCAAAAGAACTGTGACTAGCCCAAGATCACCCAAGTAGGCTTCATGAGTGGGGAAACAAATCCAGTTCACCAGATAAGAGTCAGCCGTTCATGTAGAGGAGTGGGGAAACAAACCCAGTTCTCCAGATTAGAGTCCACTTGTTCTTGGCCACTGCACTCTGCAATAAACCTGTTTATTGTCTTGAAACACAGAAGAGTCTTATGGAGTGACACTTTTTGACAGGAAGGGTCTGAGCTAGTTGGCAAGCTTCTAAGACGTGCCCATCTTTCCCTAAGAATTCTCCTGTATCTCTCTTTTCAACCACCCCTTCCATTTTTCCTAACTTTAAGTCTGAGTCTTTCTAACCTGATAAGAGTCTCCATCACTCCTCTTTCCTGTCAACCACTTCACTAAAACAAGGAACATCAGAAAAGAATCTGTATAATTGTACTCCTAATAATGTGTTACTGTTTCACTTTATCTAATTTGTCCTTTAACCTTTTTTTGCCTTTGCATTGCTCTACAAAATAACTATGATGTATTGGAATGCAGGTGTTTAAGAGGTGGCTCTTCAAATAACGCCTTATTCATGCACCAGAAAGAAAAATAAATGGCACTCTCTTGACGATTTGAAGACATACCGGCATTGTTAGTAAGTATTTCAGCCTTAGCATATGCTTTATTTACAGTGATCTTGTAAAATCGAAGTGGGAAATTGATCGGACGATGTGCTAAGCATGCAGTGTATTAAAATGAATTTCATGTTAGCTGTTAGGAGCAGCCACTTTGATTTGTATCTCATTGTTTTCCTGGGATTGTGCCAGTGGTGCCTTGTTGTCTGATTTCACAGCACTGTAATTGAATGTTAATGGCATGATCCTGTTTTCAAAGGATACCAGTGTGAGGTCCATACAAATTTTGTAGCCTTTTAGCTCAAAACCTGAGAACACCAACCAATTTATTTACAAAGATAACCTGAGAACACCAAACAGTTTGTTTATACATGTAAACATCTTAACATACTTATGAACTTCACTACAAGGACAACATATAAAAGCTCTTTAATGAAACCAGTTAAGACTCTACTGTAGCTTATTTCATCAGATCTTCTCTCTTTGAACAATTGCTGTTTTAGTTCCTTGTGCAGTTATAAAACTGTTGTTTATTATATAGCATTATAGTATGTGAGATGAGGATCAGGAAAGTTTTCTTTTAATCACAGAAAGGTTACAATGATATTTTAAAAGATAGAATTAATGTAGTATTTTAATTTTCATTCACAGATTTTTTCAAATCATACAATCCATTAAGATGTCTTTTCACCAGGAGAATAACATTCTTTTTTTTGTATCTCTTTGTATCTCTTGCAGGAAGGCTAGGATACTGATAAAACAAGCCTGCTGTCTTTTCACAAACCGTAATGTGAACAAATATCACACTTTGTAGATGATGTTTAATTTAGGAAATTTAATTTGAGGAAGGTCTCCACAGTTATGTAGTTTCTGGTGAGGCTGGGTTGGGGAACATTTTTGGGGACTCTGTGAGTCAGGAATTTCTAGGGTACTGCTATTGCCTCTACATTTTAATCTAGTTGTCTGCCTGCCTCCCATAACGTGCCACGTGGCACAAAAACATGGATTGTTTTTATATAACTTTATTGTTACCTTCCATGGTCCTAAGACCATTGGAACTCATTTTGTAGCATATTTTGTACATTGTAGTATATTGAGTAAATTCTAAATTAGACTAGCACAGTACACTGGAACAATGGCCCTTTCCGCACGGGCCAAATACAGCGCCCTGGGGAGGGCAAAAATGCCATCCCCAGAGAGCTGTTCGCATGGGGGGTGCAGCTGCTTCGCAGCCACGCTGCCCTCGCTCCTCCCCAGCAGCACGAAGTCGCCATTTTCCCACCTTGCTCCCCGAGCGAGGTTTTTGGAAAAACGCAGCTTCCAGCTGCTGCCGTGCAGACGCCTTCCATGATTCTTTTGTTTTAACCTAGGTTGTGAGTGGCTGGCCGGGAAGGCGCCATCCCTCCCCCCCTTGCCCGATTGGCCCGTGCATCTTCTTCTGCGACTCATCCGCGTGGTATGCGGCTGAAGGCCTGGGACATGCCCCCCCCCCTGCGACTCCAGAAGCTGATGCGGCTCAGGGCAAGGAAGTGGGTCCCCTGGCCTCGGTGATGCGCCGGATTATTGCAGAGAAGATAGGTTGATCGGGCGACGGCACTCCGCGGTGCTGTCTTCCCTTTCATTACCAGGACCATTTGTGCGAATGGTCCTGGGGGGGTTGGGTCGGCATCATGTACGCCAACCCAACCCCCAGTGTGGCCGTGCGGAAACAGCCAATGATAAGTTTGAGCTACAAAGATCAGGAATGGGTGCTAAAAGCAGAGAAAACTAAGGATGCCAACCTTCAGGTAGGAGTGGTATTCTTGCAGATTGCATCTCCAGTCAACTAGATTTTACAACTGGGCCCCTTCCGCATGGGTCAATAAACATAGGCTGGTGCGGGGAAAAACCATTTTGGAGGGAACTTCACACGGATCCCATGCCTAAAGCGAGGCTGCCCTGTGTTATGTCCCCCAAAATGTTTTTTTTTAGAATCACGCTATCCATGATTCTTTTGTTTTAACCTGGGTTGTGAGTGGCTGGCCGGGAAGTGCTTTACTCAGTGACACTTTTCTTTTTCTTAAAGTCCCTGCCTCGCAGCTGTGTGGCCCGCAGTGTCACAGGGACGTCTCATGCCATCATGAGATGTCAGCATGGCTGTGGGGGTCCATGCCTGCCTATGTAGCTACGCAGTGGAGGAAGGTAAGTAAAAAAGAAAAACGCACCGCTGTGCAAAGGCACAACAGCAACCCGCATTGTTTCTGTAGGCTCCGGTCACTGCCTGCATGGAGGCATGCGAACGTGAAAACAGGAGAGGGGGTTACTTTATCCCAACTGCAACCTGCTCTTCCTGTGTTGTGTGGAAGTGGCCTTTGAAAGACCGAAACATTAAAGCTTTTAAATACCATGGGAACAGGAAGAAGAAAGTGTGAAGAAGCAGGAAGCAGGCTTGAGAGTTGCAGTCTGGCCTAGGGTAGAGAGGGTTAACATCTGACTAGCTTTTGTGCTTCTCTGTCCTTAGCAGGACTTCTTGTTTTGAATTTGTGATGGTGCATATTCCAACATGAAGGATTCAGAGTGCTAGGCAGATTTGTGATCAAACTGTTCATTAGTACTTTTCATGCCTCTGTCATGCTGGGGTATCTCCCATCTCCCCCATACCCAGAGGCAGGAATGTTTCCTCATTCTTCTGACAGCCATTTCTTCTGATCTTCTTACTGGTCAGCTTTACTAAATAAAACTTTCTTGAGGGTTTGATTCAACTGTCTCATCCTATACCTCACTAAAGAAAAGGTATAACTGAACCTTGAGGGACTGATGTGATCCTTTTTTCTGCTGTGTTTGATCTCAGAGATTATCATGCTAGAAACATTTCAAAGTTGAGCAATTAAACATTAAAATTGTATTAAACTCTTCAGGAGAATAGGATAAGAGTGGGGAGAAATTCAGTGAGAAGGAAAGCAGCAGACATATACAAATACAGCTCAGATGGTATTTGACTGCTTGATAAGATTTCAGTTTGTTACAGATTTCTAAATTATTTGAAATTCTTGTCTGGTTGTTATTCAGCTTTGACTCAGATTTGCACCCATAGGTTCGTGCATAAACACTGGACCCCAAAATCTAGAAGGAATATTCACCCAGCTCCCTTTTCCCCTTTAGACTTTCCCAAACTGTAGGATTATTTTAGAGCTTTTGAAGGAAATCCATCTCAGAATTAGGGGTGGGAGTGCTTCTCCCACCCAAGTTTAAATTCCCCTCCTGGCTAGAGATTGGGCCCTCTCTGACATTTTCTTTCTTCCTTTCTTCCACAGTTCAGGATACAAACTATTTTTAGAATCTGGGCTTGGAATTCTTTCCCAAGAAGTTTATTCCCCTCTTTGGCTACAGCAGGGTCCTTTTCCCAAATACTCTTTTTCTGCCAACACCACCAGTCTATACACAGACACTAAACATGTCTGAATATTCTGATTGCAAGACTTCCAAACAAAAATAATCCTGTCAGCAGCTCTGAGTTCTGAACTCCACCAACTCCAGCATGTCACTCACACAAACAAGCTCTATGATAAATTAACCTTCCACAGTCAGTTCTTCTTGCATGCTCCTAGCATTGAAGTAGCATTATACAAAATGGAGTTTTTATATTTTCCTTGAGTCCGTCATATCATTCTATATCAATTTGTATGCAGAGCTGCACTACAAGGGAAAGACTAACCCTCAAAGGATTAATAGGTAAAGAAATCTAGGAATGACCATTTTAATTTCCTCTTAACCACAATGACCAGGCTTTGGTTAGAGATAAAACATAATCCTCTCCAAGCCACAGAGGAAGAAAAGACTTTATAGCATTTACCAATGCCCCATCTAAGATTAGTGGAGCAAAAGAATAATTTTCAGTTGTCCGTAGCACTTCCATCATTGACCAACAGGTGCAACAGGTTAAAGATATCAATTTATTCAATGCTTATGTACCCTCTATATGTAAAAAGGAGCATCTATGAAGCTTTTAAATTGATTTCTGATTAGCTTAATGGTCCTTCCATGTAATATAGCTATTAAATCATGAAGGCTATTGACCATATGTTATGAATATTTGGAGACTTAAATGTCACAAAAATACAATTGCTGAAGTTTACTTATTATATAGTCTGATATTTTGAAGGACAGTTTAAACAGACATCACTATTTAGTGGAAATACATTTTCAGGGGAAGAATATTGATGCTTCTTTTTGTCTAACGTTATATGAAATATAGAAATAAATGTCTTGAGGACAAAAACATCCAGTATGTGATTGGAAGGGAGAGTGAAGAGATCGAAACTTTATCCCACAAACTGAGTAATAAGAGAAGCTAGGTGGGATAAGGAGTAAAGCTGGTTTCAGATGAAATTACACTGTTCCTTAAGATACAGCTCTCCATTTGAGTATATTTCTGGACCCATCCCTACATCTGGATATGTAAGTAGCAGCAGTAGTCTGTTTGGCCAGGATAAATTTGACTTGTCAAGAATACCCTGGAAAACAGGCTCAGTAATTTTAGCCTCATTTTCCTCCAGATTATATTTCTGTATTTTACTAAACACTTTGAACAGTATCTTGAAATAACGAAATGATGAAGAAGCAAACGTAAGGATCCCTGTCTTCACTGGGGCATGCCATAGGAACATTGGAGTAGAGGGCAGTGGGGTGAGGATCTGCAGTTTTAGCTGATTAACCTCCCACCTTTGCTTTCCAACTAAGCTCTAGATGGGCACTGCATGTATGGTTGATTGTAGTGCCTCCTATAAAGGGGTCATGTTCTTCAGCCTTGGCTTTTCTTGGGGTCTTTAGCCAGGCATAACAGCCCACTCTTAAACATCTTTGCTATGGGCTACAACATAATATTCAGTTAATGGGTCCTGGTTAGAATTTTACCTAGTTAGAAAACTGAGTTTCAGATTGTCCGAGTTTATATTGTTTATATCAACCTTGTCACAACTAGATTAGATTCAGGCAGCATATACAGTCGAGGAAAAGTGAGATTCCCACAATGGAAGTGGGGGCAAAAATTCTGCTAGGTTACATCAGTTGCACCTCGGATTACAGTGGCAGTGGGAGAGGCACACATATGACATTTGCCTTCCTTTCCAGGATCTCTGGCAGGAAGACTAGTGGGTGAGGGTGGCAGCAGGACTTGGCTTACATCATCTGTGGCCATCAGTTGTCTAGACTTATGTGCTATGCTTTGTTTTCCCTCCCTCATCTCATGACTGGCTCTTTGCAATGAACACAAAAATATAAGTTACAGTATTAGCCGACAGTGATCGCTCTCAGTTGATCTGAAAGATAACACAAACTTACAAATGCTCATATTTCAATCCCACAATTTTTGTTACAGGAAAGGTAAAATCCAGTTCATAGTGCAATACCTGTATGTTGTACTGACAGACACAGTTTGAAGTAGTTCCCTTGTGATTCATTTGTGGTACTCATCTGTGTCTTTGGGTGTACTGGGAGAGGAATCCATTAAAAAATCAATATCATAATTAGGAAACAGTATATTGGTTTATAATGCCAACTAAAAAGCAGTAGTGCTGGCCATATGCATGACTACAAGGCTATGTGTGTCAAGCTCCATATTTTTCACCCATTACTTCCTGACAACAACAGTTCAAAACAAAAAACCATAAAAAACCCTTACACATATCAAGGATTCTTCCAGACTACAATTCTAAAGCAATCAATCACATGAACAAACACACTTAAAAACCCAACTACTTCTAAAAGTTACTATCTCTGGAACATTTGAGAGGACTGGTATAACCATACAACACCCACTTCCTGAAAAGAAACAGAGGCCCAGCAGGGAATGATGCATGTTGCTGGAGGGTGGTTGTTTTGATAGTTGACTCTGGCCTAGGCATTCCCCAACTCACACACACACTCAAGCCCTTTTCTCAATGGTGGGATTCAGCCTATTCGCACCAGTTTGGTAGAACCGGTAGCTAATTTTTTGTCTAGTTCAGAGAACTGGTTGTAATCCCACCACTGAGTCTTTCGGAATAATTTTGTTAAATTATTTGAATCCCATCACTGCCTTTTCTGTCAGAAATCCTGTCAGGAAACTTAACATATAATTGCTGCCACCAATTCTGAGGTAACGATTGAACTTATCGAGGCTTTTGAGAGATAAAACACAAAAACTAGATTTTATTTTACAAGGGTTTCTTCTCAGGGTGTTTTTAAGAGGGGTGCTTAAGCGTTACTGCTTTCTTTAGGCAGATATTTTCTTAGGCTGATTCTGCATGGGCCAAAAACAGCGGTGTGAAAACGGTGTGAAAACAGTATAAACCCTTTTACACCATTTTAAACCCTTTTATACCATTTTCACACCGTTTTCACACTGCTGTTTTTGGCCCATGCGGAATCAGCCTTAGAGGTTATAGAGCAAATGGTTTCTCTTAAATGGCTGTTTCAGTTACAAGGTTTAGCTTCACTTAAAGATGGCTGTTTCAATTTACAGATTTCTTCACGTATAGTTTCACACACACACAGGTATCTTTATTCAGGGTAAACCTTTTCAACACAGTTCTGAACACTCTTCTAAAACTCCCACCCTTAACTCCAAAGGGAACTCACACTGGCTTGGGACAGATTAAGCTCTGGGGTTTTACCAAACCCACTTTTAATGTTGCCAGTTAAGCTAAACATACACTCATGGGTTCAAAGGCATCAGTATCTAGTTGTGGTTACCTCATGAGACAATAGCCAAGCACTCTGTGTGGTCTTAGGAGTGTCCCCATAAATTCAGTTTCCCTCTAGTTTTCCACCCTCACCAGGCTTCCTAGCCACTGGTGAAAACAAAGCTGTTTCCTCTCAGTCTTTGAGATCTCTTTGAAAATTCAGGCACCCTAGCCGTTCTGCCTTTGCCTCTGTGGCTCTTGCTGTCTTCAGACAATATCTCATGATTGGATCTGGGGACTGACACTATCTGTGTGTCACACAAGCTCTCAAGCTGCTTTCAAAACTGTCTTTTTGACAGGCTTTTCCTGTTTTTATATGAGCCAGCACACCCTATCTGTGGCTCCTGGCTACTGTATTTCAGCCAGCCAATCAGGTTGATTTCTGGTTAACACTTGGTGCTCCTGCTCTGGCTGAACTGCACCTTTTCAAATTAACCATATAAAGCCTAATCTGTCACAGCTGGGTTATGTTTACAGATGGAACAAATCAAACTAAATCAGAAATTTATCAATGAATTTATCAATGAATATATATTTATTGTATAACTATGTATAATTGTATAGAATGAATTGTAACAGTGTAGTTGTGACGTTTATTCACAGATTACCCATTGACAGCCTGTGAATAATCTTTACGCTGAGGTTGGAATTTAAGTATGGTTAAATGACTTACCTGATTGGTGATACTGACGAAGACTCCGAAAAATGCTGGATACCCGCGATGCGTTTCTTCACTGATTTCACTATAATGAAGTGACTTTTCTACTACAACAATAATTTGTGCATGAGTTGTTGATTTGACTATAATGAAATTTGAATGAACTGACAATTTGAAGAGAAAACTCCGGTATTGGGTGTGGATATGTTAAATGAGATAGCCCAATTGAATTGTTATAAATAGTATATATGGATGACAACCTTATGGGTTTATGTTGTGATACTTACACTTGACATGAGTTCATTGAAAAATATAAATTTCTGTTGATGTTTGACAGCCTGAATGCAGCATGTTACTGTTTGATATCTGCAGTGCACAAATTTTTCCTTTCTTTCTGTCTTTATTTATAACCCAACTTTCTTGCTGAGACTCAAGACATAATCAGACAGCTCAAGATACCCACTAAACAAAATAAAAGTACTAGGATGACAAAGGTAGAAAAATAATGCAAAAGAAAAAGATATAAGACACAAAACATCATAAACAATGAACATTGATTTAAAAAGTAGAAGATAGTGCAGTAAGAGCAGGATAAAACATACAATACATATTGAATTGAAACTTTTTATTACAGAGCCTGAAAACATTGTAAAATGTTCATTTTTAAACTCATGGGGTGGGGGATGGAATAGATATGTCTGGTTTTTAAAGCTAGACCCACATGCTACCACTTTTTCAGTCACACAGGAGAAGATAGATTTTAATGTATTGGCCCTTTGAGTCTAAATCTAATTTCCCCTCCCCCAATGCAATCTCCTAGAAACTCAAGGGACAAAAACCACTTACAAGTAAGCCCTCCCAGGACCTCGGTGCATACTCCCTGCAAGTCTTTGCTCAAGCAAAAGGGCAATTATTACACATAAAGTATAATTATAGTACCCTCATGCCTTTCTTTGATCCATTACTTCTCTTCCATTTTTTGACAGGAAAATTCTGATCTACATATAGATCAAAAGTTTTTTCTTTGTTTTTAAACAGATCCCATTCAGTGCACGAGAAAGCAGGGTCCCAGCTAGCCCTGAATAAGATGATGCCCAGTGGCTATTTCTTATATGTGTTTTCAGAAGACTATTGTTTCTTGCTTCCATCTGCAAATTGCATGCTTATCAGTTGATGAAAGCATGAAGAGATAACTTGTAAGCACTGAATGAGCCTATGCAGATCCAGCAACGCCTACTAAACATTTGTATCATTTCACATTGCTTGAAATGTAATAACTTTTCAGTGGGTGTAGTTTGCAATTTATCGGTGAGCTAGCAAGTGGTAAGAATGAATGATGTACATGCCTTTGAGAAGGAGCCCCTGGAGTACAGTTTGGCTCCGCACATTGCCTGGGCTTTAGGGGATACAGACCACTGATATTAGAACAGCTGCTGAGAGTGCTAAGACTTAAATATAGATGTATCAGAAATACTCAGCTGTGACATAAATAATATAGTTCCTACCAACTTTCTAGGCTGTAACTCTTCTCTGGTCTGTCCTAGCTTCAGATCCCATGCATCCTACTGTAGAAATACAGCAAGGGAGGTAACCATTTTCCAGTTCACTCTGGGTTATTCCATTCTCTGAAGTATATGGGATCTGGCTCCTTAGTGATATAACAACACACCTTTCAATTTCAAATAGTGAGAAAATTTTTTGAGGGTGCAGAACTTGCTGGAAGCATTTTTGCTTGGTAATAAATAGCCCCAAGTTTCCTGTATTAAATTTTACTTTATTTGAATTGTTTGTAAGTAAATGTGTACAACTGCTTTACTTTCATCAATAGGATAACTTTAAAAAAATCTTGTAGAAGACATATATACATTTTTAAATACATAAGAATAATAGAAAACTGTGGGCTTCTTCAGGATATGTCACAGTAGAAGCCCCCCTGTGTATGTGATTCCCAAGCTCTTGTTGAATTGCTGGGTTGCGTTGAGATGCACAAAAGAGGTTGTGCTTAATAGTAAAAATTTCACTGTGTCTGGGACTTTTTTCAGTTTCTGACAGCCCCATCCAAATGAGGGTAAATATGCCAGTGGGTGGGGCCCACTGATGGATTTGCCCTCCTCTGGCCACTTGCCCTGGTGGAGGGGTGAATCTGTTGCCAGGTGGCCACTGCAGCCCTTGCCAGCAGTGGGAGGTGGAGCTGGATGCTGCTGTGTCCCTGTGCCACTGCTGCTGCTGGCATAATGTTGACTCCCTTCCAGCCATTGACCCTGGTGCACTGGAAGCCAGGGCTTCAGACTTGGGCACCAAAAAGATGGTGTAAATCAATTAAACCCAATGGTGACTTCCCAGCAGAAGGAAGTTTTTTTGCATTTTGAACCTTCCCATGCTGCCAAGAAGCCTCTGAGAGAGAGAGAGAGAGAGAGAGAGAGAGAGAGAGAGAGAGAGAGAGAGAGGCCTAGTATTGTTACATGATCTAGTGTCTGCTCTAGCATCTGTATTCCTCTTGCCTGGAAAAAGACTGGCTCTTCTGAAGCCCATTAATCCAGAGGCAGAGGTACCACATGGCGGGGGGGGGGGTGCGCATTTCACTGGGCGCACACCTGGGGGGTGGAAATCCCCCCCCATGACACCGTCCCACTTACCTTAGTTCATCCTGAAAGTGCATGCTGGAAAAAGCGGCCTGTTCACTTGAGGCTGAAAACAGCCTGGTGGGAACTTCACTTCCCAGGAGACCTTGGGGCTCACAAGGTCTCCTGGGAAGTATAGTTCCCACCTGGCCATTTTCAGCCTCAAGTGAACAGGCCGCTTTTTCCAGCCTGCTCTTTCAGGATGATCTGAAGTAAGTGTGGGGGACAGGGTAGCCACGAGGGGCAGGGGGGTAGGGGGCGATTTTCCGCTCCCCCAGGCATGTGCCCAGACCAATGCGACCCCCATCCCCTGGTAGCTTTGCCTCTGTGCCTCTGTGCAGGAAGTGCATTATTCCAACAGAATTTTTTGCCTAGTTTATGAGAAAAAAATGAGAAATTTGAAAGATCAGTCAGAACGTAAGTGCTATATATCCACTCTGTTCTGAATGTTCTTGGTCTGAAAGTCAAAAAAAGATGATTTTGGACATAAATGGATGGAAGTGTGAAATATTGCCTAAAGCATTCTGATTGTAAAATTACTTTTTACAAATCATATTCAATGCCTTTGTTTCCTTGCTTACTGCTTTTGTGATGCCTTTGCTGCTTCTTTCTTCTATCTGTGTTAGTCACCTGGGGCCATTTTGGTCAATCAATGAATAGTGTAATGGAACTACACTACATAGCCAATCAGATCTGGCTACACAATGATTTTACTGAAGCAAATAAAGTGAGGGGGGTTAAATTAATTATTTAGCAGGCATTGCCAAATCAAATTTAGACATTGTTTTTCAGTTTCACTCAAAATATTATAGTAATCAATAAGTTTATTGTGCTCAGCCCTACCTGGATCTATTTTTTAAAATGATTTCTTTCTTACATTGTATACTTTTAGTTTTCCTGAGTCTTTGGACCCATGAATACTATTTGTAGGCCACTGCGAGTAGCAGAGTGCTGGACTAGTTGGACTCTGGTCTGATCCAGCAGGCTAGTTCTTATGTTCTTATGTTCTTATAACCTCTATGCCACCCCTTTGTTTATTTCTTGTCTCCTCAGTATTTACGGAAAATTTGTTTGGATACGCATATTGTCATGTGGTCTAATATTTCAATAGCAAGCCAGGGAGAGGAATATTATATAGGTTCCTGAAATCACCATTATTTTTCAATGCACTAGTCATAAATAAGAGGATGACAGTTCTCAGTAGCCCTACATAGTTCTGTGTAAGACACAAAGTAGATGAATAGCAAAAATAGTTTTGCATTGCTAATACTAACAGCAAATAAGCTGTAAGATAAATAGGAGTCTCAGATTATTATCAAACAAAATGCAAATTTGCAAGAAAACAGGAAGTCCAAAGTACAAACACCAGTACTGAATTGATAGGTCTATATTGTGCAATTTACAGAGTGTAACTGCAAATCTGGTTATTATTCTATTCTTTATTTATGGTTTTCACTAAACAATTTTTGCTGTATTGCTGAAAAATATTATTAAAACTAATTGGAAAGAATATTATTAAATCTAATGGAAAAAACATTATTAAAACTGTACTAACATATAGGACAATGAAATACTGATATGTCAGCCTAAAGTTGTTATATTCTTATGCATACATCCAGGCCCAGATTGTGCAACCCCCATGACCCCCAAGAGGGTGGGGAGCAGCATCCAAAGCACTGACAGACCCAGACTTATTGTGGCAGCCCCAGCAGCCCAAAGAGCCCTGTCCAGCAGAAGATACAGCGATCAAGGCAGCACCATTCAAGTGCATGCACTGACACTTCTAGCAGTTTCCAGAGCCCAGCTGGGAGAAGGTGGGAGGCAACAACAGCAACCTGTGTTTCACTGGCATCATCGCTCTAGGATGTCCCAAGGCTACAAGGAGGACCAGGAGAGGCAAGGTTGAGGAGGCTGGCTTGGTTCAGTCACCTCCTGAAGCTGCAGAGGCCAGGGGATGGCATTGTGGACAACCAGCTATAGGGGGAGAAGGTAGGAAAGACCAACACCTCCCTCACTGACAGACATGGTCACTGGGAGGGAAGCTGGGAGGAAAGGATGATTGGGTGGTTTGGGTGAGGGGCAGGGTTTACAAACTCCACATACAACGAAGGAAAAAAAGAGACAGACCTTGTTCTGAGTCTGAAAGAGTACACATCCCAGGAAGATGAGCTGTAATTGCAGGCGATCCCCAGGTCCCACCTGGACACCTGCAACCCTATCCAAGGCAGCCTTGTCATACAGATGACCAGTGGACGTCACCTCTCTTTACATTTGCATGGTATTTTAAAATATCTTTTTTGCCTATTTTTTCAAGTGGCCACTTTTTTTTCAGCCCATTTCAGCAAAAAGCTCTTTGTATAAGTTGCATTGAATGAAATGTTCAGACTCAGGGAATGAGGCCAAAGTATTTTGAACAGTGTTGCTTGTAGCTGAAAGTAATTATTGTTGGAATACTGTGATGGAGTTGTACGATGAGATGACATAACAGACGACTGAATTTTTTTGTCAGAAATTGATGCATGGCAACATTTTGAAAGTGATTTGAACAGACTTTTGAAATGGAATAATTCTGAACTCAGTGCAGTGTAAAATGACTTTTGACCAAGGAAATTTGCATTTAGTTATTTTTATACTTTTTGCCATTTTCAGGGGGTGGGGTGGACTTGATTTGTACATTCTACCATATGCATTAGGATTTCCTTTGAAAAAAAATTCACATTTACTTAAAAAGCCCTTAAAATCTGATTCCTGGTGTTTTTACACTGCCCACTACTGCCAGCTTTGGCTGGCATAAACTGGTCTGGATTAAGTTAATACTAGGATAACTCTTTTTCTAATAATATAAAATTAAGACATACTTGGAGATCAGAACATTCATATTGGTGGTGGCATAATGAGATTTTTGTAGGTTTTCGTTAAAGAATAGTGAAGCAGATTATGGGTATATGGGAGGACTTTAAAATAACTCTACAAGTTTCCTATCTACCACGGTGATCATTAATTTCCATATACAATTAAATTAACTTACTTTGAAAAACTTTATGATTACCGTACCAAAAAAAATCAAGATTCTTTTAGGCAAATCATTCCTCTCCTTTGAAAAGGTTTTTGCTTACGTGACAATCAAACTGACTTTATTCCTAAAGGGCCCAAATAATACTCTTCTGAAATGGAAAATCACAGCCAAACAGCATTAATCACCCAATGGTTGGGGTTCAGGAGAGTCGTTCTAAATGAATAGTCTAACTGAACTTGTGGGTTCTTTAACAGTCTTCCCTAAGCAATTTTGTTATTGTGACTAAAATTAAAAGAATCAATATATAAAAGAGGAGTTTGCAAGTTTTCCATAAAGTGCCCAAGGAAAGAGAGATTATAGATCCAGAGAGTCCAAGCTCATAACTATTCTGAGCACATGAGGGAATGGAATGGGTTTTGGTTTTAGAATTTGCTGAAGCCAACAGTAGACATAATATAGTGAAATAATATTCAGGCTTTGAGTCAGCTTTTCAGTAAGTGAGAGGAAATTACTGTCCCACAGTGAGTTTCTGTAATGAATTTGTCTGAAGGCTAGTCCTAACTGGACTTAAGGTCAGACATGGTTCAATTTGTTAGCTTTAGAGATGACTGGAACCGTTAGCTTAAAGAAATTGTAGACAACCCAAAAGATGCTCCGACTTAAATGCAGTGAATTTTATTGCATCCCACTGTCTTTTATACTAGTTGTAGTTTCCTCTCAGTTTCATTGTCTGGAGCAGGAAGAGGAGGATTGGTAATGGAGTGGATCCAACAAACTTGTATTCAGGTGAAAATGGCAGAAGGGTCTCCATCCAAAAAAGTCCATGCTGAGGATTATAGAACCTGTATGAATAAAAATGGGGGTAGTTAGGAGTAGAATGGGGGTAGTTAGGAGTAGAATTTGGCAAGCTTGAGCAAAAAAACCTGGCTGGATCCAACCCAGTATTCTGTATTGTACCAACAAAAGAGAGTTTGTGTTAGATGTAATTAGAATAATGGCTCTAGTGGGCTAAGGAAAAAGTTAATTATGAATTTCCTTTAAATGTGTTTTCAATGGATCATATTCTCAGATCCGTACTCACAGATCATGAAGGATTAGGCTTAATTTATGCCCGACAAAACCTGAGGGTTTGATTTAGAATGTATCCAAAAATATCCTGTGACAACATATTTTAGAAGTTGAGTAGTAATAAACAAGCCATTTCCTGGAAACTGCTGTTTTCATTGAGGAACCATAATCCTAGGAAACTGGGGTTGAAACTCAATGAACTCAACTCAGCTGAGGCAGCTCAACTAAATTATTAGAACTTTTTCATCCACAGTGGGCTTCCCATGAATATATCCTCTTCTCCTTTCCTAGACCATACACAGAAACTGCAAGGCCATCAATAGACAGAGGAGACAATGCATCTCTATCTATACAATGCAAAATAAATAAATAAATACTGAGATGAATTCCAGCCCTGTCCTACTACACACTAGCAAAATTTGCTTCTTTGTTTATTAAAATATGCATACATCAACTTTAATCTGGTTCAGCATTGAAACCTTTCTCCAATCCAAGGAGCCTTTCTCTAACTCTAGTGGATCTTCTATTGGAGGAAGAGCCTCTAAAGGTAGAAGAAGTATTGTTATTCTAAAGAGAACTAATTGGAAGATGATTGGATCCATTCCATTGCTTCTCCTGAAAACTGGATCTTAAATGCCTCCTGACATGTTGCTATCTCTCTTTATGCCAGACTTATGTCTGTGTTCAGATATGTTTCTCAGGAAGAAACTGGGTTGATATTCCATGATTCAAATATAGTCTCATTAATCCTTGTCCACATTCTGCCTCAATTAGTCATGCATCAGTATCTGCATCTGGAGACAAAAGTCTTGCCATCTAATGTTTGCAAGCATTGTAACATGGCAGTGCACCATGACAAAGCAGCACTGGCCAATTTGCCAGAGGCATATTTAGAGTGGGACAGAGGGGGCCAATGCCCCAGGCACTATTTGCATGTGTCACAAGGAGGGCACATTCAGCTGCTAAACCCCTTCCCTCCAGCAGCAAGGAACTGTGGGCGGCCTGCCATGGTGCTTCCTCCTTCTGCAACCCCACCCCCCAGCCTGCATCACCTGCTGCCTCAGGCTGCTGCTATATATATCTGCTAGCCACCTGCTGCCATTGGCCCACCTCTTACCCAAGCTCAGAGGCTCCCAATGTGGATGTGTGTGGAGAAGGCAAGGCAAGGGCAGAACAGACCCAAGGCAGGCTCATGTGCTCCCACCTCCTGAGGCACCTAAGACTGTCTCCACTGACAAATCTCTGTCCCACTTGCTCAGAAGCATCCCTCCTCCTCTGCCCCCCATCCCCAAGCTGGGTGGCTGAATTCTACGTTCTGTTGTGAGCCAGCAGCTTGGGAATGGGGCTGCAATGCGTGTGCGCCACTGGCCAAAGTGCCACTGGCTGAGGCCAAATGCACATGGCTGGGTGAGCAGTGGGGACCAGGGACACAGAGCCCTCAGGGACATGGTTGTTATGCTCCCTGCACCACAGCTCAGGCCAGTTGGCCATATGTGCTTGGCCCTGGTAGCTTTTGATCCTGGCCACTGCATCCTTTCAAGTCCAGCTGGAGACACCAGCAAGCATGGAGGAAGGGAGGAAATGCAGGGGTTGGAACACCATGGCTTCCTCCAGTAAGCAGCAGGCACAAGGACTATGCCTGGGATGCAGGGGCCCATTCCAAGGGGCACTGGAAATTCATGGCGCAAGTCTGGATGAGGCCTTTGAGCAGGGACTTGGCACTGGGGTCCTGCCTTCAGCAGTTTTTGTTCAGGTCTCTGCTGGTACTTTTACTTTAACTCCTAGTTTACTTCTTTGGATCTTTGCACATTTAATCTCTTTTGGCAAATACAGATTTGTAAATTTGGGGTCCTCCCCTCTCCAGTTTCCCAGAAAAAACTGTCCTCTGTCTCAGTCTGTTTCAAGGCGGAGGGGGAGCTTCAGTCCTTGCCCCAGCACAATTTTCTCTAGATATGCCCCTGCAATTTGCTTTTTCCCTCCATTCAGCATGAGAGCATTGGGAGGGCTTCATTTATCTTCTGTGGCACCAAGTCTAATTGGTAACAATGTGGTAGTCATTAGCCCCCAGAGGGAGGGATGAATGGCATGTCAACAAACACACAACTTATTAAAATAAACACAGACACTTTATTTGTGGTAATAAAATTGGCCATAGCCATAGCATTTATTGGCAGGAAGACAGAAGAGCGTGGCACAGCATGGGGGTCTGATCTGATAGCTGGGCAGCCAGGCAGGCTGACCCAAAGCAGCTTTCCTCAAAACCCGCTGTTTGAGGAAAATGAACTCACCCTTGAGTTAACAGGAGGGCAGCAATGAAAGGAGGATTTCCAGACGGGCGGAGTGGGGTCGCGATTCTCCTGGAAGAATCCCATTTGCTGAGGGGGGGCGTAAGCTGCTCCCCAACCTTCCAAAGCAGGGCTGCCAGACCCCCCCCCAGGCTTTGCTTTAAAGAGGGGCCGCGACGCGGGTCCCGGGCCCCCAGTTTAAATGGGGAAGGTGCGGTCTGGGCAGCTGACTCCAGGGCTCTGCGACCTGACGTCACCCCCAGCCAATCAACAAGCGAGGCCACGGTGGCCTCATCACTGGGCGACGGGCCCGCCCCCGCCCAGCCGGAAGAGGCAGAGGAGCATGATGCTGCCCCCTTTCCCTGGCGGCAAATGGCGGCCGCGGTAAGTCGCGGGCCGCCTCCTTCTCTGCATGATCCCTGATAGGCTGGAATCATGCAGTCAAGAAGTCCTTGCAAGAAAAAAAATCTTATTCCAAATCAGCAGCAGAATGAAATAATAGTTATGAACAAGCGTGGAAAAAACCTGTGAAAAATTGAAAGGTAGGGAGCGTGTTGCCAACATACTTGTGCCCTGTACAATGTCCATTTTTGCAATAAAAATTGAACCATCAGCACTAGATAATACAGTTAGCTACAGAACCAGCTTTATGGCATAAGGTTTAGTCATAATGATGGATAAGTAAGTTTACCTCTGGTTTAAAAAGCTGGAGGAGAAGAGTTTAAAAGGAGAAACCAGGAAACATTTTTTAATTTCTTTTGGCTTCCTAAATTGTCAAAAATCCAGTTCTCTCAGCTTCTCCCTTGACATCTCTGTCTCTTCTCTAGTTCCTCAAAGATCATATTACAGTTTCAGGGAAGTGCTGCTGCTGGCCCAGATTCTGACCTAAAAGGGGACTATCAATTTCTCCGCTGTGAATGTATCATGAGTAGCTTGGAATGGAAACTTTGTGCATAACTGTTTATTAACTCAGGTGTCTAGGCAAGCACAAAAAGGGAAATTGTGGAATAAACCAAGAGTCTGTTTTCAAAATTTAACAAGGAAAATCTGGAACTCCGTAATAGATTGTATAAGGGATCTAGTACAAAACCACGGAAACTATATATTTAAATTTCCAGACCAGCAAATTAGGTTAGAAGCAATGCAAATTCCAACCAGACAACTAATTAGACAATGGAGGGTTGTTCCATGTTCTATTATTTGATATGGTAAAATCTTCATACAATCAATTAAAAGCTGCCATGTTAACTCTCCTTGTTGCCCCTTGTTCTAGAGCAGGGGTAGGGAACCTACGGCTCTCCAGATGTTCAGGAACTACAATTCCCATCAGCCTCTGTCAGCATGGCCAGAGATTTAAGTTTTTCAGTCCTTCTATACAAGAGAGTCTACATGACAGTCTACAGAACAGTCTACATGACAATGGTTAATTCTGCTGTCTGGAAGGAGCAGCATTTGAATGAATAGCAAGAGTGTGATGCAGTCCATTTGCTTCCTTTTCATGGGCCACCCCAAAATACATTCTAATATACACAACTAGCAGCAGAAAGTGAAGATAAGTGATGTGACTGAATGGTGGTTCAAGGAATAACCAAAGCTATGACCTTGAATTACAAAAAAATTAATTCAGGGCAGCATAACAATTAAAGCTGAATAGCAACAGCTTTTCTACTGGTGCTGGAAAGACGAAGGACAAATGCATTCAATTCTCCTCCTCAAGCAAGCAGCCTGGTATTTGTGGTCATGTAACATGGGAAACAGTCCTCCTTAATCAAGACAGGGACCAATGTTATGCAGGAAATAGACTACTAAGGGTGGTCTTAGCTTGCCTTCAGTCTTCAGGGTCATCTATTATGGGGTTAAAATATGTAATATAAGGAACAAGATGGGCCAATAAATAGCTCTGGGGACCTGGATTTAGGTAATCTATTACAGGGATTCAAGGAATGGCCATGGGCAAGTCAGAATCTTTTGGTTTCAGTTCATATCTGTAAAATGGAAATGGTAGTGACTTCCCACTGAGGTTTGCTATGAAGTGAAGGGCTAAGCATGATATTAGCTGTAAGGCACTTTTCATAGTTGGAGCAACTTCTGCTGAAATTATTAATAATGATTTCAAAATTTAGATTACATATTCTATAGGAAACACATCATGTGGCGAAGCAGTTCTTCCAGTGTCCTGGTTTCTGCCAGGATTTAATTCTTTCAAAGAATTTCTTTTCTGCTACACAAAGTCAACACCAAGCTCTTTTTTTCTGGGAGGTGAAATACTTTTTTCTCTTCATGGTAAGCATGGCGATGCTTTCTTTTAGGAACTGTTACATACTGCATTTTAAATGGGAGCCTGAACGTACTGTGCTGTTTTGTCCTCTTGTCCCAAAGGATTATCTTCAAACAGCTGGTATGTTGAACACAAAAGAAAAGCAGAAATTTCTTTTTGCACCTAAAGGCAGTGCTGACCCATCTCACAACACAGTTAATTGAATCTGTAAAAAAATCCACTGTGATTGCTTCAAAACTGTCAATTTTTCATCACACCAGCTGTACAATTGCTATTTATTAATTCTACTTTATTCTAACGTTTACTATTTCACCCTTCCTCAGTCTTTAGATTTCCTAACCCTAGGCGGGAGAATATTGCTATGTTATAGATCTCTCTACTATGTGACTACAACGATGTCCCACTGTGGATATTTCAGTTTTAAAAGTGAGATGAGACCTGATAGTGATACCACATTAAACACATCTCCTATTGATCCTCTCTAACCTTGCAAAAGACTGCCTTGCATTAAGTACCTTTTATTTCACTGCTGCTGATGGGACCACAGATGTTAACTGCCAGGCTAAATATCCTCAAAGGTCAGCAGACAGGGCAATTGAGAGGTCACAAAGTCAGAGTTTCCTGGCTAGAAAAACAATAGCAGTATTTATTTCCCTGCCCTTTGTTACAGCTTGAGAACACTGTTGAGGATTTCTGCATCACCTTTCCCTCCATTCCCTTTTCTAAATCTGTGTTTGTTCTTGTCTATAAGCAGGCTGTTTCTGAAAGACAGAAGTTCTGTATGTGTTCATTTACACACACCGACAGACGGACGGACGGACGGACACACACACACGTCTTGTCACGGTTTGTGTTCAGCATTGTTCTGTATTTCTGCACTTTTGGCAAACTATCTACACTGCAAGTTATTATCCCCCTTTTTAGGTAGAATTAGTCTGAATATTAATGTGTTCCTACTGTTTCAATAATTGATTTTTAGTCTGAAAGTTTGTACACAGACCTTTTCTTAGTAACTTCTGAATGATTTTCTTTAGTTGTTGAGATGCAGGTTACAAAAAGATGGAAAAATAATAACGAATTTACATCATGGTGGGGCAGCTCATATTTAAGATCTCACATTGCCAGCATGCCACTATCACTGCTAGTTGGTATCTTACGTCTGAACTGAAGAAGGGACAAATGCAAAAGAAAAATGTCTCACTGAGCCACAGAGACCATAGCGATTGCACAGGAGGACATATTACCACTCCACTATCCACCAGCCACCACATGGCACTAATCACCATCTCTGTGAGACGTCCACAAAGAAACAGTCAACAAAATTCTGCTGATTCAACCATGCCCCCTGATGTCAGGCTGCTGCTGCCCATATGCAGAACACACAGACTGGCTTCTCCTTCTTGTTCAGTCAGTTGCTGACTAAAAGTTAATTTTTGCCTTTTTGCCATCATCTCTCTTAGTTGGAAACAAACCTCTGCTTCCTGGTTACCACATGGGCACTTTTCCCCAGTGAGCTATCAAAGAGTTTACTGCTGTGCTTCTTGTGAAGGTACAGGTTATTCCTGAGCTGATGCCCCAGTTGTCTGTATTTCTCTTGCCTGACAAAAGAATAGTGTTTCCAGTTCTTGATTTGGTCAAGACTGTTAGGGTTGACTCTGTGGAGTGAACTATAGATGTATGTGATACATTGTGTTTTCTAACCTATGTGTACATCTGATACTAGGGAACTTGCCTGCAGGAGGTGATTCAAACCCTTTGGACATTACTCCTTTGCCAGATAGGCTAGATTCAAGCCAAGTACCACAAGATCGAGGGAATATGAGTTTTCAAGAGACAAAACTCCCTTTGTCAGACAAAAGGACCCTTGGCTCTTGAAAGCTCATACTCCTAAAATCTTGTTGGTCTCTAAGATGCTACTGGGCTCTAATCTAGCTTTTCTACTGAAAACCAACAAGCCCACTCTCTAAAATGAGCTTTTCCAGAAAGAAGATTTCTGCTGTATACAGGGACCACATACCACAGTATTCCTGTTACAATTATGGTGAAACTGTTTTCCTGCTAACTTCTCCATCTTTTTTTGTTTGTTTGCTGAGTTGGGTCTGCCCATACAGAGTTACGTAGATAAACAAATCACTCATTGCCAGCTATTTTGGCTCAGGAAAATGCAAGGGAAGAACATAAGAGCACCTCCTCCCCCTGTGCCATTGTCCCAGATTCAGTTGGGTTACTGGGGACTTTAATAATGCCTTTTTCCACAATAGCTATATGAACCTGGGGAACCTGGACCCAATTATCAAAAACAAAACATTAACATGTAATTTGGTTCTTAGATCAAACTTGGCATGGTAAAGTAGGCACTACAGTGGCTGGGACCAACCTGTGGTCACCCATACCATGTTGAAGGGAAATCTAGCTATTTTTAAACTCCCAGGCCATGGCAGAAGAAGGGGACTTGTTTTCCCCTTGTGGCCTTCTGAAGTGCAAAAACAGCCCACCCTCATGCCACTTTAAAAGGCATGTGTAAGGCAGGAACAAGATCACTGATTACTGCTGGACCCTTTTGGTAATCTTAAAATAGTTAGATTTCCCTCTAAGGTTGATTCCCCATGGGGAAATTCTATCTAGATCAAACCAAGTTTGTAAAGAAACCACACCTTTTCATCAAGGTTTCAACCTCCCCACCGCAGCAAAGACATGTAGGCCTATCTTGGATCCCAGAAATGTAGCAATCCCCACTACCACGCAATCTCCTTTGTGGGTCTTTCCTGATTGGCTGGCGTGCCGTGTTGGGGTGGGACCTTTTGGGGGCAGGAAATTTTTCCCTGCCACTTGCTGACCTGAGGTTCACTCATTTGCAAGGATGAGGCAGAGGTTAAAGGCAGAGGTTAAAGAGATCGTGGACTGCCAACATTCTATCAGAAGAACGCTTTTCCAGTCCATTTCAAGTAGACATGATTCTATTATTCATTTGCAAGGATGAACATTTAAGCATTTAGGCACTAAGCGGATTTTTGCTCGTTTGGAAGGGTGAATGGTTAATCGTTTAAGCGGTTTTTCATTATGCTAATGTATTTCACCAAGACCAACAGCGAAATTGAAACCTGGAAGAGGCTGCACGCGCATCGCTCAGCGCCCGCCGAGAGCTGATTGGTTGCTAGACTTGCGTCACGCTCCACTGCGGGAATTTCAAACACAGATTGGACCCCTGTTTTTCCCCATGAAACTGGATCGAAAGCGTGCTAAGGGGGAAAGTTGCACTTGCAAGCAGGTTCTGCCAGGATGTGGGATAAGGGGGAGAACGAGCACCAGAAACAGGATGAATCCCTGTTCGTCGCTTAAGCAGTGGGGAGTTCTTTCTGAAACCTGGATATTTTGCGTGAGTATCACACGGTTAATTGACCGTGGGGAATCGATGACATTTCTGTCCATTGACTGGCCCCTTGGCCACTGTCACAGCCAGTTTGCCCTTAGATGAAGTAGCATATGGAACATGCTTAGATGGGTGAGGGCTATAAATGGCCTGGGCAGGGTTCATGGCACCACTATTTCAAGTGTACTGCATAGTCCTATGGATCAAGAGACATGAGGTAAAGGATTATTTAATATATATATTTTTGCTTAAAGCTAGTAAGAGGGGATCTCTCTGCAATACAGAACCAGCAGTACTTTATGCAGCTGATACGAAACAGAATACGAGTATACTGGCTGCTGGTTTATCTTTCCAAATAAATAATGTGACTGCTGTGTCAGAAGTAGGCAAGTGTTAAAAAGACATGTCATCATGTCATCACCAAGATTTTGACTTGAGAGACTAGAATTTTGAAACATTTTTTTTAAAAAATGACGTTCACATCAGACAAACATCTGTTCATGAGCCATTCACTGCTAGGGATGATTTCTTGCTCACAAAGAACGTTTTTAAAATTCATACTTGTCCTATTTGCAATGTATGATTTCTGTCCAGTTGAGTCATAGCATCACTTTGATGATTTGTTCTTAATTCAAAATGAACACCATTTTGAATAGCTTTATCTTTGTGCACTCAGCAGCTGGGAGTTGCTGTTGGCACATGTTCACATGCACTGGCTTGCTTGATTCCACACTCCCTAGGATCATAATGGGCAGGTTATGCATCATTTAAAGCTATGAATGCTAACATGCATGTACTACATTTGTGTTTGTGCAATCAACAGAGTTAGTAACATTGATGTGTAGACCTTGTTGGATTGAGTTTTGGCACCAGTGTGTGAAGAATGTAATGTAAAATCAGATATATAAGAGAGCATGAGCTGTTTTGATCGGCAATATTCCTTAATTAGTAGCCTTCAGTAGGTTGGTCCATGATCAGAATGTACTAGACCAGGGGTAGGGAACCTGCGGCTCTCCAGATGTTCAGGAACTACAATTCCCATCAGCCCCTACCAGCATGGCCAATTGGCCATGCTGGTAGGGGCTGATGGGAATTGTAGTTCCTGAACATCTGGAGAGCCGCAGGTTCCCTACCCCTGTACTAGACAGAAGTACAATTGCAGACAGAAGTGCAAAAAAAATATAAATCTAATTAATACATATGAATGAACATGAGCATGCTTGGCTCTGGGAATCAAGCAGGGAGGCAAAATAGAGGGATAGGCTGTACTGGTTTCCCCTTTAAAGAGAAAATTTGAAAATAGAGGGACAAGCCATATTATCCTACCACCCCCCAGCAAGTTTGAGACACCTTTTATTTATTTTACTGATTTTTTTTAAAAAAGCATAGATGTCAGATGAGAGATGAAGACAGGGGAAAGTGGTATAAGAATGTGTACTAAGCCATTGTCATTTGATTTCAAACATTTGGAAAAACAATTTTGTTCAAGTGTTTGAGATGATGGTTGGGCACTGTGACAAAACAACGCTCTAAACAGAGGATTGAACATCCCACACATATGATAAACGTCCAGTATTACTTATCACAGATTGATTCATAAGCTTACATTCTTTGTTGAATCACATCTTAAGAAACAGCAGATGTGATTACTGAAGTGAATTTCTGAAACCTAATGTCAGTGAAGGAGGCACTTGTAAAGGAAACAGAAGCCCTATGGGGAGGGGAAGAATAAGAGAAGGAGAAGGGAGGGGAAGAATAAGAGAATCTTGCAGCATTAAACACCACTTTCTGTGGAAACAATTAGTGATGTAAGTGTATTCTTGAAAATGAACTACTTTAGAATGAGATTACTTACAAGCATCATCTCTGTTATAATACCCATAAAGAGTCCCGCAGTTCTGAGAAGTCCTCTTCAGAGACAATGCTTATTGGAATTCGTAGACAATATTTCATGCTGTACTCTTTGAAATTAGCTAATGTTTGGGTCATGTGTAGTTTTCAAATTGCCAAAATCTCCAGGGCTTTGCTGTAGGGAAACCTGATGTAGTCTATAAAGTATTTAAACCACAAAATATATTTGCAGCTGGCAAACAACTGGAGTCCAAAAGGAGCTTCTAAAACTACCAGTATACATCAAGATAGGAGGAGCTTCTTCTGTCAAGTATGGCTAGGCTAGTCTCAAGATGTAATTTGTTTTAAGTATCACTGTTCTATATTATGTACAAATCTATATTCCATTCCACCCAAATCTCCACTGCTTTGAATAGTATAAGGGGATTAGTTTTGCTAAGAAAATCAAAGCAGTTCAGTGAACAAAACAAAACATCTGCTGTGATGCATATCCAGCTGGCTAATGTTGTGAAATGACAGGTTTACCAGGGTGCTAAATAAACATGGCACTCCCATATGGGTTACACCCATTGACATGAAGGACTTTGAGTAACCCAGGTTATTTCTGGATTCTTCAGTTGTAACATTATTTCACTGGAATGCAAATAAATTTGTGGAGAAGAGCCTGTTTACAATATACACCCATCTACCTCTACAGAATTTTATACATTTCAGAAGCAAAATGTCAATGGAATGAATTTTCTGCATGACTGCTACTGAAAATTACAGTTTCATAATCAGGATACTGTCTGTGATGTGGGCAAGACCTATGGCTCAATGGCAGCCCATATGCCTGGTATGCAGGTTCAACATGGCATTTCTAGTGAAAGCATCTTATGTATCAGCTGTGTTCAGATATTAAGAAGAGTTTGGATGCATATCCTGCCTTTCCTGTAAGGAGTCTCAAAGTTTACAAACTCTTTCCCTTCCTCTCCCCACAATAGATACCTTATGAAGTAGATGGGACTGAGAGAGTTCTGCAAGAACTGTGACAAGACAAGGGTCACCTAGCAGGCTTCATATGTAGGAATGGGGGAACAGACCTGGTTCACCAGATCAGACTCCACTGCTCATATGGAGGAATCATACCCAGTTATCCAGATTAGTCCACTATTCTTAATCCTACACCATGCTGTCTTAAACCTTTCTATCTACCTGGTCAAGTAGTCTTTCTGAATAAATCGTTCCTTCCACTTAATTAACCTTGGCTTACAGAGCCATTCCTTATGAACAAAAGCAAACTCTGTTGGCAAATTGTTGGGAAAGGAAGGAAGGAAGGAAGGAAGGAAGGAAGGAAGGAAGGAAGGAAGGAAGGAAGGAAGGAAGGAAGGAAGGAAGGAAGGAAGGAAGGAAGGAAGGAAGGAAGGAAGGAAGGAAGGAAGGAAGGAAGGAAGGAAGGAAGGAAGGAAGGAAGGAAGGAAGGAAGGAAAAGCATTCTCCTTGGGGTCTTGAGCATTGGAGTTCAAAGTTCCTGTCTTCAGAAAATATTGCCACATTGATCCACCTGCCACCAAATCCCTGTACAGTAGAATCAGTAGAATGATGCATCCGACAGAGGATTCTAGGGCCTGTACCTTAGCCTCTCAGTTTATACAGCAGGTATCATTAGAAACAGGGGGAGGTAGCTGTGAATTTCCAGCATTGAGCAGAAGATTAAAATAGGTGACCCTTGGGCTCTCTTCCAGCTCTGTGTTTTTATATCATGTGGCTGTAGGGAAGATCAGTGGCAGAATATATATATTGCTGCTCCATTATCTGTCTCCTTACTGGAAAGCTGCATAGCGAGGTGTTTTTAATTTCACAAAACCAATGGTGTACCTAGGCAAACTGGAGCCCTGGGCAAAACCTGAGTTTGATGCCATGGGTGGCCACCCTCCCCTACCGTGACCAAACAATGATTTTTTTCCACCAGAGTCATTTTCAAAGTCACTCATCACATTATAGAACATGCCCCAACTCAGCAAAATCTGAACACGTTAGCAAAGAATGGGGCCATGCCACACAGCAGAAATATTTTAAAAAACATTTTCAAAATGCTTTCAAATGTTTTATTACTGCTATGAAACACACTTTTATGTTGTTGTATCCAGTCCCTCTAATTGGGGGAAACAGCATCACTTTCAATGTTATTTAAACTGGGGACCTCAGATTCTCCTTTAAGGTGGATTTAAAAGGAGAATTTAGACTCCATAGTTTAAACAAAGTGATGCTAGGAATCACCAAAACGCATCATCATTTTCAATGGTGTTTAAACTAGGGAGCCCAGATTCTACTTTTCAGTCCACCTTAAAGTTGGGAGAATCTGGGGTCCCTAGTTTAAATAACATTGGAAAGTGATGACTCTTATTTTGGGGTGGATTTTCCTCACCCTGAAACAGCATCACTTTCAATGTTTAAACTAGGGACCTCAGATTCTCCCTTTAAATCCATGCCGAAGGGGGTGGATTTAACAACAACAACAACAACAACAACCTTTATTAGGCATTGAGGGAATAAACAAATAAAAGAAAACAAGGATTGGCAGGAAGGGGGGTGGATTTAACAGGATAATCTGGGAAAATTTAGGGGGTGCCTGCTGTCAGGAGTGCGATTATTAAGATAGCAGCACCAAAAATTTCAAGAGTATCTTTGTGAAGCCCCCCTACTGATGATAATACCACCCAGGTTTCAGTGAAGTTTGGTTCAGGGGGGTCAAAAGTTATGGACCCCTCAAAAGTGCATCACTCCCCATCTCCTATTAGCTCCCATTGGAAATAATGGGGGATGGGAGCACTCCCTTTGGGAGTCCATAACTTTGGACTCCCTAAATCAAACCTGGGTGATATCATCAGGAGAGTCTCCTGAAAAATCTCTGAAATTTTGGTACTGCTAGCCTAAAAACTGCGTCCCCTGCAGGCCGAAAACGGAAAACACACCAAAAATACAAAAAAATCCCACAAAATCCAATAACTCCAGATTTTTTGACGTTTCCACTTCTCACAAGGGGGGCGCCCTGGGCAACTGTCCACTTTTTCCAATGCACAAAAGAAAACAAGTAAAGTCTAGTCTGGGTCTACAGTTTTTAGAACATGACATGGCTGGTGGATAGATAGGCAATGTTCACCAATTGCACCTTTTCTGTCAAACAATCCTTAGCTCTTCTAAGGATTCTGCAACATAATGCAATTAACAATGTAAATAAAAAAATCACAGTCCATAATTGCTGTAATTGCTTTGTACACAGTGTAGGTTAAGATGGGGAAAACGATCCAAATACTGAATATCCATTAGCCATTACATTTTTGGAAACATTAGAAAATCTAAGAAATATTAACAAATGCCAATTTATTTGATTTCCACTAACAAAAATCTTGACAATTTGAATACACACTGCATGACCTAGGGATAAATGTACCTGTGGAGCGGTAATGTGGGTATCTTCAATTTCAGTTCAGCTAAGGTTAAACCTAAGTCTTATTGCCTTGAATAAGTCCATAGGCTTAACCTGATTGTGGATTGCACTGCATAGAAATTCTGGTCCCTTCTGATCCCTTCTGAGTGGATTTAAAGGGAGAATCTGGGCTCCCTAGATTAAAAAAATCTTTGAAAGTATTGTTGAAGACTTTCACAGATGGATTCAACTGGTTGTTGTGGGTTTTCCAGGCTGTGTGGCCATGGTCTGGTAGATCTTGTTCCTAATGTTTCGCCTGCATCTGTGGCTGGCATCTTCAGAGGTGTATCACAGAGAGAAGTCTTGTAATAAGAGAAGTCTGGACACAGTGTATAACTGAGACTTCTCTCTTGTGGATACACCTCTGAAGATGCCAGCCACAGATGCAGGCGAAACATTAGGAACAAGATCTACCAGACCATGGCCACACAGCCTGGAAAACAAACAACAACCAACATTGAAAGTGATGCTGTTGCGGGGGGGTGGGGTATCCACCCTGAAACATCATCATTTTCAATGTTGTTTAGGGAGTCCAGATTCTCCCTTTAAGGTGGATTTAAAAGGATAATCTGGGCTCCCTTATCTAAAAAATATTGAAAGTGATGCTGTCTGGGGGTGGAGGGGGGGATCCTCATTGAAACAGCATCACTTTCAATGTTGTTTAAACTAGAGAGCCCAGACCCTCCCTCATAAGTGGATGGATTACCAAGAAGAATCTGCTCTTCTCTAGTTCTAAACAACATTAAAAGTGATGCTGTTTCAGGGTGGATTTTCCCTCCCCTGAACAGCATCAGTTTCAATGTTGTTTAAACTAGGGAGCCCAGATTTGTGAGTTGGGACATGTTCTATAATGTGATAGTGACTTTGAGATGCCATGGTGCAAAAATTGTTCTTTGGTCGTAGTGGGGGAGGGTGGCTTTTGGTTGTGGGGAGACCGTCCATACAGGGGGCCCTGCAAAACTCAGATTTTACACCAGGCTCCATTTTCCCTAGCTACGCCTCTGATTTGAGTGACACAACCAGCTGCCAATGAGAATGTGGGAAATGGAGGTTCTCCACGCATGCATGAAACAGATCATGGGGCAAATGAAAAAAATCCTGTGCCCATACAGAAACAGATGGAGCAGCATAGGTGCAGAAGCGGGAATCTGTGAAATATCACAGAAACAGATGGAGCAGCATAGGTGCAGTAGGCGGGAATTCAGGAAATATCATTAAGATTAGCAAAATTGACCCAGTACGTGAGATACCGGGTCCACCCAGGTACAATTTCGCCATTAAAAATGCCTATGAGAAGCAGAGAATCAAGATATTAGACAGTTAGTTAGTTTATTTATTAATTAATTAATTAATTAATCAATTACTGGGTTTTGTATACCGCCCTACCCCCAAAGGGCTCTGGGTGGTGGACAACATAAATTTACAACATATACAGTTAAAAACCCATTAAAGTAAAACACAGTGGTCGATATAATAAAACAGCATCAGCAATAAAACCCTCATTAAAAAAAACCCAACGTTCCGACTTTCTAACACATTTTTAAAATAACAGCACTGTTTGGATACTTTTTAAATAATAGCTTTGGACACATTTTTAATAACAGCATATCCCTGAAATATATATTACCTATGTGACCTCACTGAAGCAAACATGATCCCTTGAAAAGGGATCCCTTGAAATGGTTGTAGGAGAATATGATCAATATGCTTTATGTCACAGTTACCTCTGGTATTCACCGGACCTAACCTTAGACCGCAGCTAAATTTAGATCTGTCTTTTTCTACAGAAGTCAGGCTGACTTTACTCCTAGCCAAGTTTCTGTCTTCACTGACCCTCCAGCCAAAGTGGAACCAGACAAGAATCACTTAAAAGCACTTTGTCGGACCTGTTGCCACAAATCTACCCGCTTTGATGATGTGTTTTTACCCTTAGGTGAGGAACAAAGTCTATCCGGTTAATATTCAGATCTGTCAGAGGTGAAATACCATAAAACTGTCCTCATTTTAGTGACTTGAGGTACATTATAAAAACTGAGTGACTGTAAATTACTTCTTTGACTCATTTATATTCCAAACTGGGCCATGCAGATGGCAAACATCCATTTGAATTCATTTAGTCTTTCAGAATTCCAGATTAAATTTTAAAAGGTTTCTATTTGACTAAATTCTTTTGCAATACTTAAATGGAATTACTCTTTCTTAGAAAAAAGCTGTGTTTTAGTGAAGAATATAGAGCAAACTTTATTTAATAACAGCAATAGTAATAGTTAAAACAAGAACAAAATATTCTCAAGTGTCTAAAGTTATCTCCATACTGCCCCAAATTAAAATGCAGCCCCTGTAGAACAGCTCGAAACATGTGGCATTAGAGAAAGGTAGGTCGCCTCAAGACGGGTTTTATGACGACGCCTGGGGGCTCCAAAAGGCTTTCCAGGCCGGGTTTCCGTCAAGACATTGTGCTCCACTTCTTCTCCTCCTCCCCAGGGCGGGCGCTGGTGCAGCTTCTAAACAACAACTCTTTAAAGCAGTTGTTGTTGAGGGAGCGCCTTCCCTGCGGGCGTGGTGTGTGAACTGCTGCCGGGCTTTCGGGAAGCGACGCTACCCAGCCTGCCCTCATCGCTCACGCCAGGTCGTGAGTTCGCCTGACACTCGGTCCTCGCTCCCACTGTCCCCAGGGTCGTGGAGGGCAGCGCATGGGCTGCGACGCCTCGCAGGCTTACTCCAGGGAGGACATCGTGGGAGTGGGCTGGGAGGGCGAGGAGGCGCCCTGTGCGAGTCAGCCGTCAGCCTGTCGGGTTTCCTCTTCGGCCTGCTCAAGCACGCCAGGCAGAGCCTCGCTTCCCCACGCCGGGCAGAACTCCCCTGCCGGGCGTGGGGGGCCTCCTGGCAGTGCAGAAACGGGCCGCAGGACCTCACTACCGCTAATGTTAGAATAGCTGCTAAGTTGTTTTCTGAATTAAAAAGAAGACAAGTTGCCCCCCTTTACAAATCTGTATTCACCCAGCCTGTTCTGTAGAGTCAGTGCAAGCATATATATATATATATATATATATATATATATATATATATATATATATATATATATATATATATATATATATATGCCTCATCTTCTAAGTACTTTTCAGGAGCAAGCTTGTAGCAATTAGTGCTTGTTATGTGATGGAGACTGCTGTGTTGACTGAGCCAATTAAGAGATCAATTAGTGCAGTACAGAGTGCTTAGAGAGGTATTCTTGGTTGACATCAGTCAGGTGTGCAGTCCATATATAATAGAGTACTGGGACAGCTAAAGTGCATTTAATGGTTGCCAATCTAAAGGTTTATTTTTAAAAAAATATTACTTCCTTTTCTGAATCTAAAAACAAAATTGCATTTACTGAACCATTTCTTAGAGAAACATTTTTGCATTGTGAAGGCATTGAGCAGAGATTACTGTTTTGCAAACTCAGATTTTTGCAAATGTAATAGTTATTTAACCTTATTACAGAAATAAGACTAATAACTGGGGCTGTCTTATTTTCATCTAAGGAAGTGTGAACTGAATATTTATACACAGTGCTAGTGGTAGTCCATGCTGATGAGCAATTCCTGGGAGGTTCTGTTCATGAAATTTCTCCTTTATCCCTTTTGCGAAAAGAAAAAGAAATCTGTGAGCAGATCTTCAGGAGGAATAGATGTCAGTGCAGGTGGTGTTCATATGTTCCTGTATGTGGCTAGGACATGAAAGGAGAAGATTTCAGAGAGATAGGAAGAGAACAGAGGCTGTGGATACATACATGGAGCTACATAAAATTCAATTTAAGAGTGAACTGAGGAGTTGTCAGAGGTTTCTTATAGATTGGATTCTGAAGAAATTTGAAGGAAAACAAAAGTGGCAGATGGTATTGTGAGAGGAGGGAATCCCTCTTTCTTCAGGATACATAGAAAGAAACTAGCCTCACAGACTGTAAAGCCTGTGATATCCCACTAATTTATTTATAGATGCCATTTAAATTATAATTAAATATGAAAGTAATTAAATTTGAACCTTTAAATAAGAGTTATTACAGGAATACCCACAGAAGACTGGCCCCTAGCTTGAAATTGTAAGTGTATAATTGCAGCACCCAGCACCCTTCCATCATGTCACTCTGGAGCTTGAATGGCAAGAAGGGATGGCAAATCTGGTTATGGAATAAATGCATCCTTGGGAATCAGGAGAAACATCTAGAAAGCACCACTAGGGATCCTGATTACAAAATGTGGTCATGTGACCAAAATGATTTCAGCTTCATGCCAATAGGTGGCAGCGCAATCTGTTATTTTTCCACATTCAGATTTCCACATTTCTCAGTTGCATTTACAGAAATGCAAACAAAAGGACATTTTACACCAACTTGCATTTAAGATGAGTGTTTATCTTGGTTCAAATATTACTCTCTTCTAAATTAGCACAAATTCATCATAGTTCATAGTAGGGGGTCTGTATCTAGAGACACTTGAGCCAAAAATATCCCCCCCCCCTTCTTATCAGTAGTCTTTTGGTATATTCACCATTCCAAATGTAACTGGGGATTTTTGGGAACACTATTAAAAAAAAGATTCTGAAAAATCCTGGTAATATTCAGGATTTACGAGGAAGATCAGGAACCAGCATTTGCAGGCTTTTGTGAACAGTTTTCCTCACTTTCTTTCTCTTCTTCTCCTTGCTTTGTATTGGCAGGGGGAGGGGGGCTTTATCAACTTACCAGTTGCTTCTGTCAATTTCAAGTGTGTTAGGCTGATTCCGCATGGGCCAAAAACAGTGGTGTAAAAACAGTGTGAAAACAGTATACACCCTTTTATACCATTTTAAACCCTTTTACACCATTTTCACAGCATTTTCACACTGGTGTTTTTGGCCCATGCGGAATCAGCCTTAGTTTCAAGTGGTTTTTTTCCCCATTTACCAGAGTTGCTTGTGCTTCCTTCACAGTTTTGCAGTGTTGCTCAGTGGCTGCATTTGTAGGCTCTTCTTACGTTCTTATAGTTTCATGTTGGTTCTGTTGAGTTTGTACTGCCAAGTGGCACTGGGTGCTGATGAGCATTGTGTACACTGCCATTTAGTCTGTTGTGCTTCTAAAAGTGCCCTCTCCCCCACCTTCAGTTTCTACTGCAGAGATTATTTAGTTAAACCTTGGTTCTGTTGAGCTTGAATTGTTACAGCAATGGCGTAGTGGTTAAGAGCAGGTGCACTCTAATCTGGAGGAACCGGGTTTGATTCCCCGCTCTGCCACTTGAGCTGTGGAGGCTTATCTGGGGAATTCAGATTAGCTTGTGCACTCTCACACACACCAGCTGGGTGACCTTGAGCTAGTCACAGTTCTTCTGAGCTCTCTCAGCCCCACTTACCTCACAGGGTGTTTGTTGTGAGGGGGGAAGGACAAGGAGATTGTAAGCCCCTTTGAGTCTCCTGCAGGAGAGAAAGGGGGGATATAAATCCAAAACTCTTCTCTCTTCTTAATGTGTGGAAATGGGCTCTGCTGGGCTTGTGCACATTGCAATCAGTTCTGCTGGGCCTTCATAAGACCCCCTCCCACCCCCCACCCCCCCACACACATACGCACCTGGAGTTTCCACTGCAGAATTTTTTTGGTTCTGTTTGGCTTTGCACATTGGCTTGTTGGGATTACTGAGTACAGCAGTGGTTCTGTTGGGCTTGTTGTGTTGGTTCTTCCATGGAAGACATTTGACTAGTGATTGCTGCTTGCAGGCATGTCTTTTGCCCTGAAAGCAGATTGAAAAGCCTGGGAATTTTTTAATTTAGAAAAAAGTCAACTAAGGTGGGAAATGATAGAGATTTATACAATTATGCACATGGTTTATACAATTATGCATACCGAATGTGCACTTTTTTTTGCTGCATAAGAAAATATCGTCACTGGATCACAAGCTGGAAAGTAGAACTCAGTGGAAGGGCTGTACTGTGTAAGAGCTCGTTTTGTTGTTTTAAACAATTTTGTGGTGGTGGGGATGGATTGTGCATAGTGGGATCCAGCATCAAATGCATGCTCATCATAAAGCTCACTCTGTGACCTTGGGCCAGTCATTCTCTGTCAGCTTAGCCTACCTATCAAGGTTGTTTTTAGAAGGCAACCTTGAGATCCTTAGAGAAAGGCCAGGATAAAAATGGGCTGAATGAGTTAGACAATAACTCAGCTGTACCCTCTTATAAAGTACATTAACCTAAGGTGACCCAGTGATTATCATGGACTAGCAAGACTTTGAACCGAAGGCTCGCTAGAGGATGCCCTGGATGTTCATATCATTTTCTTTGTAGAAGTCTACAAATCAGAAACAAAAATTGTCCTCCAGGTGTAAAAATGAGCGCCTGAATGATGACTCAGAGCAAAGTTGTTAACTCCTAAGTTGCTTAACTGAGAGCACACACCTGCCTTTTGTAGCTAACACTTTTTAAAAGCATTGAAATATAAGCTGTTCTATGTAGATTGCTCACCAGTGTTGTCTGGCAAAAAGAGATATTTAATCTTATGTAATTTAGAACCTGTCTCATCATGCAGAGATATACTCCACTGAGAGTTCAGTCCTGGTTTACCTGTTGAGAGGGAGGACAGGTTCATTCCATCTGCCTGTCTGAATCAGAGGCTCCAATGACAGATGTGTCTCATATAGTATCAAAGCATTAATTTTATCAAGGCATGCCAGCGAGTTTGATGGTGCAGCTTAGTACAGGAACAAGCCAAGGATCTGCCTTCATTCTTTGAGGCCAGAATGTTGAGGTGAGTGCACATCTGCAGTGTGGAAAAACAATTGAAAATCTACAGCATACATATTTAAGGTCAAGATGACGACCAGGAAACAGCACTAGACAAGTCTGACTGCTTGATTTACCCTGCCATTCCCTCCCTTGTGGGCATGTTGCCAAGATTCAGGCATGTTTTGAGATAAAGCCAGACTAAATGCTTCATTAACTTGCCCAACTTTACACAGGAAATAGAATTTTTGAATATTAGCAATTAGTATTATGTACCTTCATAAATTACCTTGAATTTGAACAACTTCTTTTTAGTAATTCTTGATGTACTTCATAAGAGCTGGCATAGATAAGATACATTTTTACATTTGTTTTCCATCTCAATTTTAGTGCCCATGCTGTCCTCATTTCACGTAACAGCTGAATTCTTTTCAATAAATCTTTGTCAGCTTTTAAGAAAAAGTTTTCCACATGATAAAATACGCACATGATTGGAAGATAAACAGATCAAACTTGAGCATCTGTCCTGCTGCCAACACTTGCCAAATAAAAACAGATATGTGCTGTTAGGCAAGTAAAATTCAACAGACTCAGGGCTGATTCAGATAACTCCTTTTTTGATGAGTCACAACAAGGTGACTTTTCCTGGAGACGACAAACAAAAGCACACTATGAGCACTGAGAACTACACAAAAGGTGTCACTAAGAAAAATGTAAACTGATTTCTTGAGCATTTTAAATTGGTAAATAGCAATTTCAATCAGGACCATGGTGGGGAGGAAAGGGTTGCCTCTCTATTTTCTCTCTGGGGGCAAATACAAACTAGAGGGGATTGCTTGAGACAGCAAAGACAGCACAAGGGAAAGGTTAACTCCTTCACACCAAGCCTGCTGCTGCCAGCTATCCAGGCTCAGAATGACCAACCTAACAATTGCATTAGGCTGACCTAGCCTTTATTATGTCATAATCCAGCTCTGCCTACAATCCTTAATACCAAGCTCCATAGAACAATTTCAAAGACTGAGGATTTCCTGATATCGTAACAAAAACTATTAACAATCACAAAATGGCATTTGAAAATTTTGGAGATGCATTGCATTAATATGCAGAGTTGATTCGTTATCTTTCATTCAACTGTGTACATGCAAACTTTGGTGAAATTCAAACATCTGTTTTACTGTGATGTGCATGAGCACCACTTGTTGGCTAAGATTTAATGTACACTCCCTTCCCCCTTATGTACCATGAAGTACAATTGAAGTTTTCCTGATTTGGGAAGTCTTCAGTCAGACTTCGATATACCATGACATTTGTGTGTAGGTAATGGGGCAAATCTGACTTTATTTCTAGGATTACAAACCACAGTTTAATTTCAGTTAAAAATTCCATATTGTGGAAGGGGAACAAACTGAATTTGGACATCATTCCAAACTGGAATTTGACTAAAAGCATGCCAAGTTAAATAGCCTTTTATCATGGTCTGAGCATGTTGCCAGAGAAAGGAACAATAGTTGTAAAGGAAACAAGATGGTTCATGCCCATCATAGATTTTTTTGTGTCATCTGAATGTATGTAAGGTGCCAGGGTGGAGTTTGAACCAGGGTTCAGTCTGGACTCAACATGTTACAACCTGTACCAGAAGATTAGCTACTATAGCCAGTGGCGTAGTGCCCATGGAAAAGGGGGAGCGCGACACCCGTGGTGGAGCAGTGGCAGAGGTGTGGCCAGGCCGTCGAGGAGGCATGGCCACGGGGTGGCATTCCAGTGGCAGGGCAGGCGACACTGCGGCAGGGGTGCAGGATGCGCACGTGCCATGGGCACGGTTTTCCCTTACTCTGCCTCTGACTGTAGCCTGCATATAACAGCAACATCCAATTCAGGAATCAAGGAGCCAATCACAAAGTGTCAGACTCTTTGAAACTTTGGGTTACAGTCTATTCCTCAATTATTGTATTGTATTATTTTATGTGTATATTGCCCTCCCTCAAAGGGCTCAGGGTGGTGAACAACAGCATAATAGCAAACATCAATAATCATAACATCAAGCAACAAAATATAAACATAGCATCAATAAACATAGGATCAATACACATAACATGATAAACATCTATATATATAAAAATCTAACAGTGTGTTTGTCCCTGATGGTCTCCCTCAGAAGCTGCTGGACGGATTGCCCCCACCCAAATCTTGGCATTCACAGGGCAAGTCCGTCGGGACTCCTTGTTGCGCGGCGGCAGAAGTAATTGGACCTTCAAATTGCCGTAAAGTCCATAACTACGGAGCCAGGTAAAAGCGCTCTTTTTTCCTGGTGCACCAAATGGCCATGAAGCTGTTGTGCTTAACTGTCACCCTTTAGAATGTTTGTGTAGCATGGTTCTGTGGCTCTGAGGAGCTTGATATGAGGGAGGCTTTAGAACCGTTACAGCTCAGGATGGCCGAGATGAGACAGTTAAAACAGTAAATAAGTGTAATACTGTTGAATAGATGTACGTGTGGAAGTGAAACACATATTGGCTACACATTCTTTCGCGGTTGCCATGTGAGGATGCTCAGGTGGGGTTCCCCCCTCACACTCTTACAGAGTAACTTCCTGCACTCTCTGTGCTCCTCTTTTTTCCGGGACTGCTACCTCACAACACACATACTCTTCATCCACATCCCAGCTCATCCTCACACACACCTCTCACTCTGCCCTCCCTCACATCCAACCACCACTTACCCATCAATTCCTCACTCCCATATTCGCTTTCACAGCTCTCCCTTTTTTTTACTAAAAGCAAGCTAGAGTTTGCCTTTTTTCTTTCCTAAGCATCAATCTACGGGTTGGGGCAAACCTAACACTACTGGCTCCGCTTCTTTTGCACATGGCTCCTTTACGTAACCCAGGAGCTGGCCTTCGATCTGAGCTTCTACCACCCTGCCTCTGCTGCTGCTCTGACTGGGATAGCCTCCCGTTGCCAGTTCCCAGTTCTGCCTTTATCCAAGCCAGGACTTGTGCGTGGTCGAACCAGCCTCCTTTACTGGACACTTTGGGGATTTTACACTCCTGGGAGGAAGTTCCGTTGTGGAATGGGAAGGGTTACCTTATACTAAAAAAAAGATAGCACCATATAACGATGTGCATTGAAAAGGGAAAGAGAGATTCCATTTGACCACCTCAAAAGGCTATGCTGGAGATCATTGGACCTGCATGGACATCTGTGTGGGTTGCGGACTGTGATGAGAAGGACAATTGCCACAGCAACATGTGGCTGGGCCCGCCCGCTAGTAGTATTATAAACAGCAAGATCATCAATAATCACAACATCATAAACTATAAGGCAACAATAATCATAGCAACATACATAATCAACATAGATAGACATAGTAAGCATAGATGGCGACTTTCCCCTTCTGTAGCCTAAGACTACAGAAAACACAGTGACCTAAGACTAACCCAGGAATTTTCCAGTTTGGATTTGGCTACCCCTTCTCATCAGTTCGGACAACTTGTGGGAACCTGCCCCAAAACTTGAACAGTCTGCTTCTGGCCATTGCAGTATGAGAGCTAGCGTAGTGTAGTGGTTAAGAGCACGTGGATTCTAATCTGGAGAACCAGATTTGATTTCCTACTCCTTCCCCTAAGTGGCAGAGGCTTATCTGGTGAACCAGATGTGTTTCCGCACTCCTACATTCCTGCTGGGCGACCTTGGGCTAGTCACAGTTTTTTGGAACTCTTTCAGCCCAGCCTACCGCACAAAGTGTCTGTTGTGGGGAGAGGAAGGGAAAGGAGCTTGTAAGCCACCTTGAGTCCAAGAGCAGCAGTGGTGTAGTGGCTAAAAGCAGTGGCTAAGAGCAGGTGCATTCTGATCTGGAGGAACCGGGTTTGATTCCCTGCTCTGCCACTTGAGTTGTGGAGGCTTATCTGGGGAATTCAGATTAGCCTGTACACTCCCACAAACGCCAGCTGGGTGACCTTGGGCTAGTCACAGTTTCTTGGAGCTCTCTAAGCCCCACCCACCTCACAGGGTGTTTGTTGTGAGGGGGAAGGGCAAGGAGATTGTAAGCCCCTTTGAGTCTCCTACAGGAGAGAAAGGAGGAATATAAATCCAAACTCTTTTCTCTTCTTCTTACAGGAAAGCTGGGGAATAAATCCAAACTCTTCTTCTTCTTATGGGTAGTTTATTTGTATTTCTGACTCTTGGTCTGGTCTAAGCTTTGCTTCATACTTCTGGAACTGTACCTTGATTTGTACTCTACCTTTTGGCAATGTGGTTTTTTGTAAAATGGTAGATTGGGGAGGTGGGACAAGGACATGAGTGAAGGCACCAGCATAGCATGTAATTTATGTCATTTCTGGGGATAACAAGAAGTGACTTCTCATTGCTCTAGGAATCTCTGGAAGTTTTGCAGTTAAAACCAGATGTGACACCATGCTGTTTGTAATACCAGTATTTTCCCTCATGTCACTACTCTTAGTGGCAGTAGGTAGGTCTCCTACTATATCAGGAAACCTGGTAACCCTACCATAGACCGGCAGTTGTGATATTTAAGACCTTCAGCCAGAAACCCTTGTTTGAGTGTCCCTAGCCCTGAAACCCCAACTATAAATGAATGTTGAACCATATACAGGCTTGGCAGCTTCACACCTTTGCATATATTGTAGGCTGTAGACACTTGTATGGCTTTTCTGTACAAGCCTGTTGAGTGCTAAGTAACCTATGGATTTAGTGATTTTAACCTGACCATCAATGCAATTTGAAATTCTCCTTTATTATTGGGAAATAATGAAATGTAGGGATTGCTGATGATCCAAAACAAAGCAAATAATTTATGATTAGAGAAGCTTTGGGAAAGAGAATAGAGAAATAACTGGGTGAAAGGACGCTTTACCCTTCTGTACCATCTGCTTTTCCACAACATTTCCTCTCACTTAATTGTATTTCCCTTTTTGGTTTTGAAACACAGGTTTACTCTAACAGCCATAAGCTTAGAACCACTTATGGGTAGGTGTTGCAATAGAACAGACAGAAACAAAGGAAAGTTTAGGACCTCTCCCCAGTGGTGGGATTCAACTCCAGCTTACCACCAAACCCTGGTTCCTCGTGTGGTGGGATCTCAAAATAATTTAACTACTGGTTGTTTACAAGCACCATTGTAACAACTGGTTCTGCCGACGCGGGTGCAGCTTAACCTGCTGAATCCCACCACTGCCTCTCCCACATAGCACTTCTTTACCCTACATTGGATCTTGTGAAGCTGCTTTATTGTAATACAAGCCAGTGTCAGTGGTTTTGATGTTTGCTTATAATGTCATTTTGGTCTCTGAGTTAGCAGACACAATGCATGTCCAAAAAGTGATTGGTTTACTATTTTTAGTAAAATAAGGAATTTATTGTTCTGTCCAACAATTGAAATAACTTGGAATGATGCATCATTGTTAGAATACTTGAAAAATAGGGTTGCCAATTCTGGGCTGGAAAATGCTTGGAGAATTGGATGTAGAGAATAGGGAGGGGAGGGTTTGTGGAGGGGAGGGGCCTCAGCAGGGATGTGGCGCCATACAGTCCACCCTCCAAAGCAGCCATTTTCTCCAGGAACTATTGCTTGTAGTCTGGAGATCAGTTGTAATTCCAGGACATCTCCAGGCCCCACCTGGAAGTTGGTAATCCTAACAAGAACACAGAGAATCATGAGATGTGAACAAAAGGACTTGTTACTTTCACAATCATATGAAAACTTGATAGGATCATGAAATATTATTCATACTGTCTTGGCACATCTGCCATTTAATTATCAACATAGCTGGCAAGTTATTGAATTGTGTTCATCATAAATTTAAAAAAGTAAGACCTACAGAAAGCCAATTAGAGTGGTGTTGACTTAATTTACAGATTAGCATTTTTTGAAATGCCCATCCTCTCAGTGGAAACTGGGCCATAAAGTTATCCAATTATACAGAGCAATTAGAGAAGATCATCAAGACATTTCTGAGGTCTCATTAGTAAAAGTGTTGGTTGTTACACAGACATCTTCCTAGTTCACAGTACTGTGTAGGCACCATGCCTTCCACATGCTCTTTTGGGATGGTTAGACAATGATTCACTTCTGTTATTAAAGAATTGTAATTTTTTATATATACTTTTTATTACTACAATATTTTAATGTAAAGGGCAGGAGTAAAGATTAATATTATAAAGCACAGCTGTGAATATCAGACCCTCTGCATTTTATAAACTAGACAACAATCTATAACAAATCCCAACATTTAGTATTAGATGGAGGCATTTTTTAAAAAAACCCCAAACCACCCTACTTACTCTCCCAAAACTACACACAAAATGTTTACCTCTACAGAAATTAAATAAAAAATCCCATTAAACACTGTTGAAGAGATGTAAACTAAAACATCATTTTTGTATGCAGCATATACACTTAATATGGGGAAACTATTGGCTTTGCTTAATTTAAATATGCTGTAAATCACCAAGGTTATAAATCAACATATTCAAAGATGTAGGAGACATGGAAGAATCAGGCAGGGATTTTGCTTTGCCAAACAATACAGTGGAAACAGTATAGTGGAATTCTACTGCCTTTCTCTTAATTCATTGTGGTTGATTACCTTAATTCTCTAGGGCTTACATGGGGAAGTGGAAATGGCAAACCGACTCTGCCCCAATGATTTCATTGGAAGATGTGTATAGATGTTACATATGAAGAGGTGTTTATATATATACACTTGTACACACATTGTACTCATACATACAATCTTCCAATTAGAACTAACAACCTCCACAAGGGGTCTGAATTTCTGGAATTACAACTGATTTACAAAGATCAGTTCTCCTGAAGAAAACGGCAGCTTCAGAGGGAAGAGTCTGTTGGCATTCTATTCCAGTTAAGCACTCTACCCATGAACCACCACTAGATCTAAAGGAATCTCATAGTCTGGAGCTGAGAACCATATTTCCAGTTGGGTCAAGGTTTAGGTCAAGGTTTAGGTCAAGGTTTTGGTTTGCCATTCAGAAGTAGCATCCTTGCTAGAGTTTCTGACCTCCAGGTGGGACTTGGAGGTCTGCCAGAATTACAGCTGACTTCCCCTGCAGAAAACGACTACTTTGGAGGGCATGATACCCAAACCCCATCCTCCCCAGATGGTACCCCCAAATCTTCAGGAATTTCCCAACCTGACATTGACAACCTTGGTCAATGCACTGGGGTGACACTAGTATTTGTCCAACTATTTTCACACAAATGTTAGAGTACCATCGACTGAAAAAATCACTTCTGGATCACACTGGAAGTGATATGATTGAACTGCATGATGCAGATTTCCCCCCTGAAAAACATGATTTGCTCAGCAGTTTCCTTCCAGCCAGCTGATCCATAGGGGGCAAAGGCAGGGGTAGGAAGGGAGGTCTCCCATTGTAAGCCTAAGACAAGGCTTACCACTACAACCCCCATTCCCTCTCACGCACATTCATTCTCACCAAAATGCTGTCTGAAAATAGCTACTGTGTATTCTGTTTGTAGGTCCGTGTTTCTTAGGTTGGGGATGTTTCCCTAGAAAAGTGTGCTAAGGAGAAATGTAAATAGCTTTGCATGTCGTCCATTTTCCTATTTTGACAAGACACTTAGACAAGAGAGGAGGTGGGATGAAGTTGTGGACTATGGATGCTTTGGATGACTTCCTTTAAGGAGGCAAATGCATCTTTAAGAGGTGATCTGCAACACATTAGGTAGTGAGATCCTTCTGTCTGTTTTTGCAATACATTTGACAGAGTTAGTGGTGGGGTATGACAAATCTGGCTGTTCTTTATGTTTAACAGACAGGGGAAACGGTGGAATGATTCCAGACTGCAAACAAGCCATTCCGTTGAGGCAATGCCTGGAAGGAAAGGCATTCTTTAGGAGTTTAGTCTTGAATGGTTCTCTGAGATCAGATTTCTGGAATTTTACACAGTTGATGATGTAGGAAAAACCAGGTTTAGAAACATGACATGTACATTCTGAATCCCGACTGCTGTATTACTTTTATCATCTTCTCATGATAGATGTTAGTATTAATCTAACTTATTGCTCACCCTCTTCTATTATGCACTACATAAGAGTGTAATGACTAGAGGATGGAAGGGGTTTCTTGCATTTACCTGCTGAGTAACTTGAAGATCACATTAACTTAAATGAATAGGCATAATATGGGAGCAGCCTTAAGCAGTCTTACTCTGAAGTATGTCCTATTTTATTCAGTGTGACAGACTCCCAATAAAGTGTTCTTTGGATTGCAGCCACAGATGGAACTATCAGAGAACAGAGAATTAATCCATGAACTAGCTGTAGTATGTTATAATGCTTTGTTTGAAGTAGGACCTTTAGGATCAGATTGTTAAGCATTCCAATCCAAGAAGTGGTAAAAAATAAAAATTAATAGCAAGAAAACAGGATTCTATTACTTCTATTATTAATTATTAAATCTCTATATATAAAAAGTTAACCATGACTTTGTTAGTCATGCCCTAACGCCGAAACGGCTGGATGGATCGCCCCCAAATTTTCACATGATGTCCTCCCTGTTGCAGGCAGGTAATCGGACCTTCAAATTGCCAAAAGTCCATACCTGAGTCAGGTAAAATGTCTTTTTCCTGGCATACCAGGCCATAAAGCTGGCTGTGTTTAACTGTCACCCTTAGAATGTTCGTGCAGCATGTCTGTGGCCTGAGGGGTTGGTATGCCCTTAGAATGTTCGTACAGATGGCCAGAGATGAGCATTGAAAACAGTAAATAGGTAATACTGTTAGGTAATACGAGTGGAAGTGCAACACATACACACTTTGCCGTGTGAGACGTCAGGTGGGGTTCCCCCCCTCACACACTGGAGTTTGCCTTTTTCTTCTAAGAAAATCCGCGGGGTGGGGGCAACCCAACACTACTGGCTCCACTTCGTTTGCACATGGCCCTTTAAGAATTCCATTTGACCACACCAAAGGATTCCATTTGACCACACCAAAAGGCTATGCTGCAGATCATTGGACCTGCATGGACATCTGTGTGGGTTGCAGACTGTGATGAGAAGGACAATTGCCACAGCAAAGCGTGGCCGGGCCTCGCTAGTTCATAATGTTTGTGTACACTTTTTACATAACATATTAAGAAGAAGAAGAAGAGTTTGGATTTATATCCCCCCTTTCTCTCCTGCAGGAGACTCAAAGGGGCTGACAATCTCCTTGCCCTTCCCCCCTCACAACAAACACCCTGTGAGGTAGGTGGGGCTGAGAGAGCTCCAAGGAGCTGTGACTAGCCCAAGGTCACCCAGCTGGCATGTGTGGGAGTGCACAGGCTAATCTGAATTCCCCAGATAAGCCTCCACAGCTCAGGTGGCAGAGCTGGGAATCAAACCCGGTTCCTCCAGATTAGATGCACGAGCTCTTAACCTCCTACGCCACTCCCTGCTCCCTACATAAAATGCTCTACATTTTAGGTATTTCTTTTTGGAGTGATTTTTAAGATTTTATTTACCTGTTCATATTCCTGCTTACATTGAATATTAGTTTCCATTGGTTTCAGTGGGAAACAGCATTCAGCCCACCAGTGTGCCTCATGTATGTTGAACCTGAGAGAATCTGGACAAAGAGGAAGTACTGTGTTTGTATAGAATCAAATCAAAGCTCTCTTTCCAGGCCAATGGCCACCAATGTAATTGGCATTGAATGCTTGGAAATATAATTGAATGCTTGGAAATATTGAATGCTTGGAAATATAAATCAGAGCATCCTCTTTAAGGACCAGAAGTAATACTGCAGTTCGGTAAACTCTGTGTTCCGCATTAGTCCTTACTAAAAAAAAAGTCTCAGATACAGGGAAGGCAGGGCTGAGCAGATGATGTCCACCCACCAGTCCTACTTCTAGTGAATGTTCTTAATTTTCCAGTGTCAATTATCTATAAAAAATAGAATTAATGAGTATGTTATATTAGACTTGGGTATTTATTAATTGATGTACATCTATGCAGCAAGAAACAACCAGTTTCTGATCAAACTTGATGAGTACTTTAAAGATCCTTGCCTGTCGATTCACATTTGCTTTTCCATGAGACTGACTGTTCTGTAGTCAGGGCTGTCCTTAGTCAGCCAGAAACCTTCGTCTCCCATTTGATATTTTTATTGATTTTATAGAACCCACAACAGCTCTAGCCTAACTTGAGCTGCTTGCAGCTGTGACACCAGCAGGCACCATTATTCCAGTGGGAGAGATACACTCCAGGTGCCAAACCTCAAATGCTAGACATTGTGCTGGTAGAGCAGATGCCATTTAAAGTATTTAAACAGCGTGGAGTAAATTTTCTAAACCAGCAGTCAAGCAATTGGGAATAGTCTAGGCATGTAATACAAGAACCTCTGTGCCCAGCCCTGACCCTACAGCCTTATTTTGGAAGACTTTCACAAATGGTCATGGGATATGGGTAAAATTATGCATGACTAATGCAATACATGCATAGCTGTGATTTTCTCCTTTGTATGGCATAGTCTGTGAGGCTCTATTGCTGGTTGTTTCTGTAGAATGTTATATCCTGTCCTCCCTGAATTGTTTAGCTGAAGACCAGCAGTATGTCCCTTAAATGTATTTCTGGCACATCAAGAAAGGAGACACTTCTTGCTATATAAATGAATGTTAAGGCAAAATGGATCCAAACAGCATGATGCCCATTAGTTTACTTCTAGCATCTTGCAAACACAGTTGAAGTACAGTGGCCATTCATTCAGTTCCACACCAGATGGTCTTCTTTTTGGTTGTTTTGTCCCTTAGCTGGTATCAACATGGCACCAGATATCATGAATCTGACATCGGTGACATCAGCTCTTGGGGCAGAAGGCTGGAGCTTGGTCTTCCTCCACTCCAGAGGCATAGCAGGTGGCCTTCCAAATGCAGGCAGTAACCATAACTGCTCAGTGGTGCTGCACTGCAGGCAGGAGCTGCCCACCAGACAGAGCCTGCAGCACAGTCACCCATTGATAGCAACAATATCCTGAGTGGGAAAGAAAGAGATGTGGGGCTGGGTGTTTTTGCTGTCAAGTCACAGCTGACTCATGGTGACCCCTTGTGGGGTTTTCAAGGCAAGAGCCATTCAGAGCTGGTTTGCCATTACCTGTCTCCACATCATCATTTGGCTAATCCTTGGAGGTCTCCCACTGAAATAACACGTGAAGGTTGAGGCTAAGAGCATGAGACTGGCCCAAGGTCACCAATTAAGAGCTGGTAGGAGCATGATATGCATTTGCTTATTTATAGGAAGAGTCCCTTTTCCCACCAAAAGTTGCTTGTAAAGAATTTCACAGGCAGAGTATCATCCACTTCTCCATGCTAAATCAGATATCCAACTGAGAGATCTTTATGGATCAAATTTAGCAGTTCTAGAGCATGGCTAGAACGTGTGTGTGGAGAACTTGTTTGTCTTAGGGACAAAGGGAAGAACACAAGATGTTTGGACGCAGAAACTCAATTCTCTCTCTCTCTCTCTCTCTCTCTCTCTGTGTGTGTGGGGGGGGGTGAGAGAGAGAGAGAGAGAGAAGCAGTGGAATATGGGTGTGTTTGTGTGTGTGGGTGTGTGTGTGGGTGTGTGTGTGTGAAGCAGTGGAATGCCATAACCAGAAATCACAAAATGAAATGAGAAACGTACACAGCATGTAGAAATCACTGCTGCAGAAACAAACCAAACTTTAAAAAACATTTTTACCTCTTTGCTTGTCCTACTATCAGCTTCCATCCTGTCCCTCTCTATACCCTGTACCATAGTATACACTGATCTCTGCAGATACTTTTTGCCATTGTAAATATATTCATAATCATTTTTATGTAGAGGTGTGAGGACTCTGGAGTCTACATCATCTGTTTGTTTGTTTGCTAACATTACTTAATGTTTGTCTTTCCAAAACTCAAGTGGGATTACTTTATGGATTGCACCATGGATCATACCATGTTTTTGTGTCATCTGATAGTTCTTCTTCCATATCTGTGTGCTACATATCCATTTTTAATAACATGGGCAGTCTGTTTCCCAGTTGTCTTTTTTATAACAGTACATGGTGATAAGCCGTATTTTAGTGGGGCTGCTCTGTAATTCAGGAGGTGAAGGAAGTTTCAGCTGAAGTTTCTGCAGCCTTTAATAGCATTTGCTTTGTTACATGTATTCCATTTTCAACTAGTCTATTGATGTTACTTGCTTAAATTGATAGTAGGCTGTAAATTGTTTAAAGTTGCATGCAGTGAATTGTGGGGCATTTTTGGAAATGACAATGTAGTTATTCCATGTATTGCAAAGATAGATGTTATATGTATGATCACTTTTTGTAGATGTTGAATTCTGTAGCAGAACTATTTCTGGGAATTATGAATAGAAATCCAGAACAATTATGTAGCCGATTCTTACCTATTTGAGCAAATCAATGCCTACTTTGCTCCAAGAAGTCAAATTATCTTGTTATGAGCATGAATTTTTTGATTGACTTGTTCTGTTTTTCTGGCATATGCTACAGAACTTAATTGGGTTGGTAATATCGGTATTCATTTGGGGCCATATAAACTATTTGATGACTTGTATTTACATTTTCCATTCTGAAATGACCTTTATATATTCTTGATAATATGTCTTTCTATAATACTGTAGGAACCACTGCTCAACATATAACTTAGCAGGATCACATCCAGCGCTGAATGAGTAATAAGGACAAGAAACATGATGAACTGGCTGTCTTCTTTAAGATTCCCATCTTCAGCAGTGTCTTTGGCAATTACTCTCCATATTTCACTTGATATTGGCACATCTTTTTAACAAGACTGCCGAAGTGGGGGAAATGTGTGCGAGTAACTGAGTATGTGTGTGTAACCTGAAGGGAATGTATGCTCAAATGTTGTCCTGCTAGAGCACCACCCTAGGCTGTATAACATAAAATAACTGCAAGGGCTAAAGTTACAAAAGGATGCATTTCTCAAAATCAGCATTATGGTTTGTATCCCAGCATCCTAGAGCCTTCATATGCAATAATGGTCTTAGATGGCAGATTTTGGATGCTAAATTTGGTATAAATTTATCATTCGAGGAATCATTCAAAAGTATCATTCAAGGAATCTTTTTATTCTTTCCTTCTCTGGTGGTGGTGAAATGTTTCTAATATCTCAACTCCCTGGGGATCAATTTGAATACTTTAAGATATCAGTCTCCCAAATATATTATCTCATCAACTCTGAACTTACATTTCTCTTTATTCAGCTTCAGCCCTGATGCTTGTTTGATACAATCCTTTAAGTCTCCATTCTCCTCAAGTGCATACCTCCAGATAAAGATGTTACCAATCTAAATCTTGATCCCTTTAAGGCAGTGGTGGCAAACTTATGGCATGGGTGCCAGAGGTGGCACTCAGAGCCCTCTCTGTTGGCATCCGCAAACAGAGTGCCCCCCACACATCTAGGCTGGCCTGGGCTGCTGAGCTCGATTATTAGCATTAAACCTAAGACCTAAGCCCTTTCCGTACGGGCCAAAAGCGGCAGCGGCGGGCCGGTAAAACACCATTTGGGCGGGGATTGTTCACACAGCTGCTGCTGCCATATTGCTGCAGCGGTGCTCGGTTCCTGTCAAAACGGTGTTTTCAAACCTCGCTCGGGGACTGAGTTTTTTTGCAAATGCCAGGTTCCATTCGGTGCATTGCAAACGGCACCGGGTGGAAGCCAGCGTTTCTCCCCCGACCCTCCCAAATGCTGCTTACCTCCCATCGCCTTCTGTCGCGTTGTGCAAGCCAGGAGACACACACCCCTGGCCTCATTCTCCATGGTCGTCACTCTGGCCAATGGGGGCGTGTCCTCTGGCCTCCACAACGCGACAGAAGGCGACAGGAGGTAAGCAGCGTTTGGGAGCGGTGCAGCCTGTGTGAAGGCTGCACCGCTGGCGCTGCTTCCAGCGGGACTGTCCATGCGACTGGTCCCACAGGGGTGTGCCGGCATAAACTATGCCGACCCCCCCTCAGCGCCCGTGCGGAAAGGGCCCTAGTTTTGGGGAAGCAGCATAGGTAACCCTGTGAAGTGCTGTTAAACCCCACTGATTTTCATGCAAAGAACTAAAGCGCGATCCTTTACCTGGGAGTAAGCTCAGTTGCTGGCAATGGGGCTTGCTTCTGAGTAAACCCTCGTAGGGTCGTGATTTAACCATTGGAAGAGTTGCACGGTTGCTTTAAAGCAAAGCCACCGACTACCACCAAGGTTACTCCCAAGTAACACACACTTCAGAGCCAACCGTTTTTCTAAACTAAAACCTAAGTATTGAGGTTAAATTGCCGTGTGGCCACTTTGTGATAAATAAGTGAGTTTTGGGTTGCAATTTGGGCACTCGGTCTTGAAAAGGTTCGCTATCACTGCTTTAAGGTCTTTAAAAAACATGTTCTATGAAAGGAAACTCATGTGGACGTTAATCCAAATGGGAGTCTAAGAATGCAATGCCTCTCAAATTGATATCTCTGTAAGGTTCCATTCTCTCCAAACCCCTGTTACTAATGAGTATACCCATTCCATGGGCTTTCCTGCTTTCTAATATATCCACTGCTTCAAGTTTGTCCAGTTCATCTCAATTTCTGTTTTAAAGTCAGAGGCACATTTCTGGGTGCATGTTTTATGGAATGGTTGGGTTCAGGCAGCCATATCTTGTATTGTGTAGATAACTTTTCTATGGCTTGAAAGCAATCTAGAAACATATTCTGTATTGGTGTATGCTGCCCCTCCAGCCCTCCCAAGTAATTCATTTTTAATGAAACCCAGGATCTAACAAGAAATATTGTGATGAGATGTCACCCCATGGGTCAGTAATGACCTTTGCTTTTTGTCTAATTGGACTCCTTTTTCTAGAGTTACATCTGCATCATCCAAAAGTCTTTTTCTGCTGTCTTTAATACCAGTGATGATCTTGTCAAGGGTGTAACTTAGGTGGAGTGAGCCAGGGCTCATGCCCTGGGCATTGCTTTAGGAGGGTGCCAGGCAGCCTAGAGCCCCTTAAAAGCCGTGCCCTGTTGAACTGTGCCCCTCCCCTAAACTCCTTATGGAGTTTTGGGGCAGTTGTGAAATTCAAGGCTAGGCCTGGGTCCAGCTGTACCCCCACTTCCAAATTCCATGTGGAGTTCAAGGGCGGAAACGCAATTAAAGAATGGGCCTGGGTCCATCTGTGCCCCCATTCCCAAATGCCACATAAAGTTTGGGGGTGGGGTGTAGTTCAAGGCTGGGCTCATGTCCAGCATTCAACTGTACATCTCACCCCTGAACTTCATGTGGAATTGTGCGAGGAGCTGGACTTGGCCAGGTCTAGCTTTAAACTGTGGGCTTCACTTTCTATGCTCTGCAAAGATGTTTGAAATACAGGCTTAATGCCTGTATTACAGAAGGGGCCATACACCTCAGGTGAGGAGAAGGAACAGGGTGCATATGTATGTATGTATGTATGTATGTATGTATGTATGTATGTATGTATGTATGTATGTATGTATGTATGTATGTATGTATGTATGTATGTATGTATGTATGTATGTTTAAAGAAAAAGCAGCTAGAAGTTTTGGAAGAGGCGGCAAAGAAGTAAACTGCCTTTTTTGGGATGCCAAGTATTACTAGGCATCTGCCGTAGGATAGCATATTGGTTACTCTCTATGCTTATGTGCCTGCACCTAAATTACTTTTTTATTTGTAAATAAAATCACAATTAAGTCTTCAGTGATTCCTTTTCAAAAGGAGACTAACAGTGCATTCTTAAACACAGTTACACTCTTCCAAGTTCATTGACAGTTCAGTGCAAACCTTGTACTGCTTTCCCTAGAATTTCCTACTGCTTGGCAGTGATGTAGGTATAGATTTTTAATGGGGTGGGTTCGGTGACTGAGGGCTTTCCGGCTGTTCCATTCCATGCATTGTTTCAAGCAAGCTGGACATGTAATGGGAGGGGTTTGAACCCGAGGGAACCCCCCCCCACACACACACACACACCTTACCTACGTCCCTGCTGCTTGGTGTTGTAGGGAGACATAACTATTCAATATGTCATGCCATACTGTGACATACAGCAAATTTAATATCTTGTGTTTCTAAGGTCACAAGGTTACTTCTGTATCACATAGGTGTCTGAGCTGCTGCCTGGAAAGCAATGCAAAATAGATCAGTAAACTCTATGGTCTAAGCCGCAATTAAGAGTTGTTTTGCTAAAGGTTGCAAATGGGATGCAAATATCAACCTTCCCTTTTCAGACAACACGCTTGGAAGCATGTTTTCATTCTTTTGTGCAGTTTCCTACTCTCACCACAAACTGTGGCTTTTTATCTGTCAGTGGTGGCCTCTACATCTATAATTACTGTGCATAGGATTTTCTTCCCCTTGCTGCCAATGTTATTATACTCTATTGGTTTGTGGTTTCCCAGCTGAAACTTTAGCTACCTACTGGTTAAAAGTCACACATTTTAATGAAGCACAATTTATTACCCACTACTTACATCTGTGGGTTAAGGCATATTGCAATAAGCATGGCAAAAGGAATGACAATATACTTGAGTGATTTTCTTTCACTCTTCATCATGGGAGTGAAATCTAGTTCCATGAAAAGTTATCATTGATTATATAAGTCTGCAATCAAGCAATAACAAGAGGTACACGCAAAAATAATTGAATAGTGTATAGTGCAGCCCACATATTTAAGTTCAGTATCCTGTTTTTGTGTGTACCTTTTTATGGCCTAGTGCTGTAGCATTTAATACAGCAGAGATTTTTTTTATTGTGCCTAAATGTTAGCAAAGTTGTGGAAATAATGTCTGCCAGGTCTAGTGGCTGGCGTCTGCCAGGTCTAGCTTTAAACTGTGGGCTTCACTTCAAAGCCCACCGTTTAAAGCTGGACTCAGCCAGGTGGAGGCTAGTCTTGAACTACAGGCTCTGCCCTGCCTGGGTCCAGCTTTATACTTCTGGCTCTGCCTCCAAAGTTCACATGACTTCGGAGGCGGAGCATCAGAGTTGGAGCCATCAGTATAAAGTTGGTCCTGGCAGACACCAGCTTTGAACTGTGTGACCAACTCCAGGCGGCATTTGGGAGGCTGGGGAGAGGGACACAGCTCAACCCTTGCCCTGGGTGCCATCTTTTGAGTCCAAAAGGGAAGGGGCAGCATATTAAATATATATTTAGAAGATACACCTCTGGATATTATTCCTTATCAAAGAGTATGTTAATGCCCTAAAATAGCAAGATTGGTTTCATAGTTTAAAATCAGTCATAACATTTTCCAATGTTTCACATTCTTTTTTAAACCTTTGATCTCTTTTATGAGAGCTCCAAACATTTGCAGTATCTGTTTATAATCAACCTGCTCCCCAACACTGTTCCCACTGGTAGCATGGCATCCATTGATACCTTTCCTGGCAGCCACAAAGTGTTTTTAGAAAAAGGGTGAGGCCAGGTGAGACTCCTGTCCAGCAACCTTCCAGTTGGTCCCTAGAAATCTGATTGTCTGTATAAATTAAAATAATGTGCTGGTGGCAGTTACTATATTGGTTTATTCTTTAATCACTGTTCTTCTCCAGTGCATTAAAAATTACTACTTTTGTCCCCTACACATGGGCTTCCTTTGTGTGTGTGGCTCTACCTCTTTTGGCAGCCATTTTGTATTTGGCTGCACCTTTCATGGTAGCCATTTTGTGATAGAACATGTCACCTTGCATCAAAATTCCAAATATGCCCATAGGTTCATCAAAGTTGGGGACCCCTGTTCTAAATCATTTACTTCAGTAACACTTGTATAGTTAAAATTTCTGGTGGATTGTACCTTAACAGGAGTTTGCCAGTTTCCATTCAGCAAAGAGGTTTTCTACAACAAAAGGGGACAGTTCCAGTACACCTTGAAATATTTTTACACACACACATTTATATAGTAAGTTGTAGTTTATTTTTTTTATTTATTATTAGTTTTATACACTGCACTCCCCCTGAGTTCTATCCATATTCAATGGTCCCTTGTTATGCAATGTAGAATTTTCCTTGGCAACCTGTCAATTTTTAATGAATAGTGTGTGTAGCAATGTAGGCAAAGTTTGGCAATGTAGGATCCTAAAGTCGCTTGTAAAGAAGCTGAACAATCAAACACATTTAAAACAGGAAACTAAGCATGGGTATAGTGGTGGTAGTGATGGATGATAAGAATTCCATGTGAAAGAACAAAACATATTTCTAACCAAAGGGATTAATTGTATTTTTGCACAAAATTCAGGGAATCATGCAACTTCGAGGACAAGAAAGTGACCATCAACAACATAGCAGTCCCCGGTGACAGCAGGGTCATTGAAAAAGAACACGAGAAGGTCACTAGATACCAAGATTTGAAAATTGAGCTTCAGCGACTTAGGGTTGGTCAATACTAAAAAAAATCGGTAAAATTCGGATTTGGGTATTTTGGAGCATAAAATGATTTGTATACCCGAATCCGAATCATAGCCGATTCGGATATGCCCGAAAATTCGGGTAAATCCGAAAAATTCGGGTCCGTTTTATTATTTTTTTTGAATTTTTGGTGTTTTTACACGTTTTGGCCTGCAGGGGACGCAATTTTAAAGCTAGTGGCACTAAACTTTCAGGATATCATATGGGGACTATCCTGATGATTCTCCCCAAGTTTGGTGCAGTTTGGTTTTGGGGGGACAAAGTTATTGACCCTCAAAAGGGTTGCCCCATCCCCCATTGTTTCCAATGGAAGCTAACAGGAGATGGGGGCTACACTTTTGAAGGTCCATGACTTTGGACCCCCTGAACCAAACTTCACCAAACTTGGGGAGTATAATAGGGACAGTACTTTTATGATACCCTGACATTTTGGTGACAGTAGCTCTAAAAGTGCACCCCTCACGGTCACCCAAAGAGAATTTCCCCAGATTCACGGTGCTCTGTAGTGGCTGGCTGGCTGGCGAAACAATTGCAGCCAATGGGAAATTTCTGTGGGAGGGCTTCAATGGAGTGCACATTTCTCATGGTAAACCCACAAAACTTTCAGAGTCTCTTCAAGGAGAGTCTCTTCATTGACACCATCCAGGTTCCCGAGTGGTGAGCCCGTTGGTTCAAGGGGTTCAATGAGAAATGTTACATGGGTAGGAGTCCATCTCCCACTGCCCCATAAGCAAAAGTTCCTCAAACCTGGATGGGTTGTCATTCCAGAGACTCTCCTGAAGACCCACCCTGAATATTTTATGACTGTACTATGATAAATGTGCACCCCAAAGCCCTCCACCAGAAAATTCCCATTATTGACGGCAATGCAGAAGTCACTGCAGAAAAAAGAATCTTGGGCAAATTTTTGCAGGGGTGCCTACAGTATTTTTAGACATATCAGCACCAAAATATCAGGGTATCATCGGGTGACTGTCCTGTTATGACACCCCCCAAGCTTGGTGCAGTTTGGTTTAGGGGGGCCAGAGACCTATGGACCCCTCAAAATGGTAACCACCATCTCCTTGGCTCATGTCAGAATTTGGAAACAATGGGGGGGGATAGGAGCCCCCCTTTGAGGGTCCATAGCTTTGTAGCCCCCCTAGACCAAGCTGCACCAAGCGGGGGGGTGTCAAAATCAGAGACAGTCTAGATGGTACCCTAATTCGATGCCACTAGCTTTAAAAAATTCGGTTTTCATGTTTCACAGCATCCATGCACATGAAGCCTGCTGGAGTGAGTGGTGAAATGCACTTAAACCAGCATTTTTAAAGCTAGTGACACCAAACTTTCAGGGGTATCATCCAGGAGTTGTCTGATGAAGATACCCCCACAGTTGGTGCAGTTTGGTTCAGGGGAGCCAAAGTTATGGACTCCTCAAAGTTGTAGCCCCCATCCCTGCTCAGCTCCCCATTGGAAACAATGGGGATAGTTACACTTACTTTTACGAGGGTCCATACCTGAACTAAACTGCACCAAACTTGGTGGGCAACATCAGGACAGTCACCTGAGTGATACTCTGATAATTTGGTGCCGATACACATCTCAAAATCTCGTCCCCTACGGGTACCCCCAGAATTTATTTGCCCAAGTTCTTTGTTCTGCAGTGACTTGGCTGTATTGCTGTGTCAATGAGGAGAATTTCTGGTAAGAGAGCTGTGAGGAATTTGCACATTTCTGAAGGTATGGTCACAAAGAACTTTCAGGTTATCTTCAGAAGAGTCTCTGGATGACACACCACATCCCAGGTTTAAATTTTTTTGCTTCAGGGGGTTTAATTCTGTGGGACCCCAAAGGTGGACCCATCTCCCACTGCCCCCTGAAGTAAAAGTTCACCCAAACCCTAGATGAAGGTATCATCCAGAGACTCTCCTAAGATACCCTGAAAATGTGGAGATTTACCATGAAAAATGTGCACTCCACAATCTATCAGAAATTCCCTATTGACAGCAATGCAGCTAAGTCACTGCCAGAACAAAGAATCTTGTGCAAATTTCTGGGGGGTTACTGCCTACAGCAGGGGGTGCAAATGTTGTAGATGTATCTGTACCAATATTTCAGTGAAGATTATCAGGAGACTGTCCTGTTGATGCCCTCAAGTTCAATAGTGCAGTTTGGTTCAGGAGACCCAAAGTTATGGACCCTCAAAGGGGTAGCCTCATCTCCTTGAGTTCCCATTGGAAAGAATGGAGGATAGGGACTTAGCACTTACGGGGGTCCATAACTTTCGCCGCCCGAAACCAAACGGCACAAAACTGGGAGGGGATCAGCAGCACAGTCTCCTGATGATCCCCTGAAAACTTTAGTTGCCGATATGTTTAAAATGCACGCCCCCTGCAGAGCTGAAAACGATGAAAAACACCAAAAAATAAAAAGCACCATTCGGTACATGTGATCCGAATCCCATGGATTCGGATCTGTTAGGATTCGGACAGCTCAGATTCGGACCTTGCTCGTCCGAATCCATCCGAATCAGTGCAGATTCGGTAAAAATCCAGATTCGGACTGTCCGAATCTCCAACCCTATTCAGCGTCTGTGGCACAAACCAGCTGAGGTCGTCCCAGTGGTAATCGGCATGCTGGGCACCATCCCAAAAACACTAGGGCAGCACTTGAAACATTTCCGAATTGACAAAATTAACATTGGTCAAATTCAGAAGGCAGCCCTGCTGGGATCCGCACGAATACTACACAGATACATTACAACTTCCCAAGCCTCTGGGTGAGGCTCGAATTATAATGAAGGCCAACAACCAGCTGAAGATCTGGTAGTGGTGAAATCTACCATAATAATAATGTGAATCAGGTGAAATCATCCTGTTTATTCTGCTCAGTAGTGCAAACTTCCCCACTCACACAACAAGAGAGAGAGGCAGCTTTCCCTGTTTCTTTCTTCTCAGTACAGCTCACCATGCCAAGAACCATGTTGTCCATAGCAGATCCCTAACCACATGCACTGGCTATTCAGAAGTCATAGGGAACTGCTGGAGGAATGCACAGAAGATCCACATCCATGGAGCTAGAATAACGTGCTTAGGAACAGCAGTTCAGAAACTTCTGAATGACAAATAAGACTCTTAATTATAATGCTATGCACCTGTCTGTAAATAAAACAAAAAAATTAAAAATCATTAAACGTCAGGTAATAGTCCTTTTATCTCTCTCTCTCTCTTTGATAGCTCTACACTAGACCAGCGGGAAGATTATGAGGAGAAAAATGGAGAACCCATGATGTCAGCTGTGGTGCCATGTCACATTGAGTTACCTTATGTCACTTCATACTGGAACTCATGTAATCCTGCATTTGTGGGATTTATTTCTGGTCCAAGGAGCGGATAGGTGGGTATGGAAGGCAGAAGGACACACAAAACCCTTGTCTTTGGTAAAATATTTCTGGCTACAGCTTGTTTATTAGATAAGAACATAAGAACATAAGAACTAGCCTGCTGGATCAGACCAGAGTCCATCTAGTCCAGCATTCTGCTACTCGCAGTGGCCCACCAGGTGCCTTTGGGAGCTCACATGTAGGATGTGAACGCAATGGCCTTCTGCGGCTGTTGCTCCCGATCACCTGGTCTGCTAAGGCATTTGCAATCTCAGATCAAGGAGGATCAAGATTGGTAGCCATAGATCAACTTCTCCTCCATAAATCTGTCCAAGCCCTTTTTAAAGCTATCCAGGTTAGTGGCCATCACCACCTCCTGTGGCAGCATATTCCAAACACCAATCACACGTTGCGTGAAGAAGTGTTTCCTTTTATTAGTCCTAATTCTTCCCCCCAGCATTTTCAATGAATGCCCCCTGGTTCTAGTATTGTGAGAAAGAGAGAAAAATTTCTCTCTGTCAACATTTTCTACCCCATGCATAATTTTATAGACTTCAATCATATCCCCCCTCAGACGTCTCCTCTCCAAACTAAAGAGTCCCAAACGCTGCAGCCTCTCCTCATAAGGAAGGTGCTCCAATCCTTCAATCATCCTCGTTGCCCTTCTCTGCACTTTTTCTATCTCTTCGATATCCTTTTTGAGATGTGGCGACCAGAACTGAACACAGTACTCCAAGTGCGGTCGCACCACTGCTTTATATAAGGGCATGACAATCCTTGCAGTTTTATTATCAACTCCTTTCCTAATTATCCCCAGCATAGAGTTTGCCTTTTTCACAGCTGCCATGCATTGAGTTGACATTCCCATGGAACTATCAACTAAGACACCCAAATCCCTTTCCTGGTCTGTGACTGATAGCACTGACCCCTGTAGCGTGTATGTGAAGTTTGGATTTTTTGCCCCTATGTGCATCACTTTACATTTTGCTACATTGAACTGCATTTGCCATTTCTTAGCCCACTCACCTAATTTATCAAGGTCCGCTTGGAGCTCTTCGCAATCCTTTGTGGTTCTTACCACCCTACATAATTTGGTATCATCTGCAAACTTGGCCACCACACTACCCACCCCTACTTCCAGGTCATTTATGAATAAGTTAAAGAGCACTGGTCCCAAAACGGATCCTTGGGGGACACCACTCCCCACATCTCTCCATTGTGAGAACTTCCCATTTATACCCACCCTTTGTTTCCTGTTCCTCAACCAGTTTTTAATCCATAGGAGGACTTCCCCTCTTATTCCTTCATTGCTGAGTTTTCTCAACAGTCTCTGGTGAGGAACTTTGTCAAAAGCCTTTTGGAAATCCAAGTAGACAATGTCCACTGGTTCCCCCTTATCCACATGTCTGTTTACACCCTCAAAGAACTCTAGTAAGTTTGTAAGACAGGACTTGCCTCTACAAAAGCCATGCTGACTCTTTCTCAGCAGGTCTTGCTTTTCTACATGTTTAATAATTTTATCTTTAATGATAGATTCTACTAATTTACCAGGAACAGATGTCAAACTGACTGGCCTGTAATTTCCCGGGTCCCCCCTAGACCCTTTCTTAAAGATTGGTGTGACATTGGCCATCTTCCAGTCTTCAGGGATGGAGCCTGATTTCAGGGATAAGTTGCATATTAATGTGAGAACATCAGCAATTTCATGCTTGAGCTCTTTAAGAACTCTTGGATGAATGCAATCTGGGCCAGGGGATTTGGTAGCATTTAGTTTATCAATGGCTGCCAGAACTTCTTCCTTGTCTACCACTAACTTCGCTAGTTCCTCAGATTCACCTCCTAAGAAGCTCGGTTCAGGTGCAGGAATTTTCCTCACCTCCTCTTGGGTGAAGACAGATGCAAAGAATTCATTCAGCTTCTCTGCAATCTCCCTGTCATCTTTTAGCACACCTTTTGTTCCTTCATCATCTAACGGACCTACCGCTTCCCTAGCTGGCTTCCTGCTTTTGATGTACTTGAAGAACTGTTTGTTGCTAGTCTTGATGTTCGCAGCCATGCGTTCCTCATAATCCTTTTTTGCCTCCCTTACAGCTAACTTGCTTCTCTTTTGCCACCATTTGTGTTCCCTCTCATATTCTTCATCAGTTAAGTTGGACTTCCATTTTCTAAAAGACATCTTTTTTTTCCTAATAATTTCCTCAACCTCCCTTGTTAACCATGGTGGCTTTCTTTTGGACTGGGCGCTGCCTTTCCTAACCTGCGGAACACATTCCAGCTGAGCTTTTAAGACTGTGTTTTTAAATAACCTCCAAGCACCTTGGACATTTTTGACTCTCTTGATTTTCCCTTTCAGCTTCCTGCGCACTATCCCCCTCATCTTTGAGAAATTTCCCTTTCTGAAGGCAAATGTAACTACATTAGTAGTTGTCACTTGTTCACATGCAGAGATACTGAATCTGACAGCATTGTGGTCGCTGTTCCCTATCGGCTCAACAACACTGACTTCCCGCACCAGGTCCTGGGTCCCACATAGAATTAGATCTAGGATCACCTCTCCCCTGGTTGGTTCTACAACCATCTGCTCTAAGCCACAGTCATTTAGCATATCCAGGAATGTTCTCTCCTTACTATGACCTGAACATGCATTTTTCCAGTTTATGTGGGGATAGTTAAAATCGCCCATTACCACGACATTTTTGCTTTTGTTGGCCTCTCTAATTTCTTTTTCCATCTCAGAATCCTCTTGTGCACTTTGGTCAGGGGGACGATAATATATTCCTAATGTTAAACTATGCTTCACCCCTGGTATTGATATCCACAGTGCTTCTGTAGAGGAATCAGCTCCCCCTGCATTGTCTATTATATGTGACACTATGCTCTCTTTGATGTAGAGGGCCACCCCACCCCCAATACGCCCTGTCCTATCCTTCCTGTAGAGCCTGTAACCTGGGATAACAGCATCCCACTGGTTCTCCTCATTCCACCATGTCTCTGTGATGCCCACTATATCAATGTCCTCCTTCAAAACTCTGTACTCCAGCTCCCCCATTTTAGGTCGAATGCTTCTACTATTAGCATAGAGACACTTGTATACTCTGTCTCTGTCCCTAACCTGGGATTTATGTGTTTTGCCCTCTAGCCTTTTGTAGACACTATCACTTATCACATTGCTATGCTCCTCGCTTGTATGTGGTTGATTTAGAAAAACCTCTCTCTGTGTCTGCATCCCCATGGACTCTGTATTCCGAACCGAAGTCACCTCAGCTCCTGTCGGCTTTCCCCCAAGGATCAGTTTAAAAGCTGTTCTGCCACCTTTTTAATGTTGAGCGCCAGCAGCCTGGTTCCTCTTTGGTTAAGATGAAGCCCGTCCCTTTTGTACAGGCCTGCCTTATCCCAAAAGGTTCCCCAGTTCCTGACAAAGCTGAAACCCTCTGCCTTACACCACCTTCTCATCCACGCATTGAGACCCTGTATCTCCGCTTGCCTAGCTCGCCCTGTGCGTGGAACAGGTAGCATTTCAGAGAATGCCACCTTGGGGGTCCTGGATTTTAACCTTTTTCCTAGCAGCCTAAATTTAGCTTCCAGAACCTCCCGGCTACATTTCCCAATGTCATTGGTACCAATGTGGACCACAACTGCTGACTCCACCCCAGCACTGTCTAACAGCCTATCTAGACGAAGCGTGACATCCGCAACCTTCGCACCAGGCAGGCAAGTCACCATGCGGTCATCACGCCTGTCACAAACCCAACTCTCTATATTCCTGATGATCGAATCACCCACTACAAGGAGCCCCCCACCTCCCCGAGGGGTATCCTCAGTGCGAGAGGATATCTGACCACCAGCTAAGGAAGGGGTCCCATCTAAGGGAGCATCTTCCACCACCTCAGACTGGCACCCTCCGTCACCCAGACTCTCATTCTCCATGACATCTGACGAGATGTCACCTTGGGAGTGGGACCCGGCTGCTAGGTCCCTGAAAGCCTCGTTTGTTGCCCTCTCTGCCTCTCTCAGCTTCTCCAGGTCTGCCACCTTGGCTTCAAGAGAACGCACATGTTCCTTGAGTGCCAGGAACTCATTGCAGCGAGGGCACACCCACGACTTCTGCCCTAGTGGCAGATAGTCATACATGTGACACTCAGTGCAAAACACTGGAAAGCCCCCATCCCCCTGCTGGCTTCCTGTCTTCATATCTAATTTTGTTTAGATATTCAAATACTAATTTTAATTAGTGCCTCCCTCTTAAGGTTTCTATACCTTCTACTATCCCTTAAAATATGTTTTTATTTAGTAAAACACCTGCGCGCGCCTAACGGCGCGTGCCTTTGGTTCCAGAGACTAACTGAAAAGATTTACAAATGTGATCTTTTAATTAGTGCCTCCCTCTTAAGGTTTCTATACCTTCTACTATCCCTTAAAATATGTTTTTATTTAGTAAAATGACCTATGCTACTTCAACGGCGCGTGCCTTTGGTTCCAGAGACTAACTGAAAAGATTTACAAATGTGAGAAGCCCCACCCCTTCAGCACTAACTGAAAAGATTTACAAATGTGAGAAGCCCCACCCTTTCAGAAGCCTCCACCAATCAGCAGCTCTAGGACAAGGAGAAAAAAAAGAGAAACCCCCTGTTTAAAATACACTGTTTAAAAGATGTGGCTTTGAGAAAAGCCCTCAAAGAAAAAAAATCAGAGCTCCTCAGCCCTTTCTGGCCCACTGCTGTCCTCCACTGCTCCTCTTCTCTGCTGGTTCCAGAGACTAACTGAAAAGATTTACAAATGTGAGAAGCTCCACCCCTTCAGCACTAACTGAAAAGATTTACAAATGTGAGAAGCCCCACCCTTTCAGAAGCCTCCACCAATCAGCAGCTCTAGGACAAGGAGAGAAAAAAGAGAAACCCCCTGTTTAAAATACACTGTTTAAAAGATGTGGCTTTGAGAAAAGCCCTCTGTAAAGAAAAATCAGAGCTCCTCAGCCCTTTCTGGCCCACTGCTGTCCTCCACTGCTCCTCTTCTCTGCTGGTTCCTAGATCTAGATCTTCTCTGCTGGTTACCTAGATCTAGGTAAAAGAGCAGAGGCACAGCATGGGGACAGATCCTGACATCGGACAACCCACCTACCTCATGATGAATCCTCTCCACAGTCAGCCTGCTGGAAGAAACCTGTGGAATAGGAAGGAAGTGGGAGCCAAGCAGGTGCCAGCCTCTCCAGAGGCCACTTGCCTCCTGGAGGTGTATGACAGCCAATTTCCCCCACCTGGTTGAGTGGCTAATCACCCCAAGACCCCTTACGGGGCCCCTCAATAGTGGGAAGGCTGGCATGCAGGCATAGCCTTCCCCATAAAGAATCCATCCTGATGCCCACCAGCCAAACTGTGACAGAAGAAGAAGAAGAGAAGAGTTTGGATTTATACCCTACTTTTCTTAACCATAAGGAATCTCAAAGCAGATTACAAATGTTTTCCTTCTCTCCCCGCTCCCCCCACAGCAGACACCTAATGAGGTAGGCGGGGTTGAGAGAATTCTGACTAGCCCAGGGTCACCCAGCAGTCTTCATGTGGAAGAGTGGGGAAACAAATCTAGTTCTCCAGATTAGGGTCCACTGTGCTTGACCAATACACCACCAATACACCAATGCACCAGATTAGGGACCCCTGTTCTTGGCCAATACACCACAGGAAGCAAACCAAGTCAAACAGACAAACAAATCAACACAACCAAGGACTACTACTACAAAAACAAAGACAGTGGTTGGATAAGCTTATGATCTCAGTGGGACAAAAGAGGCTGGGCTGAGCTGTTATATCAATGGGGTCTGTGACCCCATCCCCACCTGCCTGATACAGCAGGATGCTTACTCACCAGCACAATCTTTACTGGTTTTGTCCTAAGGACTGTATCTTCTTTCTCCTGCCTCCACTACCCTCCTGGATTGCAACTGGTGACATGGGTAACACTGTGCTCTGTTTGTTTACTGTAAGATCTATAAGTCATATAAATTGAATTGGGCCCGATAGTGAATAGGAAGCCAGTGCAGTTCCCTCAGCCCCACCAGCTAGTCCAGGAGGATACTGTGGGTGACGGTATCAAAAGCAGCTGATAAATCAAGGAGAACCAACAGGAACGCACAGCCCATCTCTAACCCTGATAAGGTCATCCATCAGGTTGACCAAGGAATTCTCAGTACTATGACCATGTCTGAAAACTGACTGACATGGGTCCAGAAAATCAGTGTCAACCAGGTGTGCCCTCAACTGGGTTGCCACCACTCTTTCTAGGACGTTACCCAAAAAGGGGATGATGGCCACCAAGTGGTAGTTCTTAAGCACCATTGGATCAAGAGCTGGTCTCTTCAGGAGAGGGCAGATCACAGTCTCCCTTAAGTCAGCCAGTACCTTGCCCACCTCCAGAGAGGCATAACAACTTCCTGGATCCACCCGGCCAACCCCTTCCAGCTAGCTTTTATCAGTAAAGATGGGTAAGGATCAAGGCAATAGTTGGTAGGACAGATCCCTGCAAGTACCCTGTCCGCATCCTTGGGCTGCAACTATTGGAATGCACCCCAAACAACCTGACAAAATGGTGTGTTGGATACCTTCTCCAGACTAACAGTATCTCTATTCATGGAATTCAATTCCTGGCTGAAAACAAACACAACATTCTTGATTAGATGTGACGTAATACTCACCTTATAGCTATTTTTTTTAAAAAAAATATCAGAATAAATAAAATCAAGAGTTTCTGTTTTTTAATGAAAGGAAATACCAATCACCAGTTTCTATATGTAAAAAGATACAAAACAGAAATGTTTCTAATGCATTATGTTGGCTACATCTAGGGGTTAATTTTTTTAAAAAATCAAAAAATAAATAGCAAAAATAAATATTTACTTATAACCACATAAAGGTTTATTTGTTTGTCCTCAGAATTTCTCTTTAACACACTTTTAATGGAGATTTATTTCAATATTTAAGGGCTCCTACACACCCCTGAACTCAAGGGACATCCTTTGTTTTAATGGTTCACGGTTAGTATCAAGGCTGACTCACTTGCAGTGTTGCATGAATACCATCTGTTTTAGAGTCATGTGTGAACTGGCCCTTAAGAGGCCAGTCAAAAGACTGATAAAAAGTTGAACTAGCCTTGGCATTTTTCCAGAATGTTAGCCAAAATAGATAATGCTGTTTTTTGTGTGCCATCCACCACTCATTCTCACATGGAACATTCCATGAAGATTCCTTTTGAATGCCACCTGAAGCATCTTCCATGTGAGCAGCCCTAATATAAAGACTGGATCTTTATCTGGACCCACTCCAACAGGGTAAATGCTATGCCAGACTGATAGCACTTAATTGGGTCATTTAAAATTTATTTATTTTTTCATTGCCGAATTTATTTATTTATTGCTGTCAAGTCCAACTGACTTCTGGCAACACCCGGAGGAGGTTTTTAAGGCAAGGGATGCTCAGAGGTGGTTTTTCCATTGCTCCCCTCTGTGTTACAAACCTGGTATTCCTTGAAGATCCCCCATCCAAATACTTGCTAGAGTGTACCCTAAGATCTGATTAAATCCGACTAGCCTGGGTTATCTGTCAGGGCAAAACCACAGTACTAGGCAGGCACAAATTATAAATTACATATACACTAATGCTAAATAGATCTGGAAGAGGTCATCCACCAACCACCTCTTTTAAAAAGTAGAAATAAGTGCAGACAACCTCACCATGTAGTTTTCAAATCAAACATTTCATAACTTTCAAACAAATCATAACTTTCATTTATTTGGCCTTTCATCATTCCTGCATTTAAATCCATGCAAAATTTAAAATATATGGCTCACTGCATAGCTGATTTGTTTAAAAATCTACAATATCTTTACCCAGATGAGAAAAATATCTAGGGATCTTTTGCAGATGTCAACAAAGCTGAATGAAGCAATTCTGGTAGGCAGCTCTGGAAACAGGAAAACAGTGAGTATCTGCTACACATAACTTGGTAATAATATCATCACTGTCTAGACAACTAAACAATTAGCAACCAGACATACAAAATCCTTCTTATGTTCTTAAGTTCTTAAGTCTCCAAATATTTTTTTTAAAAATCCACAGGGAAGAAAACTACAATTCACCTTTCATAAGCATTACTAAGATTAATTTTGCTTCAAATTTACTTTTCTATAAATGGCTTTTGGGAGCTGCTGCTCTGTGTGTGTTTTCGAAACTGCAGTTGATAGAGAACTTCCTGTTGAAGTGTCTGTTTTCTTGTCACTGTGTATAAAGGTTGCTAGGCAAAAGTGTTTGAAATGGCAGTTATTGTTAACTTCCTCTTCTTCAGTCAGTTTTCAAAAGTTTAAAAGTTACTGATACTACAGTTGCAGGTGAAAATATTTAAGGTTGCTTACATGCTGTCTGCTTCCTCCAGGTCCAAATAAAATTTCACCTGGCCCAGCACAAACATGTCATTATGGTATCCTGCCTACAAGTATTTAGTCTCATGAGGTACGGATCAAATCTATTTTACTTTCTGAATTTGCCCCTGGTATTAGGTTCCAGGAAAGTGTAGTCATTCCCCCTCCAACTTGCTGGGGTCCTGGCCTTTTTTAATATCATGCCACTTCCCAGATTCTTGCAGGGTCCCCCTACTCCTATCTCATTACCTTCTCTGCCACTAATAGTACTAGCATTTCCTTCTCCCACAAGGATCTGTGCATCTCCCCATTTTCTTATATTGCTGTTTCAACCCTATACTATTGCAGAACCATTTTCCATTCCAAGACATGGCTGTATCTCTTAAAATTCTCCAACCCTTTAAAGCTGTAGGGTTAGTTTTACTACTACTTAATTATCTCTAATGAGAGCAAACTTGTTTCTACAGGACTAGGATCAGGCATTTGTTTTTCCCATACTGATTTTCAGATATGGTTCTACATTAAGAAAATAGATAGCCAGATTTTTCCACATTCATCTTAAAAAGGGTGCATATATTTGCATTTACTTTGGGTTTGCTTCAGCAAACAGTGAGATCCAATGTCGATCCAAGTTCAAATTTTACTATTTAAATTTTAGTGTGATTATTGATGTCATGTTTGGATTCAATTAAGGATCCTTGAAGTGATCCCCTGAACTTTCAAATTCATATTCAACATACCAAATGTCATGCAAAATTTGATACACCATTAACAAGACAGTGAAGACTCTCCCTAAGTCAATGACGCTGGATAATTGGAATTGCAACATTAAATGAAACATCAGAAATGCACACATGCCCAAATCTAACTTTATCGTGTTACTATTTCTTTTCACTCTGAAGTCTGAAAAAGGAAGAAGTGAGAGAGTAGTTCTAGTTCTCCAAAAGCATGAGCCTGGAGGAGTCATCACGACCTTCATCTTTTTAAAGCCCCTAATGATATGCTGGTAGCTGTACAACTGTAAAACAAGAAACAGTCAAAACAGGTCTCTGCCAGTAGGTTACTATCCAGCTATCTTGTCCCTGTGCTTACTTGTCTGTTCTTGTCACCAGGGTTCTACTTCTGGCTATTCTGGGGTGTGGTGATTGTGGAGCACTGAGCCATTTAGTAGACAAGTTATCATTGTCTGAGGTATAAATTATACCCTTCTCAAACTAAACAACAGTGGTGAGAGACAGCATGTGTGATGATAACAGATTATGTCAGCAAGGTCTTCATTTCAGGGAGTTACAGAGATGAAGTTTAAAAGCTGTTTAAACTTTTCATTGCCTAAATGTGGAACAGCCAAAACAAGCTCAAAGAATGGACCACTATTATGTCACCTGTAGACTTAAGTGTGCTGAAAGACAGAGAGAAATATTTTAACCATTGGTGTTGGTAAGGTTGGCGTTTTCATTGCCTTTTAGTTTTTTTATTAACTAGCATTGATGTTAGGCAGTGGGAAATAGCTACTTGCTTATTTTAATTTGGGGTCATCTTAATTCAAGACCTTGTTATTTTTGAACACACATGCTTTGATCTTGGTTACAGCACATCAGGGCTTTATTTTACGCATTGAAGGTTTGCATTATTTTCATACATGTATTTTACTTACAGTAAAAAATTTTAAAAATAAAACTAATGTGAACATAACTGTGGTGTGTTTGCCAGTTTATGGTTTGGCAAGAGGATTAAAACAGCAAACAATACCATTGCGAAAAGTTTAAAATATTACAATAATGCTAATTATTTGGCATAGATAAGTTGATGTATTTTAGACAAATAGACAAACAGAACTACCTGCTGTCACTCACTGCCTTCATAAAGTTCTGCCGGTTAATTCCCAAACAACATCTCTGAAGTGGAGAGAAAACAATAAAAGGGCTGTTCCTCACAGTGAAATGAATTTGAGAGATAAGATGCCATGTGACGTCAGATTTTTTTCCACACAATCATGACATAGACATTTTCAAACATACCCTTAACACAAACAAACAAACAAAAGCCAGGATTAAGCTGCATGTTACATGCTGTCAGGAGTATTCTAAATGCATTATGAAAGACATGGTGCAAAAATATGTTGCCTCCAGCAATTCACACCCACAACCACTAGCGCATAATTCTCGGTTAGATCCAGACTAAATTTTCCATCAGCAGAATAGAACTTTCTTGGCTCCCCCTTCCCACTGATCTCTTCTAAATGCTGCTGCAGAAAGATTGGGGGCCCCTAAAAACAACAGTAAGGGGGTTATACTGCAGGAAGGGGTGAATCCAATCCTTTATCTGATACCCTGGTATGGCTGTCTCAGCTAGATTGTCAGTCACTCAGCATGCCTTCAAATGAAGTGGGGGAAATAATTAGATTCAACGCCTGGCATCGCCAGTTAAAATGATGAGGTAAGAGGATGAGATCATGGAGAATTGTCTGCTCCTTTATGATACTAAACAATGGTGACCTTGACATAGGAGCAGTCTTAGCCAATGAGCATCAGGAGCAGCTGCCCCTAGCCTTTCACTTGGCAGAGGCCAATTGCCCACAGCCCTGATGAGAGGGAGGGGGAAGAACAGCAGACTCCTGCTGCTTGCAGTGGCCCCATCTGGGTCTCAGGCAGCTGGCTTTTGGTGGCTCCCTCTGGGGACTTTTGTCCAGAGACCTAGAATCACTAAGATCTCTCTGCTTTAATAAACCAGTGATCTGTTGAAGTAAGATAGCTTCATACATTCTGGAGTGAGTGGGGAGAGAAACCAAAAGATGAAGGAAAGTTAGTGAGACAGGATCCATTAAGGCTTACAGTGTCTCCCTTTCTACTGGTCTCCCTGGCTGTTTTCGCACAGCACAATTATACTGAGTTACAATCAGTATCTTACAATCTGGGTCTATTTTATCCTTGTTTCTCTCTTCACATGACTGCCTGTTTCTGTGAAGGAATTGAAAATAGAAAATACACCAAATCATTTTGCACGAACCCGGGTTTTTTGTATTTGCACCGCAAGCGTATCCGTGCATGAGCAAACATTCCTGGTCTCCTGCATTCTGATTGGCTGTTGTTTGGGGGCAGCAGATTGAATGAACATCTCCGCCCTTTGAATTGCTGGCACCTACCTTTACACCTGCTCTCTGGTTTTCGGGTACGAGCATGATGCCCCCCCTTTTCCCAGTCCTGGATATGGCCTGGCACAGGACTCAACATGACAAGCAGCAGCAAAAAACAATGGGGCACAGTATCCCATCACATTCACACTCACATTCTCATATTTTTGTGGAAAATGAGAGACTCCCCCCACCCCTTGATATGCCCACTACCATTCGGCCCAAAGTGCACATCTCCCTAGCTATGCGCTCCATGCAACCAGAACATGTACAGGAAAGAAAATGGGGACATTTTGGGACTCCACTCCTGATTAACCCAGGTGAAATGGCACCTGGTCAATACCATGAGCAGAAAATGTGATTGGGGGAACCTTTTGGAAGGGCGGACTGCAACAGTCAGTGGCTCAGCAGAGTTGAAAACTGACATGACATCAGGTGGGGAGATCAAGGGGGAGGACGGTGAAGTGGGGAGATCAGGCTGCTGGGTGGAAAAAATAAACTGGTTCTTCTCCCATGGTGTTTCCACGGTAGTGGGTTCAATGCGATTTTTTTGAAAATCCCGGGTTGAGAGAAATATCGTGGGACAAACACGCTTTAGGACTGGGAACTGTGTGAACTTCTTGGCCAAAGTGGGATATTTCCCTTGCTCAACGTGGGGTATTTGGACTGTGCAGAAATGACCCCTGTTTACACAGGACGTTTTTACAAGTATTAGTGAACACATAATCTGTGTACAGTGCACATTTCATTTTTTTAAAAAATACATATTGAGTAATTTCCATGCTACACTCAATGCATGGATCATGTGATACAAAACCCACATTTGTCCAAGTATAGGTTCCTGATTTGAACTGCAAAATGAATGCACACTGGAATCCTACTGAAACCATGCTATATTGTAATTTGTCTATACCTAGAAGACAAACATTAGTATGTACAGGATAATATCTCTGGTGAAACTCTGCCAAGTGGCAATGTGGGCCTCCATCATTATGTCTGATACAGTTTTGAAGCAGAGGTATTTTAGCAAGTGATCTAATTAGCAGTTTTTGGTTCGCAGCTGTTGTTCCTCCCTAAATGGTTTACGGATTTTTAACATCATGCTCGTTGAGGTAAAGTGTAGATGACTGAGGAAGGCAATGACAAACCACCCCATAAACATAGTCTGTCTAGTCAATGTCGTGATGTGATCTCATCCCTAAGGTCAGTAATGACCAGTGCTTCGTTGTCAGAATGTGGATTCCGCCTAAGCAGGGAGGGGAGAGGGTAAAGCGAAGACAAACTTTAACACAGTCACATTGCTGGAGTTGAAATGGCCAGAGCTTTATTGGTTATATCTGACAGAGTCTTGGTGCAGTATAGGGCAATGAATCTAGGCATCAGCTTACCTGCTTACTGGCCAATGGACACGCACTATTACCTCTAGCTCAGAACTCCAGATAAAATTAGGTCCATACCTCTTATCAGTTTTACTCAGCATGGCCAATTGGCCATGCTGGTAGGGGCTGATGGGAATTGTAGTTCTTGAACATCTGGAGAGCCGCAGGTTCCCTACCCCTGCCCTAGCCTATCTAGTATTACATATATTTCTATTTTCCCCAAAATATCTTCCCCTTCCCAGCTTCAAAATTTTGGAAATGTTATATTTTTACATATGGGACAATATCCAGCATTTGTGAGATATGTGCTTTTCAATACATAACAACATAAGAAGTACCTACAGCATCACATAACAGTTAACCAGCTGCCCAGAGGGCTGATATACTTTATAATGTCAAAATGGAACTGGTAATTACCTCTCTGTGCCCTCAGTCCTATAAATTTAAAGTGCCACTTTTCATGCTAAGACATGGGGGTTCTTTGGCATTGTAAGATACATAAAATTATAACACAAGAATTACAATATGCACACATGACTACAAAAACCCTATGAACTTAAGAATTTTTTCCGATGTTTTGCGATACATTTAACAATATATTTTCACATTTCTCTGGAGAATGATTTTAATCTTCCAGATTCTACCTTTATCTTTAAAACATAAAATGAAAAGGTACCCTTGCAGCCCCATCCAAGAGGTAATCATTGGGCTGAAAGGACTTATGTCACCTTTATGGTGACGTAAGTTCAAAATTTCAGCTGCTGGCATAATGCAGGCAATGGCTAGAAGGAAGCCAACTAACCTCAGCTCCTCTCCCAGCCATGCTGGTTGCAGTGGCAGGAGACCTGGGATGCTGGCTTGGCATTTGACACAGCATCCCACCACTGTGGAGTGGCATGACAGTCACATACTAACAGATTTGCTCCTTCACTGGGGCTAGCGCCCCTTGGAGGGCAAATCCGCCAGTGCCATGCTGCTCCCACAGGTGGATTCACCCACCCCCCTTTGGATTGGGCTGAAGGTTGTGTAACTATATTTGGTTCACATGTTGAGTTACAAGGCACATTTCATTGCACATATGTCAGTGTAATTCCTGGAATACTAAATTACCAATGAAATATTTTCTCATAAAGAACATTATTTTTGCTATCAATCTAATCTTTTACAAGGAGTATGGCACAGTCTGGAAAACAATTGTGTTGCTTAATGCACATATTTATGAACTAGAAGAACATCACTGGGTAGGACATTGTTTTATTACTTCAGACATTCCCTATGGGTTGTTTGTAGAGCATTTCTGAAAGTAATTTGTCAGCAAAGGTTTAGATATAGATTAGATAGATAGATATAGATAGATAGATAAGATTACAGAAAAAAATTAAAGATTATATTAAAAATCAAAATACCCATGTATGATAGAGAACCTGAAAAATACCCTGCCAGTCTGTACAGAAGCAAAAAGCTAGCTGATGGATAATGCCTGCCCCCAGAGGCATAGCTGGGCCAAACTGTGCCCGGTGCGCATTCCACATTTTCCACCACCCCCATGCCCCCCGCGGCATCCCCCCGCCCCCGTGCCTCCCCTCCCCCCCTTCCCACACTTACCTTAGTTCTTTTTTCAGAACTTTTTCAGGCTTCAAAAGGACTTGTTCTCAGTAAAAACAGCCTGAGGAACTACAGTTCCCATGAAACCTTGGGGCTCACAAGGTCTCCTGGAAAGTATAGTTCCCATCAGACCTTTTTTTACTGAGAACAAGGCCTTTTGAAGCCTGAAAAAGTTCTGAAAAAGGAACTAAGGTAAGTGTGGTAATGGGGGGTGGGGGTGCCGTGGAAGGCATGGGGGGCACCATGGGGGGAAGGGGGAGGGGTCTGGAGGCAATTTCTGTGCCCCCAGGCATGTGCCCGGTGCACGACGCACCCCCCTGTTCCCTTGTGGCTTCGCCACTGCCTGCCCCATAGTAAACAGGGCAGTGGGTAATAATGCCAAACCTTCCATGAGGCAAAGATTCCCCAGCCAATTCTCTTTGAAGTTGCAGGACCTTGCTGTGCATAATTGTCCAATGTGTATGCTTTCAAGCTGGTGTGCATTAGTCACGTAATAGTTCTATAAGGAGAAAAGGTGTAGAACAAAACTTTTATTTTATTTAAAAATTTCTATGCCACCTTTCCACCCAGTGCAGGCAAACATTGAAACATTTGAACATTTAAAAATTAAACCATTTTTACCATTTAAAAGTATTTAAAATACAAAATATATAAAATATTTAAAACAATTACTACACATATACACAAAAACATACACAAAAATGGCTAATAAGTTTGAGGGAGCACCAAACAAAACAAAAAATTCCTAACCTTTTGTGTAAAGAAGTACTTGGGTTTTTTTCTGTCCTGAATCTCCCCTCATACAGCTTCAGGGAATGACCCTAGTTCTCTCTGTCCACCTTCTCAATACCATGCACAGTTTTGTAGGTCCTGGACTTTTAAGCAATCCTCATAGGGCAACTGCATTAGTCCCCTGAATATTTTGGTTGCTCTTTTTTGCACTTTTTAAAGCACTGCAATATCCTTTTTCAGTAACCAGAACTGTACACAACATTCCAACTGCGGTCTCACCAAAGATTTGCATAAGGGTAGTAATGATCACAGCAGTTTTATTCTCTAATTATGGCAGCAAGGGTTTTGCCTTTTTCACAACCCCTGCCCATTGGGTCAATGTTTTGATTGAGATAGCCATTACCACCCCAAGATCCCTTTCTTGGTCTGTTGCTGCCAGCTCAGATCTCATCAGTGTATATGTGAAATTGGGATTTATTTGCCCCACTTTACACTTGCTCACATTGATCGAGTCTCATTTGCCATTTCAATGCCCACTCCCTCAGTTTGGAGAGATCACTTTGGAGCTCTTTGCAATCTGTTTCTATCTTAACCACCTTAAATAATTTGGTATCATCTGCAAATTTTGCCTCCTCACTATCCACCCCGGACCTATGCCAGAAGTATTCTGCTGCTCACATATCTCCATTGCAAGGACTGACCATTTATTCCTATTCTGTTTCCTTTAGCCAATTTCCAATCTATAAGAGAATTTGTCACATGACTCTGAAGTTTGCTTAGGAGTGTTATTTGAAGAAGTAGACACTGTCAACCGGATCATTCCTGCAAACATGTATATTGGCAGTTTCAAAGAACCCTAAAAAGTTAGTGAGACAGGACTCAACTTTTGCAGAAGCTGTGTTAATTTTTATTCAGCAGAACTTATTTTATCTTTAATAATGCTTGCCATCAATTTACCGGGAACAAACATTAAGGCAACCGGCCTGCAATTTCCCAGACCTGCCCCGCCCTCAGATCCTTTTTTTAAAAATGGGAATCATATTGGTCACTTTCCAGTCTTCTGATAAATAGGCTGATCTTTTGGGTGTGTTACATACCTTAGAAGATCAGCAATTTTCCATTCAAGTTCTTTGAGGACTCTAGGATGAATACCATCTGGTCCTGGTGAGTTTGGTAGTTTAAGAATTTCCTCCCTTGTCACAACCATTTGTTCCAGCTCCTCCCCTCCTGAAAACATTTATTCAGGACCAGGTGTGTGCCTTATATCTTCAGCAGCTAAGAGAGAGTGGGGAGAGCAAGTCATTTAGTTTCTCTGCAATCAAGTTGCCCCACAATAACTTTTCCAAAAGTCAGAACTTAAAAAAAATACCATTTATTTCACATGAAAGGAAAAACCTTTTGAATGTCTCATCCAACTGAAAAGCAACTTTCCAAAGAAAAATGAAATTCAAATAAGGATAGCATTTAAGATTAGCAATGAATGTGGTTGCTAAAACTGACAGATACCTATAAAATGTTTTTCACTTGCAAATATGATTCATTCTATTCCAACGGTCACTCTATCCCTGACTGTGTAGATGAATGAGAAGACATTAACAGCGGCTTTAGAGAATTTGAAATACAAAGAACAAGAAGCTAGTGTGCAGTGAACAAAATGTGGTTACCTGATTTACATTACATGATAGCTTGGATATGTCTTTACTGTCCTACAAATGCATTTTAACCCAGGACAAACCCTTTTTGATTAAAAGCAGAAGCAGTTAAATGGGAAACTTCAAATAATGTTACAATGTTCTTCATGAGTCATATTAATGGATGATTGCAGGCATCACTGAAGAATGGCAGAGGACATTCTTTTTACTTAAGAAGTGGCACCCTTAAGAAAGAAAAAAATAAAAGTGGAGAAACCTGCAAATATTCCCCTCAGATTCCAGGTTTGTCATACAAAACCATTTTGTGTCTCCTTGTTTGTGAAAATGAAGATGACAACAGAAAAACCTCAGGTCTTTTTAGTGGAACTAATTATGGTTCTGAAATTTCTCACAGATTTTGGAATATTGAATTGCCTGGTGGTGTTGTATCCAAAATGCAAGCAACACCTTTGGAACCCTTTTGTTTATCCTTTGATAATCTCTGAATTTGTTCAGAGACTTGTATGGTTGCTGTTGCTTATAAGTCCTTTGTGTCTTTCCCACTCCTATACATTATCAATAGGCACAGGCACATCATTGAAATACTGCAGAAATATAAATGTGATGAATACCAAGATTCTTTTTGCATGCTGATTCTTTTTGCAGTGCACAGAAGGACTGCAATTCAGTTGACTGAAGCTGAAGAAATTAATGTGGAAGCACAGGAGAAGTCTGCATTGTTTGGATGGTGAGAGCGAATCAGCTGGCAGCAGGAGGCATAACTAGCAGCCATCCTCCCTTTTCTTCTCCCATCAAGAGACTGTTTTCTACTCCTTAGGAAGGCATGAGTATCTCACACATGATTCTTTTCCAAGAATTGTTAGTATGTTTTTACAATTAATGGGGGCAAATTAAATGGTATTTTCTGTGTTTCAGAAGCATAGCTGGGCCAAACTGCGCCTGGTGTGCATTTTATATTTTCCGCCCCCCCCCCCCGTGGTGCCCCCCTGCAGTGCCCCACCACGGTGCCCCCCTTCCCACACTTACCTTAGTTCCTTTCCTTTTTGAGAACTTTTTTCAGGCTGCAAAAGGCCTGTTCTCAGTAAAAACAGCCTGATGGGAACTATACTTCCCAGGAGACCTTGTGATCCCCAAGGTCTCCTGGGAACTGTAGTTCCTCAGGGCATTTTTACTGTGAACAGGCCTTTTGCAGCCTGAAAAGGTTCTCAAAAAGGAAAGGAACTAAGGTAAGGGGGGAAGGAAGGGAGCCGCGGGGGGGGTCGTGGGGGGTGCTGTGGAGGGGAGGGGGAAAGGCGGAGGGGCCTGGGGGCAATTTTCCATGCCCCCCAGGCATGCACCCGGTGCACAGCGCACCCCCTTTCCCTTGTAGCTTCGCCACTGCTGTGTTTTTATTTTTAAAAACTAAGTTTTTGTTTTATTTTCTTAATTGGCAGCCCTAAATTTATTGTTTATACTGTTGTGTGATTTTACATGTCGGTAGCAACTTTTGAGAGCCCATTGGTTGAGAATATGGGAAATATATTTCAGGAAGGAAGGAAGAAGAAGACCACATTTCTCTGGGTGCAAAAAGCTTTCTGACCATGAAGAATGATTTTCCCAGCACCCTCTGCCTGCAAGACCCTGAATAGGATTGTGCAGTTTATTTCAGGCTACTGCAGAGGAGGAATTGGGAAAATTGCTCTCCGTGAATGGAAATCCTTGTACCTTTAGAAATTTGGCTTAGGATCCAAACTGAGAAGACTAGGTATGACATCTGGACCCACACCAAGAAATTTTTCAATTGGTTGCCCTTCATCTAGTTCAGGGGTCTTCAAACTATGGCCCTCCAGATGTTCATGAACTATAATTCCCATCAGCCCCTGCCAGCATGGCCAAGTGGTAGGGCTCATGGGAATTGTAGTCTATGAACATCTGGAGGGCCATAGTTTGAGGACCCCTGATCTAGTTCATTTCCTTTAAAAGTTAAAATTATCCTATTTTCTAAAACTAAAAAATATTTAGCTTCAAAATATACACCTGTAACATTCTTTTCCATCATTGAAAATATTTAACATAAACAACTTGATCAGAATGAACAGTTCCTGAAGGCAAGGGGTGCAAAGCAGACTTTCTTCATCAATGCTTTTCACTCCTTTGACCCTTGCTGATATTCCTGAAGACTTATACAAGCTGTGAAGATGAGTGTTGTACTCATAACACTTCTTCTGAATTTATCTCATCAGGAGAGTTTTCTGATTTCAACTTCCCTGGAAACCAGTTGAAAAGTTAAAAGTTTATCATGAGATGATGTCATGCCTTATTCCATGTGGATGTATTCTAAAGAAATTGTGTTTAACTGGGTGCTTTTTTCATTTAAGGGTCAAAGAGAAGTTCAAGTTCTATGATTTCCATGGAAAACAAACAAAAAACTATGGACATAGAGGTAATGGACAAAGCTTCTGACTGAACTTGATATCTAAACAAGAATTTGAATATGAGTGTGTCACATCCAGACTCGATACCGTCCACTGTACCATAACAGAGACGTTGCCTGCTATCTTTTAATCTGACTGATTATGTTCAACAGGTATTCATCACATGGATGGGGCAGAACCAGGAGCATGATTTCGAGGGGCTTATTGAGATCATAACTATTCTGTTCAGTAGCTTTAATTATTAAATGATAATAGAAAAACAGGTCATTTACTCATTGTAGTATTGGAAAGGGAATTCCAACGTGAATAGTCACTTAGACATGCCCACTTTGGAAAGCCACATGTTGCCCCCTGGAAGTGGTGTGCCAGGGATTGTGGAACCACATGGACAAAAAGCCATTTGGGGTGAAAAGTTCAGGGTAGAGGAAATGAGACAAGACCACATGTCTCATTCCTCTTAAACTAGTTATGAATGCTACAACTCTCAAGGGTCTGTCTCGTGATCTGTTCACAAGGATGATTTTTGACTTGACTGTTTCTCAAGTTGTCCAAGCTTGACTATACTCCTTCCAATAGTACAGTGCTACATAATGAGCTTTTTGTACATGACGGTTCTTTCAAATCCTGATTGACTTCTTCCCCTACCCTTCATTACTGCACCATTGGTCCACTCAGCAGAATTGCTTCCAAATATATAAATGTGCACTGTTGCCCTTATATCTCTGCAACAAAGATGGCTAGAGACCAAAACCTCTTTTTAAAAGTTCTGGTTTACAAGACCTCTGAAACTGTAAAAGAGACATAGATCTTCTAATGTCCTCCAGGAGTCTATTCCACAATTCAGGAGCAGCTACAGAAATGCCCATGAGTGGGAAGCTGCAGAACATACCCTCACGTGGGCTGGGAAAACCTAAAAGCATTGCTATGTTAAATGCTGCATTGGCTTGTACCAGAAGAGATGGTCCTTTGGGATATGTAAGCCCCAGGTGGTGAAGCTCCTTGGAGTCAGACACCAATAGTCACCAATGCAAAAACTGCAAAACAGGTTTAGTATAGTCTCTGCAGCTTGTCTTCTAACAGACAAGCTGCCAAATTTTTCACCAATTACAACCCCACACAGAGCAATTTACTATAGTCAAAATTAAAATTTCATAGCCAGATAATTTATTTCTTAATAGGATAAAGCTGACCTGCACCTTCTCAGTTTTGTCAGAATTCATCTGAAATTTACTGCCACTTGACCATGGCAGTCAAGCACTGACCCAGGACAGGGCCAGCAGCATCTGATGCCTCATACCAGAGCTACGCTTTCAACCTCTATATCTGATTTTAAGTACTCTAACAGAAGCAAGTTATTTGCTATATTAACAGCAGTTGGCAGGTCTAGAGAACCAGTAAGGAGGCATTTCCTTGTCTAGGTATAGAAGGAGAGGAACCTCTCTGTTCCAAAATCAAAGTGAAAAGGTGATCAGTCAGAAGGCATGATGGGTTTCTTGGCTGAGAATTAAAAGGCTAATGTTCTTTAGAAGTGCATGAACAGCTCTCAGCATATATTCAGTGAGGCAGTATGCAAAGTGGGTAGCTAATCCCTGTTGATGGGAAAGTTGCATGTGGCAAGAGGCATTCTAATTCTGCTTTAGAAAATTATATCAGGGACTCACTGACTGATCTTCGTCAGGTGAGTTACTTATTATCTGAGTTTCATAGCTGTACAATGTGACCAATGGTAAAATGGTAGATGGTAGAAATTTGATACAGTATATACAGGTAGAAATTTGATATATGGTAGAGTAGTATAGTAAATGGTGGAAATTTGATATAGTTTATACAGGTTTATGATATACATTTAGTTTTACTTTGTACTCTGATGCTTGCCACATTCTTTTCTGGAACAGTCTGCTTATATACACTATTTGTTCCCATTTCTTGCTTCTGGCACATTTTAGTCTGTTTTGTGTCATCCACACCATTAGCCATGCAAGTGGACTAACAGAGTCTGCCTGTGGTACTACCTATTCAGGCACCAGTCGCAACCTTTGTCTGCGCCTTATGGGCAGAGGAGAAGACAGTTCCAAAATGACTGGTGTCAGGTGTCTGTACACCTGTACACCATAAGTGGGAAATTTAGGGTAATAATATCAAGAAGGTCTCCTACTCTGAATACCTAGGGGTTTGGTTTGACCAGAGATTAACTCAGTCAGTTAAAACTGCTCATGTGAAAAGATTGGCTATAGCAGCAACAAATGTTATTTGTCATTTCTTTTATTCATTTGGGGCTCAGCATATTCCAGCCATGATTAAACTGTTCAATGCCATGGTGGCTGCACAAAGTTTATTTGGGCTAGTATTTGGATTAACAAAATAGGGCAGTCCTTTAATTCAATCTTTATAAAATTCCTACATTCCATTTCCAGCATTCTGAATTGTGTAGTGGGAGTGGTTTTCTGAGCTGAATTGAGACAATCATCTCTTGAAGCTTGGGTTTAGTTGCTTGGACACGTGCCCCCAAAATTGCGCCCCTTCACCCCAAATTGAGGCAGGTCAGTGGGCAGGTGATTATATATATATAATTTTCTCAACATGTAGACACACAAAAGGAAATAACACTTTCACATCTCCCCACACCCATACAAAACATAAGCATAAAATACAAAAAAGAAAAAAAAGAAAAAAGGATAAAAGAGAGCAAGAAAATATACAAATAATGACTTCCTGCTGTCTGACTATTGAATTCTAATCCATTCTAGGTTCATTCATCTAATTAAATAAAACATCTTATAGGTTACACTATATCATTTCTAATATACTGTTTCAGCCCGCTGTTTTCTTTTAATGTTCAAATCCTGTGATTATTTCTTTTCTACCATATTTTCTCAATAGGTAGTTCATAAAAGGTTTCCAGTTTTCTACAAATTTCTCTATATTACTGTCCTTCATTAAAAGTGTTAGTTTTGCTATTTCTGAATATTCTGTGACCATCTATATCCAATCTTCCTTGGTAGGTAATTTTTCCTCTCTCCATTTCTGGGCATGCAATGTCTTTGCAGCAGTACACATATACATGAAAAGCAGTCTATATGAATTTGGGACATTGTCTCCGATTAATCCCAGTAGAAAAACTTCAGGCTTTTTCTTCATTATTACTTTCATAATGTTCTGCATTTCTTTAGGCATCATGTCCCAAAAGGATTTAGCCTCTGTACATAGCCACCACATAGCTCTCTCCCTCTTTTTTGGCATTTCCAACATCTATTAGATATCCCTTTATACATTTTTGCAAAAACAAATTTGGCATGAGATACCATTTATACATCATTTTATAATAATTTTCTTTCAGGTGGTAACATGCTGTAAATTTTAGATCCCTTTTCCTTAATCTCTCTCACTCCTCCAGATTAATATTCCGACCGGTGTGTCTGGTCCATTTGATCATCACGTTTTACAAGTTCACCTCCAATATCCCATTCCAACATCTTATATATTTTAGAAATCAGTTCCTCATCATTTGTACAAACTTTACTCTTTTTGTTCTGGTGGGTTTTCCGGGCTGTGTGGCCGTGGTCTGGTCTTTTGATCAGCTCTACTCTTTTGATCAGCTCTAAACATCTCCAGTGACTGATAGTAAAGGAACCAATTTTTTACAGTATCTATTATCTCCTGTGTGGGGCATTTCCAGCCAGCTGGTGTGGCTGGAATCAACCTGTCCTGGCCTACAAGGCTCCCATAGAGCCAGGCTCCAGCTAATAGCAAGCACAGATGCAAAAGAGGGAGAGAGAAGTCTCACTCTGAGTCCAGAGAACCAGACTCCAAGCAGGTCTGCTATGAGGCAGCCAAGGTCCAAGAAAGGTCAGGTCAGGCAATCCGGTCAGAGTTCCAAAGAATCAATCTGCAAGTGGGTGCAGCAGAAAGCATGCGCCATGAGCCCGCCCTGTCCCAAGCCTCTTATGGAGGCCCCCAACCGCAGGGAGGTCCATCAGAGCAGCAAACCCTTTCCTTTTTTAAAATAGGGAGGGTGCGTGGGTCAGTTTGCTCCAGGCATTGAAGAAGGCTGGAGTAACCACGTGCTGCCAAATATATAGGGAGCGTGCTCCACCCTTTGAACACGTGCGCCTCACACCATCAGGCCGGATGTGGCTCTGCCGCCCAGCCGGCCCAGGGCACACATGCCCACTGCTCCAGAGCTCACCATGTGCCCTGCCCCCTGTCGCAATTACGGCCTAGTTGAATCTAGTGCCGTTATTTATGATGACTAGTTGCTTTCTTTACCAGCAGTTTCACTGCATGTGTTTCAAAAGGCTGCAGTACTCCCCAGGGTCACTTGTTCTGTTCTCTAGAGGCCTCTGCTGCCCTCCCCATATCAAGTCATCATTTAGCGTGAAATCAGCTTCCCTGCATAAGGATGACAGTCTGCCTGTTTGTCTGTCTCAGTCTCATTCATTTTGGTGCCTCTATTACAGAGAAAAAAAGTTTGAGGACTGTTTAACTGATATGGGAAATAGTGCCAGTAACTTTCAAGGGAATAGAATATATCTGATAATGACAGCAATGGATGGACTTTTGTCTTCAGGTGAAACTGTTGCATGAAATCTGAAGTATTTTAGCAGAGCATATGTAGGAGCCACTACTGCTGGGGCATGTGGCTGGGGAATAAAGAAGACAACACTAGACATCCCTTCAGCATTATGGCATATTGACTGTCTCATAGAATTTTTGCTGATGAAGGCTGTTCTACAAAGGCTGTTACTTTACAAGCTCTCATGATGTTTTCTGAAAAACAACCGTGCCTTTATTAGCCCATGAGGAATTAGACTTGGAGGGATGGAAAATGATCTAAACTCTAAGCCAAACATACTCTGCAATCACCACAACCACCATCATCAAAACTCTGCAGCTCAATTTCTTTCTGCTATGACATCAAAGAAAGTCTGTTGCCTTAGTGGTTTAATGTGTAATAAGTATTGACATCTCTAGGACTGGTATCATATTCCTTGCTTGTTAAGTGACCCATAACACCCAGGGAAATAAGACCCATGAAGGAGTATGCATTTATATGCCGTCCCTCTCAAGACAGCAGTATGGTATCTACATGCTTGCAAATGCTCATATGACTGTGTAAAACTAAACATTAAAAATGGCATTGGTCAGGAGACCTTCCCACTCCTTTTGGCAACTTGTATTTTGCAAATCTTGTATTTCTTTATTCTGCACTTTGCCCTCTCTCTGCACATCTCCTTTAGCTATTTCTTTTAATAGTCATGGAATAAGATTCTGGCTTTCCTTACTGCAACAAGATTCTCCTAACTTCCAGTATGCATGGATGGCATATGACATAACTGGCACTATATTAGTATGAGTTGGAAGATATCTCTTAGTTCATTTGAATAATACTAGAATATAGGAAAGAAAAAAATCAAAATGGACTTATTTTAATAAAAAGATTTTTTTTAGTTTTGCTCAAGAGAAAAAAAATCTGCCATTAAAGTGGCACTCCCACCCCAGCTACCCTTTTATGGGATCTTGGATGCTTGGGGCTCTTTCTGTAATTGCTTCTTGTAAATGATCTTTTGCTCTGTAACACTTTACTGTAAACCACTTTCCTTTTGCCATCTGTTATCCAGTTGTTTTAACCGAGTTTCCAGTATTTGCATCAGTCATTTACAAGAACCTTTCTAACCCCCCACAAAAAGGAAATAATTGAAACCCCTTCATGTTCTATATGCTTCAGAACCAAGGAGCTGGTGGCAGAAAACCAGCATGTGATAAAGTCAAGGAAAATGTATAGCATTTTCAGTGGTATCATCTAGAAAGTTTTAAAAATCTTTCCCTTACAATGCTCTATGAATCTTTTCTTGCTTACTTATTATAACATCCATCATTGGTTGTCATTTGGTGTTTTAGTGATGTTAGGGTGCCTTCAGAAATTAGTTTCAATGCTACACAATGGCAAAGCATTTTATGGCACATCTGCGATAGTGTCCATTAGTATATAGCAGTTTTAATATGGGATAAATATGATGGTGGTGTGCTACCCAAAATATGTCATGTACAGAGCTAGAAATGAGAAGTGGAGTACAAACAAATATAAAACTTTTATTGGCATCATGCAGTGAAACATTCTACAACCAGAAACATTTTGCAACCAGAATAACATAAAACAGCTCAAATAACCATCATTTAATACAAAAATCTCCCGTTACAGAAGTACCAATTATATCCAACAGAAACTTGGCAACTAATTCAGAAAAATCCTGATTTGAACCATCCAGGAAATGTTTTATTCTTTGATCATCTGTCATATCCACCTTAAAAGATGTAAACAATACTCGATGCTTATACCTTAAGTATTCCCTATTTGGGCAGTGAAACATGATATACTTGTGGGCTATTGCAAGGGCATAATCTTTTGGTCTTTGGTATTTTTTGGAACCGACCCTTGAGTAAAGCAGACGGCAAAATATTGAATCTTGCTAAAGAAAATGCATGTCTTAATCTAAAGTTACTCATGTAAAGTAAATAATAAGACATACAACTCTTTGCTTCAAATGTTCTAATGTTCCCTCATATAAAAACAAATTGTTACACTCAGTAAAACCAGTATGTCAGGGTAGAAAATGTAGGATACCCCTTTCCTTCAATCCCAAAGAAGTCTAATACAAGTTCCAAGCTTTAGAAATGACTAGACACCTGCCTTCATGTACCGAAACAAATAGAATTTGTTTGGAACTTTAACAATTAAGTTAAAGTCAAGTTTCCTCCACTACCTGCAGCTCTGAGTTTTCTAGACTTGCTTCTGACATAAATTTAAATGCATTGTCCAGCAAGAAACAAAGATGTAGCGTAGGGTCGGCCACTAGGCATTTGTAAATATGCAACCCATTCAACCATCACTTTGAGAATTCACCTTTCGAGTTCAAAGTAACAATTAAATCACACAGTTTTGAAATTCACAGTTTGGATCCAAGGATCCAAAAGAGCCCTAAAGAATCATTGATGTACATAGCTTAAGGTCTGAAAGGTGGAACCTGAAAAGAGGTTCTCTGTCAATATTAACTTATAAAATTCCTTGCGGGGGGCGGGGAGATTAAGCAGTTTTTCTGATTAGTTTTTGCATTTGGACAAAGCAATGGCTGATTATGGACAGGGGAGCTTACCTCCTCTCTGTCCCATCACAGTATCAGGAACGTGCCTGAAATGCTCTTACTTTCTGCAGAGAAAGCTGAGAGCAAGAGCAATAGGCATGCGTTGATACGTTAGTACAAGGAAGTTTGCCAAGCACTACTTCTGCTTCCTGCGCATGCGGCAAGTTCCTTGTATGTCAGTACAGGGAAGTTTCTGCTCTGGGGTTCAGAGTTCCACATAGGACTACTGTCTATTAATATGTAACTTTTCTAAAAAAAATCCAAAGCAGCATGAGAGAAATCATCTATTTTATATACTGCTCTTGCGTGGTTTTCACACAATTTGTTGAACAAATAGGACTTTAGTTTTCCTCACAGCAGACAGGTAAGAGTGTCTAACAAGAATGCATCAAATCTTGATGAATGAGATCCTCATAGGTACCAGGATGATCTCCACAGCAGTACCTGTCTGCTTTAACTCTGCATGAAGAGAATTCCCACAATTTTCCTTATTCCCAACTCCTTCTCTACATTCTTTCTGAAGTCTTATGTACATAAGCTCTGGAAATGATTATGTATTGATCTACAAACCTTACCTGGCTGGTGACAGTGAATTGGGTGTTAACAGTGCTGTTAACAATCCTAAACTAGTTATACACTTCCAAACCTATTGAGTACAATAGACTAGGGCTATTTCTCTAGTAAGGATTGAATGTAGTCATTTACATGTTGACTGGGCTTGTTTGCCAGATATGCAGCAGTATGATGTGCTTTTCAGAACAAACCAGCTCCTAAGATCTGTGTTTGACAGGCTATGGTTCAAACTCATTTAAAAGTCCAGACGTTTTACCACATGGTAATTGGCATAGGGAGACTTACTGTTAGCACCTGGTTGGCAGTTGAGCTAGTTATCCTATCTTATTATCCTATGAAACAGGATAATAAGTGCATTGTTTGACACAGATTAGCAGCAGCAAAGTGCAGGCACTGAATTAGGAAGTGGGTTATAAACACGGCCAGGTATTGTGTGGTCCAGACTTTGATGTAGCAGGAGTCTTTCTCAAAGAAACTAGTCTGTAAGAAGAAACTCTTTTTCTCCCATCTCAATTCCTTGCATTGCAAATCCCTGTTTTTGATCTGCAATAAGCTAATTAATGCTGTGTACAATTAATATCAGGTAATTGTCTAGTTTCACAGTCAAAGACCAAAATTAACTGCTTTCAATTTAATAGCATGATTTAGTCTCAATAACAAAGGCAACTGTGGGCACCATGCCAGAAGCTTCAGTGAACATTAGTTCTATGTTTTATCACATATCTAAAATGTGAAATGAACTCGCTCACTGGGAGCAAAACTATATGTTACATTGGGAATCTGTTTAGCTTAGCATTAAAAAGCGACTGGGTATAGGGTTGAGTTGTATCAAGTGTTAGGTGCTGGGGAAAGGGAGGTTTAACTCTTTCCCCATGTCATTTCCCTGACTGAGAGTTTCGGCCCACTCCAGCTTCTATCAGACGCAATAGGGATAAAAGACTTAGAGAGCACCTATATTTTTATTTTATTTATCAAGGCTAATAGCATCCAAGGACCTGATCCAACCCCTAGGCCTGATCCAAGTCTCTATCTCATTTTTTTAAGGTTAAACAATGTAACAGAGCCCTTCGGGGATGGGGCGGTATATTAAGTCAAATAAATAATAATAATAATAATAATAATAATAATAATAATAATAATAATAATAATAATAATAATAATAATAATAATAATAATAATAATAATAAACAGGATATCTGATCTGGAAATGACTGCATCTCTTCCTGTACTGCTGATGGCCAGAAGAACCAAGTCAACATCTAGTGGCATTGTCCACACTTCAATAGTTCACCTGGCTGGTGGCAGCATGAGCCTCAGAGATGGCACACCTCTCTGTCAGAGCCACTGGCAAGTTGCGGTCAACAGTGCTGAGAACATCTTAAAAGCTTACTTTACAGTGCAGACCTAGAAGGCATCACTAGAGAGACAATGCCTATCTGCTCCCTCCAAAACAAGCCCCAGCACTGGGCTGATACCCTTCTACTGTGGCATCTCCAGCAGTTGCTTGGATGGAGAATCAGCTCTGGGACTAGCACATCACTTTCTTATTTATGCAAATTGTTTATGTGAACTGTTAGAATCACCAAAGAAAAACTGGGTTATCTTATTCTTTAAGAAAGGGTTAATGTACAGTAGACAGCAGGGGTAGCTTTATGGCATGGAGCTAAATGGTATCTCCTCTGCTAAGCTCTGTAGGTAATCTATTCGTTTATGTATTTATTTGTAATATTTTCATGCCACCTCTTCAGAGTCCTGCTTAAGGTGGCTTACAATTAAAAACCACAATATAAAACAGAAGTCGTTTTAAAACATGCCTTTAAAAGGAGGCAAGTTGAGGAAAAGACTCCAAAAGCCTCAGACCCGTCAAAAAGTCAATTGAAATGTCACTTTAGCAGAGAGGAGGTAAACTGTTCCTGAATTACTTCACTTGAGAAATGTCAGTTTTATTTGTGATAGTTTTGTGTCTGAGGAACCCTTTGCTATCAGGTTGTAAACAGATGACTCAGGCACATATCCTGTTCAGTTGCACTTGTTTGTAGAGGGGCACTGAGACTTGGCTGCATCCTGTTTAACAAAGCAGAAGGTTCATTCAACAGCTACATCAACTTTCTATGAATCACTTGTTTCTTTTGCTTACTTGCTGGAGTTGAAGTATAGCTTGCTTCTTCTGTTGAGATGTTTCAGACTCATCTGGTTGGACTGGGCATTTACTTGTCCAGGCTGATTTTCATATCGATTCTTCTGTCAACCCACAGGTACAATTTACAATGAGGTTCTTACAAAGGAATGAGAGATCCACATTGACAGAGGTGGGATCCAGCAGGTTCTCACAAGTTCCCGAGAGTAGGTTACTAATTATTGTGTGTGCCGAGAGGGGGTTACTAATTGGTGATTTTGCCACGTGATTTTTGCCTTAGTTACGCCCCTCCTCTCAGCAGTAGTGCACAGAACTTGAAGCAGTCTAGTAGGAGGTGCACCGGCGTGCGTGGCAGCCTGCACCTGCGTGCATTCGTTTCCCACCCAAGGACCGGTGCAGCGGCTGCGTCCTTGCCACTGCCCCGCCCAGGAATGCCCCACCCCCAGAATGCCCGGCCATGCCCCCGTCGGGCCACACCCAGCCCCATTGGCGCTACACCACAGTTTGAATCCCACCACCATGGGAACCTGTTACTAAAATTTTTGGATCCCACCACTGCACATTGATGCCTGATAGTTACTAGCACCAGTGTGGAATTTGCTCTTTGCTAAATGCTGAAAACAATCTCCATTTTTAAGAGTGACAGTCATGAAGGTTACCCACAACAATAACCATATTTTGTATATATTTTGTGTTTTTGTATGAGAGTTGTAGGTGGTGCTAGAAAATGAAGTGAAAAGCAAAATAGTGAGATTTGTACCTGATCATCCATTCTCCTACACTCAGGCTGCAATCTAATGCAAACTAATACAGGAGTAATATCATATTTAGTTTAATGGAGTTCCTTTTGAATAAACATAGGCTCATTCTTCACAGCACATTTATAACGGGTTGCAATTGTTACAAATGAACTTTTTCCCCTTTTTATAAATGGAAAATAAATTCATCTATAACTATTGCAACTTTTTATAAATATGCTGTACAGAATGAGTCATAGGCTCAGACTCACATTTAAAACTGAAGAGATATTTTATAAAAGGGAAACCACTGACAAATGTCAGCATCAGGGAATAAAAATAGGAAAAGGAGAAAAGACAAGCTTAAAAAAACAAATAGCTAGCAACAATAGTATAATTTTACCACAATATTCTAAGCCTAAATCAAGCATGCTAATACCTATTATGAGCACAGACAATATAATCGGTTAAGAAAATAGAATCATTTAAGAATTATTTAAGATGGTTTTCTTCACTGTCTGTATTAAAGCTGATGTTCCAGATCTGGTCACATACAGCAAAATACTTCAAAACAATATTCATTCTATATAGTCACTTCATCTGTACTCCTACTCTCAGCTAGGTTTTAGTATATTTTAAACAAATAGACCAATGGGCAGAAAAGGCTGTCAAATGGGTAAATGTTCCAGCTGAATCAGGTTATCTTGGAAATTAAATTTCAATCCCCACCATCTCCAGGTTTTTTTTAAAGAGACCACAGATAGCAGGTGTTGAGAGAACTTTTTATGCTTGAGATCCTGGACAGTCACCATCAGCCAGAGGTGAAAATACTATGGTTCAATAGCCATTGAATTAAATGAAATTGAATATGTAAAGCAGGGGTCCCCAAACTTTTTAAACAGGGGGCCAGTTCACTGTCCCTCAGACTGTTGGAGGGCCGGACATAAAAAAAACTATGAACGAATTCCTATGCACAAATGATTGTAAAATGTTTTATTTCACCTTTCAGCCTTTCTGTCATGATCGATTTTTAGAACAGTAACCAAAGTATGTCAAGTACAGGGTGGGCTCCAAATATTGTTGGGGAGGCTGTGGAATACCTTCCCCTTTAAAAAAAAAAAAAGCAGAACTTTCCCAATGAAGCATTCCATCTAACCCAGGATCAGGTATCTTCCTGGGTTCTTTTCCTCTCTCTAGCAGCCAGCGAAGGATTCGGGCCAGCCTGGCTGGATGCCAATGGGAGTGAGGCGGAACAGAAAGCCTGAGAGCAACACATGGAGTAGCTGAGAGGGAAGGGCGGAGCAGGCGTTGCCACATGTAAGGTTTCCAACTCTGGGTCAGAAAATTCATGGAGATTTGGGGGTGCCATCATGTAATTGCAATCAACAGCCGTTGGGGCCTGTTCCTCCTCTCCCTCGAGCCCCCACTGCACATGAATGGAGCCATTGCCGCCATGCCTGGCGGGCCGGATAAATGCCTTCAGGGGGCCACATTTGGCCCCCGGGCCATAGTTTGGGGACCCCTGATGTAAAGCATCAATCATCAGCTCAGAAAATGACTGAAAAAAAGTATTCTGCTGAAATTATCACATGAGCTTTTAGTAATTTTATAGTCATTCCTTTTTTTTGGTAAGGATTGTAATTCTGTAAAGAGAAGTATTGGTTAGGGATTGCTAATAGAAAATTCCTGGAACATTCACTAAAGTATGTGTTTTCAAAATTCTTTAGGGATCATCAAGGAATTATACTGTTTATGCTGCTTGTATTAGATAGACTAATAGTGGGAGGTCCGGTATGCTGTAGCGCGTAAGTGATGGACTGGGAAACCCAGGTTCAAATCTACTTGTGCCATGGAAACTTACTGGGTAACCTTGAGCTAGTCACACACTCATTGAAATGTCACTTTAGCAGAGAGGAAAGTTGATATAGCCTCAACCATGACAGGTATATGGAGGGGAGACTTTCTCGCAATACTGGGGTATGATGCAGAGGCAGGCAGTCATCACACGTCAGCTGTGACTTGACAAAGAAAGAAAGAAAGAAAGAAAGAAAGAAAGAAAGAAAGAAAGAAAAGTATTTTAGTGACCACTTTAGTGTCTTCCATTATTAGCAGTTCTGGAATAATTGTTAGTTGGTTCTGTTTTCTAGCCAACCATGTGAGGTAATGATTAGCAGAGAGATTCTTTAGGGACCAAGCCTGATTAAACTGGTGCATTTAGTTTGGATGAGTCTTTTGGGATGATGGGTGTTCAGAATATGTGCATGCAACTTCAGTGCCTCTGAGGCAACTTCTCTGATAGTAACTCAACTGTTTTATTTTACACGGGGCTTGCAATTTTTCCATTGCTGACACAGTTCCTTCAATATCAAAAGATAATGTCTCCAGGAGTTTGAAAAGAATAGTTTCCCAAAATTAAAGGCTGATAAAAGTTGTTGAAAGACTTAGTCCAACAATCCATTGTGATATTAATTTTGATATTTTACTTATTTATATGTATGTATGCATGTATGCATGTATGCATGTATGTATGTACCCTGTTTCCCCAAAAAGAAGACATCCCCTGAAAATAAGACGTAGTAGAGGTTTTGTTGAAGTGCTAAATATAAAGAATCCCCTGAAAGTAAGACGTAGCAAAGTTTTTGTTTGGAAGAATGCCCGTCGAAGAGAACACCAGAGCATGCAGCTGTGGAGTGGAAAAATAAGGCATCCCCTGAAAATAAGACATAGCGCATTTTTGGGAGCAAAAATTAATATAAGTCACTGTCTTATTTTCGGGGAAACACGGTATGTATGTGTGTGTGTGTGTGTGTGTGTGTGTGTGTAGTTTTATGAAGTGATACCACTTTTTTTAGAGCCCACTGAAGAAGACTAATTAATTGAAACATGTTTGGTCTATATGCTTCTTTATCAAAACATTTCTTACTTTATTCTGTATATTTTATGTTGAAATACTGATTGATCTGTCTATCTAGGGTATTTATTTTAAAAAGACATCTGTTTTACTAGGATTATATATTCTTGTTTGTTCTTTTATTTGTTCCCCAACTTTTTTTGTTTATTGTAAGATTAGGGATACACAAGCACTTGCTGATTCACTCCATACCCTATTTGCCAGTTGTGAACAGGGAGATAGTTTTTCAATGGACTGTTTGCCTGTTTATGAACCTGTTCATGCCTGTTCATCAGGTTGCTTCTCCATGTTCTTTTGTAACAGTATAGTACAGCACAATCAGTTTTTCATGTGTGCTCTCATGTAGGACTTAGTTCTACCCCCATTCCTGGCTGATCTGCTGTCCTGTTCATTAGGCAGTCATTTAACAGGCAGTTAAATAAGTAATAAATAATATAAATAAGTCATAAATAAATTATGAACTTAAAAAGAACCTTCCCAATTGGTGTTAATCTAAGGAGTACTTACAGCCCCATCCAGTGGGAGGGGGGGGTGGCATAAGGAAGCAGCATGGCCTTGTTCCAGTGCATTTGCCCTCTCCAGGGCAGTTACCCCCGTGGAGATGGCAGATGATTTGACGGCCATTCACCCCTCAGCCCCACAGTGCAAAACCTGGAAGTTGGGACTGCAGTGGGGCTATGCTGGCATCCCAGTTGGATGCCAGTGGGTGGGCAGGAGGCATTCACATTAGTTGATTCCCTCCCTGAATTGAGGGCAGGGAGCATAGTGCCCTGGTCCTTGGACTTATGGCACCCTTTTGGTGGTATAAATCCCGTTAGCCCTATTTTACTTTTCAGTGTGTGTGTGGGGTGGGGGGGTGGGGAGCTGGAGCTGATTCTTGCGCCCTTTTCCTTTGAAAAGCCCTCTTGGAAATGGCAGGGTGGAGTTATATTTGCATGGTGTCCCACCACCTCCAGGTTTGGATAGGGCTGTTAGTCACATTGATGGCAGCCAATCTGTTTGAATCAGCAGCACTTTCACACATGTGCAGTTCTGAAAAATACAAGTGTGGCAGGACTTCAACTCATTCAGTGCTGAGCTAAACACACTTGGTGATTGGTTAATTTACAATAATCATGGTTAAATAAGATAGATTCAACTGCTGAAAACATTTGACATTGTGCCTCTTGAGTGTGAGAATTTGAATAAAACTGAGTAAAGGCCATTCTGCCTAGTTCAAGCAGAAAATATGGAAATGTGTGATCTCAGCTACAGCAAGTTTGTGATCTACGACATGTCAATTTGTATTAGAGCTGCAGTGTCAAAAAGTGTGCAGAAAAAATAAGGGCATTGAAGTACAGCTTATGAATCGCAAGCCAAATGTCAGGTTCCAGTGAACTTTAATTAAAAAAATATTATTGAGACTATAAAATTACTAAAAAACACAAAATATATAATGAAGAAAAGGTGGCCAATTTCATCTACACCACATATAAACACACTTAAAATTTACTACTTGTTCTCTAGTTACAATTGTAAAATTAATTCTTAATTAATATTACTAATAAGCTTAATGTTGAATGTACATTCAGTCGCAAATATGAGTTGTCTCTGTGCTGTGAGTGAAACTCCCCTCAGCCATGAATTTGGGCGAATAATTGATTCAGCCCCAGTTATTTATCTGCAAAAGAAAAGCATGGGTAAGAGTGAGTGGGATAGTGAAATCTTGTAGATTTCCAGGCATTGTTTATAGCTGTAATTCTTGCCTAAATGATACCTTTCTTAGAGACTATGGTGTCTGTGTTGAAATTTATAGCTCTGCTGTTTGAGCCCTCTCTATTTCATACTCAAGAAAATGATATCCTCTGTATCACTACTGAATCATACTGCTAAAGCCTCCAAAGGGAGCACTGTGTCTCGTATGATATTCAGCGGCAGACTTTATATCTCAATAAAAAGCTGGTGTAAATATTTGAAATAGTAGTGGGAAGCTTTTCATATTTCTTTAAAGTGCTGAACTTCAGATGCAGAAAAGTTTATCTGCTTTATATTAGAAATATTAGGATCTTGCAAAGTGGAGTACAAGGAGGTTTAACATTTTTCTCCAGTGGGAGAAAGATGTCACTTCTTCCTTTTAAAAAATCTTGGGTTCTTCTTGCAAAATCTTTATACAATTTATCAGTTGAATTTGCTACCTGACCTGATTTCAGTTAGTTTCTGTTACTGGGTGGTCTTTCCTAAAATGTGAACTTTTTTTCTGCTAAATTTGTAAATAATTCATCTTTCACAAATTACATGTTCTTTTTTGCTCATTTACCAGTGACAAAAAAGTATGCAAGGGAAAGCAATCAACCAAGAGGTCTCTCTCTCTCTCTCTCTCTCACACACACAAGTGTCCAAGGAATGGATGTAAGTGATCTGAAGAAAACGCACCAATGCTATACAATTACAATATCAATCAATAATGTATACTTCCTCTCTTCCTCATTATTCTTATTTCTGTAGTCATTAAAAGATGATGCCCATTATTAACTTTTGTAGGGATTATCTTTTATTGAATTTATAATATACGTGTGTGTGTGTGTGTGTGTGTGTGTGTGTGTGTGTGTGTGTGTAAAATCTTGCTTTTTAAGATCTGCCCGTAACATCTTGCTCTGAACATCATTGGAGGCCAATGCTAGTATGGCATCAACCAGACACAGAGCCTTTTCAATAATAAACCAACATTATGAAACATCCTCACAAGTAACAATGTAGTTTATGTCTTACAGGAACAAGAAGAAACCTTTTTCTGCCAAGCCTTTAACATTGGCAGTTAATTATATTTATTTTTAATCTGACAGTTTCATATAAATCACACTTTTCCTTTTTAAAAACATATTTTGAATTTACATTTGTAGCATCTTTAAACACTTTCTGAAATAATTTGTTAAACCCAAATTATTTTGTACAAAAGCTGCTGGATCTTTAAAGAATAATTCAAACTCCACAATGGATATCAAGCAAACTGCTATCTACACTGTAATATGAGACAATGACACCATCATGGTGTACCATTAGTGCATTCCTTCAAATCATCTTCTTTGCAAATTTAGAGGGATGACCAGTGATAAGGATTGCTTGGTACCTAAGGTCTACCATACATGTTTGGGAATTATGCATTTGGGAACTGAATTTCCCACAGTTTCTGCTGTTCCTCAGCAGTCACAAAAATACACAGCAATTGCCAGGACCATTCTTGCCACCATTAACCACCAGATTTATACAACTGAGAAAGAGTAGGCAATAAGATTAACTAAACTGTTCTCAGTCCTTTGGAAATGAGCCCAGAACACAAAGTGTCCGGGTGGGTTGAAGGAGGCAGTGGTCCGCCCACTCTTGAAAAGACCATCATTAGATCCTAGGGATCTGGCCAATTACCGTAATTGAGAGAAGGTAATTGAGAGAAGGTAATTGAGAAGGTAATTGAGAAGGTGGGGAAGGTAATTGAGAGAGTGGTGTTGGAGCAGTTCCAAGGCTTTCTGGATGACACATCGGCTTTTGATCCCTTCCAGTCCGGTTTCTGTGCTGGGCATGGGACGGAGACGGTTCTCGTCGCTGTCACGGATACGCTGCGTATGCAACTTGACCGAGGCGGATTGGCGCTGCTGGTATTATTAGATCTTACCGCAGCGTTTGATATGGTCGACCACGATCTTTTGGCCCACCGCCTGGCCGCTTCCGGGATCCGGGGCAGTGTCCTTCAGTGGATTGTCTCATTTTTCCGGGGGCGAAGTCAGCAAGTGTGGTGTGGGGACCAAGCCTCCTGGAGGTGCCCGCTTCAGTGTGGTGTGCCTCAGGGGGCGCTGCTGTCCCCACTGTTATTAAACATCTATATGCGACCCCTTGCTCAGTTGGTACGTAGCTTTGGGCTGATTTGCCATCAGTATGCTGATGACACTCAGCTCATTCTGTTGATGGAGGGGGGAGCCGTCGCCGCCCCTGCGGCTCTACAGCATTGCTTGAAGGCGGTTGCTGGTTGGTTGCAACAGAGCAGGTTAAAACTTAATCCATCAAAGACGGAGATCCTTTGACTTGGCCGTGAGGGGGAGGTTGGGAATTTCCAGACGCTGGTGTGGGAGGGGGTCTCATTGGTGCCGACCTCCTCTGTCCACAGCCTGGGGTCCACCTGGATTTGTCTCTTTCAATGGAGACCCAGGTGGCCCATATAACCCGGGTGGTGTTCTTCCATCTTCGTCAGGCCCGACGGCTGGCTCCCTTCCTCTCCAACATGGATTTAGCCACTGTGATCCATTGAACGGTCACCTCCAGGTTGGACTATTGTAACTCGCTCTACGCGGGCCTTCCTTTGCGTTTGATCCAGAAACTGAAACTGGTCCAGCATGCGGCGGCCCGTCTGCTCACAGGGGGCGCCTTCCGAGATCATATACAACCTGTGTTGCGCTGCCTGCACTGGCTCCCGGTTGAATTCCGAATCATCTTCAAGGTGTTGGTTCTGACCTTTAAGGCCTTGCGCGGCCTGGGACCCTCGTACCTTCGGGACCGCATTACCCCATATGTCCCAGCTCGACCTCTGCGCTCGGCAGAGGCCAACTTACTGGAGACCCCTGGCCCCTCAATGATGCGGCTGGCCTCCACTTGGGCCAGTGCCTTCACGGCTCTGGCCCCTGCCTGGTGGAACACTCTCCCTCCAGCTGTCTGGGCCCTGCGGGACCTGGGTGATTTCCGCAGGGCCTGCAAGACCGAGTTGTTCCACCGGGCTTTTGGAGAAACCAGCAGCTGAGTGTGCCCCCTCCCCTATATCATCGGGACCCGTTACTGGGATATATGGGTCCTTAATACTATCTGGACCCGCTACCTCTCCTGCCCCCTTCTAGGAGGATTAGATTTTAGGTGGGAGGCCATCTTAGGACAACCATTGTTTTATTGTATTTCTGAGAGTATTATATGAAGTTTTTATCTGTGATTTTATGTTGTACACCACCCAGAGCCCTTTGGGGATGGGGCGGTATATTAAATTAAATAAATAAATAAAAATAAATAAAATAAATAAAGGTGGATCTGATCAAAAATGAATTCACAGGATGGGGGTTAGAGATTCCCCGAACCTGAAGAAGTATCTCCATCCCTAACCACCTCAGGGTGAAACTCTGATGGCATGAAAATTTGTTTGTTCCAGTGCTTATGGTTCTTGAGTACACCGGTGGTGCCATTCTAAGCAGAATTATACCCTTCTAAGTACATTGAAGGGTGTAATCATAGACTGGTGTAACATTGCTTAGGATGGCACTGAAAGGCTCTCAAAAATGTTAGTAAAGAGTGCATAAAAAATGGAAGGAAACCCCAAATAAGCAATCTCGTTCTGTTAAGACTGAAACTGATATATGCATCTACAACTTGGAGTCATTAAATCAGAGTGAATTACTTATATTTCAATATTCCCAATTGAGAAACCTAGTAAAGTGAACCCCAAATAAATTGTTGTGACTGGTTGTGGTGGGTTTTTTGGGCTGTGTGGCTGTGGTCTGGTAGAACTTGTTCCTAACGTTTTGCCTGTTGTGAGTTTTCTGGGCTGTTTGGCCATGGGTCTGGTCGTTTTTGTTCCTAACATTTCACCTGTGTCTAATGTTGGCATCTTCAGACATGTGGCTGATGATGCCAGCCATAGATGTAAGAAAAACATTAGGAGCAAAAACTGCCAGACCCATGGCCACACAGCCCAGAAAACTCACAATAGCCAGTTGATTCCAGCCATTAAAGCCTTCAACAGTACATTGAGCCCCAAGTACTTGCCCTTTGCTATGATTTATACTAAACCGTACTGCCAATGGAATACAATTAACTAGAACTTTACTGCTAGACCATTGTTTAATGAAGAGGTTACTGCCAGTGTCACTGAGACATGCTTTAACATTTTATAAGACAATTACCTTTCTTTTATTGGAAAAGTCTTCTACACTTTTTAACAAAAATTGTAAGTATTGTGTCTTTTCATGTAATGACTGCTGCCTTACTCTAATGCAACATTTTTAAACTTTGGGATAAAGGTACTTCATACATGTGACCTCTTCCATTAGTTTTTGGAAGGGGGAAAAGAGCTAAATGTGAGGCCATACTAGAGCACAACTAAGACATACCACTATGAAAGAGAAACTTAGATAAGAGACAGAGATGGTGCCTTGAAAGCTATTAGTTAATGAACTTGGTAAGAACATCAAAAACAGTGGATATTTGCACTGTAGATGCAGTAATAATCTAGAGGTGCACTGGGAAGTCTCGTGCCTGTGTGATATTACAACCTGTGATGTTTTATTTCTTTATTTACTATATTCATTGTCCATCTTTCTCACCAAGAATGAAGCAGATTACACCCTGTAAATCATAGAGTAAAAAGCAATAGACGAGGACTAAGATTACAGAAATCTCATATACATAGAATATTAGACATGACACAGAGTGCTGATACAATGAGAAAAATTGTATTATATCAGCAATGACAGGTTAATAAATACAGCAAACAATGTTGTATAAATAGTAGTATAGCCTACGATCACATTACACCTTCCTGTACCATTCTGTTATGGAATTGCCCCATTCTCTTCTTAGAAAAGTCATCCTGAACCACTCTGTTTCACTTAGTTTGCAGAATGACAGAAATTGGAAATGCCACACAGATGGGATGCAGAAGTATGACCTGGTGCTTCTGTCCTAGCAACAACCATCATTCAAAACCATTTCAACACAGAACTGGGCACATTCCTTCCCTACTGTGGCTATTGCTGCAGCCAAGTGTCAAGGGCAACTGCTAGCACTAGAGGACAGATGTTCAGCAGATGTAGTTATTTGGTCTGCCCTGCCTTGGATAGGCGAGGCAGTACCATGACCCATCATGCAACTTCTGGCAGATGGCTGCTGAGCAGGTGTGGGCTCTCAGTCATGCTTGATGGACAGTGACATCCTGCCTGAAGCACTGGAATGACTCCTGCTGTTCATGCTGTTCTGGAACTAATGGTTGTGGGGGCACCCTATGAGTCAGCCCTGAGGGATAGGCTACCTGGCCCCAGTGTGGTCATGAAAAACACCACTTCTGCCACTGTGGTCACTAGTCATGTCACCGAGGTCCTGAGTTCTACATCCTGCCTGCCCTGTTAGGGGCTTACATGCCACTCTCTGAGGACCCAGGTGCTGGAGGCACCAACCTCCATTCTGGCAGTGCTGTGTGGACCTATGCCGAGAGGCAGCCTTTGCCAGCATTCCCATCAATCAGACCACTGTTGCTCCCCAGCCTGTGCTGCCACTCTCATTTGGGACCTGCAGGCAGTCCCTTTCTTGGCTCTCATTTTCCTCTCCCCACCTCAGGGCTGGCTTCAACATCTGCTCCTCCCCTATTTCTTTGTCCCCCTGCATGCTGTCAGCTGATCTGTCGGTCATGGATCCAGTGACGCTCCCTGCACTAGAGTGCTTCTGTGCCACGTCCATTACCTACAGGACTTTTTTCAGTGTCGTTTCCAAGCTTCATACTGGCACAGAATACCACTTAGGAGGTGACTCAGCTGCACTGTTTCTATGCCATCCCTAGCCATGACACCACTCCCCTGCCCCCATGGATTGTGCTGCCTGTCTAGCAGTGAAGTTAAAGATTGATCGCAAGAAAAAGATATCTCATGCATTTTGTCGTTTATCAGGTCCTATAATTAACCCAAGTACAAGCTTGGGAGGGGGAAAAACTACACTGAGATTTTTATTTATTTGCTTCCTGTCTTCTTTAGAAACTAAGTCAAAGGTGGCCATATTTCCAGTCAGGATCTGGCACAGGAACCAGGCAGCTGTTCAGAAACTTCCAAAAGAACTACAAATGGAGCTGATGGAGTTAATGGGTTTGGCCTTACAGTAGTGACTCATGCTAAGCCACAGAAGCTTAGGGGAAGCTATCCCAGTACTTTGGTAGAATGTCACCTCAGAGGACAGGGCTCACAAGGTTATATGTAGATCTGATAATGCTAGTGATAATATATTACACTTCAGCTGTGTGTATTAACTTTGGGAGTCTTAATTTTCAGGCGGATTTTTCTTTATTCCCTCTTCCTAATCAGCATGAGTGTAGTGATCAGAAATTCAAACAGGAGCAGCTGTTGAGTATTTGAAATAACACTGGAGACATTCATATCTTTTTTGAGATAGTCAAGTCATCACAAGTTGAATATTTTGAACATGAGGCTTGTTAATTTAAAAAAAATGTGCTGAAGAATGGGCAGATTATTGCTTCTTCCAGTAAGTCAAGTTCAGCAAAGGTGATCTGACTGACTTTTAGACCCATGATAAACTTAGCAATTTAACTGGAAACAGAATGGAGGATTTTTTTTAGAAGTTAAAGTCAATATTTAAAAGTTCTCCACTGCCACAGGCACACCTAAAAGCTGTCCATTGATGCTCCTTCTAAACAATTGATGAGGGGGCTTATCATTTCTGTCTCCCATTCTGTCTCCCATTCCTGCAAGACAATGTGTTGCACTGTTTTCCTCCACCACTTGTCCAAGGGATTCTTTACCACTGGGCTCAACAGGTCAGATCAGGAGTGAGGGAGGTTGCCTCACCTGGCTTGCAGACCTGACAAAATGCTCCAATCATCATCCAGGACAAAAAAAGGAGCACCATAAAAACTTTGGTAAATCATGCAAACAGAATCTGTGAACCCAACCTCCTTCAAGATGAATTGAATCACCTAAACTGAGCTCTACAGGCTAATGGTTACTCTACTACGGACATCAGAAGAGCTGCAAGACAAAGAACAAGCCACATGAACAAAGATAAAGAGCCATCTAGAGGGAAAGTGTTCTTACCATACACCAAGGGAACCACTGACGGCATAGGAAAACTGATGAAGAAGCATAACCTACAAACAATCTACAGACCCACTAAGAAAATTCAACCAATGCTACGTTCAGCACAGGATAAGAGGGATACTCTAGCTACTGCAGGAGTCTACCGCATACCATGTAGCTGTGAACAAGTCTACATAGGAACCACCAAACGCAGCACTCAGACACAGTTCAAAGAACACGAAAGGCACTGCAGACTATTTCAGCCAGAAAAATCAACAATAGCAGAACACATGATAAACCAACCTGGACAGAATATTATTTGAAAACACAGAAATCTGGACCACTCTGACAACCACTATGTCAGACTACACAGAGAAGCCATTGAAATCCACAAGCACATGGACAATTTCAACAGAAAGGAAGAAACCATGAAAATGAACAGAACTTGGCTGCCAGTTTTGAAAAAAAAACTAGAGTCAAGACAGTGACTAATCAGCTCCACACAAACACAGGATGACTACAGACAATAAACAATCAAAGGGAACAAAGGCCAGACTACTTCTATTCATATGCCTCACCTATTGACCTTGCTATCTCCATTGTTACTCACATGCTACACTTCATTGTTACTCACTTGCCAGGCTACTCCTATTCAGATGCCCGCACATATTGACCTTTACTCACAGGTATAATCCACTTGCTTTCCTTTCCTACTATCAGATCCTCTGAAGATGCCAGCCACAGATGCAGGCGAAACGTCAGGAAAGAATGCTGCTAGAACATGGCCATACAGCCCGTCAATCTAGATTGAAAACATTTTTTTTCTTTGAATACTAATTTGTTCCAGGGAATTTTTTTACAGTGCAGAAAGGTGTTTAGTAAATGTATAGCAGCCTGTATACCTACAAACAGTATATTTGCAAGGATTCAACACCACTGTAAAGTATGTAATACATGTTTGCTCATTCTCGCTTGAGAAACAGGAGCTCATCCTGTCATGCTTCCCCATGATCACTGGAAACAGATAACAATGCTCTTCCCACCCCCAGTTTTCTTCCTGCCTCTTCCTGTGAATATATAGATATTGGGAGCTCTGTTTTTCTTTGTTCTTACCTCATGAGCTTTCTCTGTTATGGTTTTTTCCTTCCCTCTAATTTCTACAGATTGGCCTTTTTCCTGTGCTTTGCTCAGATGAATACCACATTATCAGTTGTGCCAATATCTATGGCTGAATCAGTGGTAGAAGATTCATATGCAGCTGCATCCTTAGAAGGAGACCTGCAGATGGTGATTCCTCAATAGCAAAACAGGAAAGGCTTGCTAAGTTGATTTCCCAATTGTTCTGAAATGGTAGTGCCAAAAGGTGCATTATAGCTGACTCCAAAGAGGATTGGGCAGTACAGTAGCACTTTGGAGTCAAATTAATTCTGCATGCCAAAGACTTCAGGGGACAAGAAGAGAAGGCCTCGTGTTTCATAGGGCTTCCAACTCCAGGCTGGGAACATCTTGGAGAATTTGGGGTAAAGTCTGCAAAGAACAAGGAAGGGAATAACTTCAGTGTGCTACCCTCTATGGCAGCCATTTTCTACAGGAGACTAAGCACTGTAGCCCGGATGCTGTAAGTCAGCAGTTCTCTGGGTTCCATTTTGATGTTGGCAACCCTGTGCCACCTTCTGAATATTAGAGGGGTTAGTGACAGGGAAGTGGTAGCTGCATCTATGTATCAAGGCACAAAGAAGCAGTTACTGTACTACCTTTCTTGAAGGTGGGAAGAATAATACAAGCTGCTAGGAAGAGATAGGTTATGACTGGGTTATCTTCCCCCTGATCATCCTCCAAGAAATTATTGGATGAAACTGGTTCATTTGAGAGCTTATCCTGGCTGACCAAAGCAGTCTGCAAGTGCCTTTCTATCCTATCTAGCAGGTATAGTTTATCTCAACACAAAGGTCAGGAGTGGGTTCCTTCGTTGACATGGAAGTCTTTGAGGAAGCCTCAGATAGGGGAATTTTCCAAGCACTACCTTTTCCAACAGCATATACAATCCAGACTTTTTTTTTCTGAAGAGGAGCACTGAAGATTTTGCAGCTCCGTTCATTTTGATGGTGAATTAAAATCCATTGCTGTTTTCCTCCTAAGGTGACTGACCTAATCAAGGTTAATATAATTGATTCTCTACTGAAAGTTCTAGCTCCTTAGTCACTCTTCTCAGAGATGGAGAAAACTCTCTGAAAGATGCCATCAGCTGGAGAAGCAATATGATGTAGCAGAGAACCTATGAGCTTACAGTCCTTTCCATTACTTCATCGGCAGTTATGTCTTTGCTAGCAAGGCATCCCACACATGAGTATCCTTAAGCTACATATGCAAAGAGCATGCACTGCCACTGGGGTTTGTCTACCTGTTAATTTCATAGGAGTTTAATAAGGTTGTAACACTCAGCCACAGCTCCTGTATAAATCCCAAGCCTGGGCCCCAGGCATAATGACGTATAAATCCCAAGCCTGGACCACAGGCATAATGACACAATAGCCATCCCCCCGGATCACCACCACTATGCCGGCGGCAGCCACAGGAGCACAGGGATGCTGCATCTAGATGGATGCCAGCAGATTGGTCCTTCTGCCTGGGCAAATACCCTGGGCAGGTCAAATCTGCTGACATGGTCGCACATCTCTCCCACTGGTAGATTTGCTCCCTATCCTTTGAATGCTTTGCCAGATTTTCTAACATATTCCCATCCATTTTTGTATTTTGCTTGCACAGTCCATTCTCTTTCTATACAATGAATTAGAGAACAATCCTAAACAGATCTACTCACAAACCTAATGTCTCTTCTATGTGGATTACTCCCAGGAAAGTATTCAAGGATTATACTGACACTTTCTGATACTAAACACTTTATGTGAAAGAGATTCCCATTAAAATAAGTGCATCTTGTTTATAAGGATTGTAGTCAGCATTTATATACTGGCTTAGATTCCTAATTCACTTGTGTAAAATTAGTTCCATTGAGATATATGGATTTTCTTGTCAAGTAAGAACTCTTAAAACTTTAAAACTAACACTCTAATCCAAAACAAATGGGCAGCCAGATTCAGAATATGTGTTTTGGCTGCTATAAGAGCTACTACAAACAACCATTACTACTAAAAAGTAGCATCCTACATTTAGCTTTTGGAGTGAACTTCAGGTTTTTTTGGACTCTGACATAAAAATCCTATAAAACTGTAGCAGTGCTGAACAATTGGCTGTTGTGATGACCACTAAGATTATTATGGGTCAATGTCTTCTCCCAGCCTTTACAAATAGTATGAATAGCTTTACGTAGTAAGCATCTTACAAGCCATACTGAGGACAGTCGCATTTAAAACAGAGCTCATTTGGGGAATTCCTTATATAAGCAGAAGAGCCACTAGGTGGCAGTGCTCAGGGAGGTCTGATTGTTGGAGCAGAAGAATGAAGTTCGGTCATCTCACTGACGATGATAGTACCAACAAGAAGGCAAGTTGCAGGTTCCAGAAGTACTGTTAAAGCTACAGTCTCTAAACAACTGTGCTGTTTAGTGAAAGGAAAGATACTTACACCCTAGTCTTAACCACAATGGCATGGTGTTTACATCGGAAAAATGGCTAGGATCCAATAGCCATTGTTAACTGTAGTGAAATAAAGGTTTATAGTGGTGATCAAGATGTGTGAATGTGTGTGTTATGTGCCATTGAGTCATTAAGGTGACCCTATGAATTAATGACCTCTAAAGTATCTTATCCTATCAATAACAGCCTTGCTCGGATCTGCAAACTGAAGCAATGGCTAATATTTTCAGAATATGAATTCAAACAATATGCCTGGCTTGAGCTGCCAGGCAGAGGTATTAGGTTACAGCAGGGAGCTGAGTACAGTCCAAGATTCACATTTCAGTGTCAGAAGTCCAGTTCAAGGGTCAGAATGCACAGAATCAACAAGTCAGAGGAAGTGTTGCCACAGTCAGGTGTTTTGTTGTATCCATGCTGGTATGCTCTGTGAGCCTACTTAATGTAGGATATTCCAGCACATTAGGCTTCATCCCGTGAAGACTCTGCTTCCCCCTGCTGCTAAAGGTGCTTTCTTTGAGCTAGCAGGCAAACACTTCTCCGTTTAACTTGCAACACCTCCCGGCATCTCTGCCTTTGCTGACATGTGGGCTCAGGTGAGCTAGGTGCATGAGTCTCTGCAGCTGGAACAGGGCTGGATGCATGATTTGCTTCTGCAGGCACTTCTGGCTCTGAGTCTTGACCTGCCTGTTCACCCTGTAGAGCCTGCAGGGGCCCTGGCTGCTCCAAGCCCAGCCTTTGTTGGTTCCCAACCTGGTCTGGGCTTACTGGGCTCTGCTCATCCTCTGGGGACTCATCACTCTCCAGGGGATGGTCCACAACAATGTATGATAATGAATATTTGAGAAATATTAATAACTTGCATGTGAAATTACCAGTTTGAATGTGATATTACCAGTTTGCATTCTTTTTTAGTTGCTTTAGCCAACCAACAGTCCATTTGGTTACTGTGATCAAGTTCTATTTTCAGTCACATCTGTTTCTCAGTCATGGAAAGAGTACGAATTGGGAGTCAAAGCTTTGAAGAAACTCTTCATATATAGAAAAATCAGATAGGAACAATGACTGGTTTCTTTTTTAGTACAGTTGCATGAACGTGGCTGCAGATGCAATATGTGACAAGCTGTGATGATACACAAATAGGAAGCAGTCTGTCCTGTGGACATGTATGGCCATGAGTCATGATGAGCTTTGGAAAGGAAAATATTCAGAAACATTGACAGCTATCTATCTTATGGTGGCCTGAAAGATGCTACATTAGCTAATCAGTAAGAGATGGGAATTTTTGTATGCAAATGCCTCCAAGCAGCATCTTATCTAGATATATGATTTCTGTGCAACAAGTCTACTCTTCTACTGGTTATTCCTTTATACTTCTCAAAGCCAGAAGATTTTTGCATGGGAAGAGGAAGGCATGTAGTGCTGTTCTAAGCAGAGTCCTCCTTCTAAACCCTTTGAGTTTAATCTATTTTGAAGAGTGTAAGTCTGCTTAGGATGACACTGACAGAGTGCCGGCTAGTAAATGATATTTTGAACCAAACCTGGATTCAAACAGGGTCCAACGGAATTAAGAGCCAACTAAATTTCAACCCATGCTCCTTTGGAAAACTGCCATGGCAATCCAGAAAATCATACAGCTGAGTCTTATTTCAAGGGTCCCCATTTTTGAGGCCCCTGGTACTTTAAGTTGAGTAATATAAATTAGAAACTGAGAAGAGGAATGGCCTTTCTATATTTAGGAATTAATGCTATCCAAATGTAGCTCCAGACCCTGGTTTGTTTGTTTTTTAGCAAGGATGGGAGTGCTTATGCGGTTATATAGAGCGCTTTTACATTCTCCCAGAATAACAATAATCAGTTGCCATATAGCTGTAATTAAAGTTCAAATTTAATTTTATAATCAGATTTTATAATAAGACCTCTTCATTGAAAATTTCCAATGAATTCTAGAGATATATGTTTTTCCCCTGTTCAGTTCCTGGAATTTGCTCTGTATTGTGTTCTGCTCATCAGTTCTGGTGAAGTAGAAGAATTTCTGAAATTGAAGCATGCACTGCTTGCAGCAGCTTTCATTTCACTTGTATCTTTCCCTCCTTTCTACTTTCTCTATGTGAATATGTACACTGAAAACACATTACAAAATTTTTTTTGATGGAATCATATATGTTATTGCACTAAGAATTTTTGCACTTATGCCTCTGTGTATCGTCAAAAGCACCATATAAAAAGAATGTTTATACTGTCATATTGTTCGATCCCTTACCTTTGGTGGGAGGGTCTACAAATTATCAATTGGCTTTTGGCTGTGAGGCTTTTCAGAGCTTTTTTGTAGATAAAGTCAAATCACTCCACTGGGACCTTCCAGTCACACTTGATACAATAAGGGAACTCAAGGCTCCTTCGCCGTCTTCGGGTCCAAGTTTGGACCGGTTTTCCCTACTCTGCGAGCCCGATGTTGACAGGGTCCTAGCTGCTGTTAGGCCTACTACCTGTCCTCTGGATCCGTGCCCCTCCTGGCTGATAAAAGCTTGCCGGGAGGAGCTACGACCCCACCTGTTGAATATAGTCAACTGCTCCCTTGAGCAAGGAATGTTTCCGGATGGGTTGAAGGAGGCAGTGGTCCGCCCACTCTTGAAAAGGCCATCTTTAGATCCTGGCGATCTGGCCAATTACCGCCCCGTCGAATTTGTCGTTTCTGGGGAAGATAATTGAGAGAGTGGTGTTGGAGCAACTTCAGGGCTTCCTGGAGGTGCTCAATCCCTTCCATTCCGGCTTCAGTGCTGGGCATGGGATGGAGACCACCCTCATTGCCATCACAGACACACTCCGCATGCAGCTAGACCAGGGGTAGGGAACCTGCGGCTCTCCAGATGTTCAGGAACTACAATTCCCATCAGCCTCTGTCAGCATGGCCAATTGGCCATGCTGGTAGGGGCTGATGGGAATTGTAGTTCCTGAACATCTGGAGAGCCGCAGGTTCCCTACCCCTGAGCTAGACTGAGGCAGATCGGCACTGCTGGTGTTGCTTGATCTCACAGCAGCATTTGATATGGTCGATCACGACCCTTTGATCCACCGCCTGGCTGCCTCTGGAATGCGGGGCACTGTCCTTCAATGGATTGCCTCGTTTCTCCAGGGTCGGGGTCAGCAGGTATGGTGCGGGGATGAGGCCTCTCAGAGGGCCCCACTTAGCTGTGGGGTTCCTCAGGGGGCCTTGCTTTCCCTGCTTTTATTTAACACCTACATGCGACCCCTTGCTCAGCTGGTGCGGAGTTTTGGGCTGGTCTGTCACCAATATGCGGATGACACCCAGCTCATTCTGTTGATGGCGAGGGGGGCAGCCTCTGACCCTGCGGCTCTTCAGCACTGTCTGGAGTCGGTCGCTGGGTGGTTGAGGCAGAGTAGGTTAAAATTTAATCCAGAGAAGACGAAGGTCCTTTGGCTGGACTGGGGTGAGAGACTGAGGGAATTTCAGCCGCCTGTTTTGGAAGGGGTCATGTTGGCCCCGACATCCCTGGCGCGCAGCCTGGGGGTCCACCTGGACTCTTCATTATCAATGGAGACCCAGGTGGCCCATCTTCGCCAGGCACGGCGGCTGGCTCCCTATCTCTCCCCGTCCAACCTGACCACTGTGATCCATGCGACGGTCACCTCGAGGTTGGATTACTGTAACTCGCTCTATGCGGGCCTTCCCTTGCGACTGATCCAGAAGCTGAAGCTGGTCCAGAATGCAGCGGCCCGGCTTTTGACAGGTGGTGATTATTCATATCATAACACCCTGTGCTGTGCCACCTGCACTGGCTTCCAGTGGAGTTCCGGATCGTTTTCAAGGTGTCGGTATTGACCTTTAAGGCCTTACGTGGCATGGGGCCCACATACCTAAGGGACCGCATCACCCCTTATGTCCCACATAGGCCGCTACGATCGATGGCGGCAGAACTGCTGGTGATCCCAGGCCCTGCGAGGATGCGGTTGGCCTCTACCCGGGCCAGGGCCTTTACGGCTCTGGCCCCTGCCTGGTGGAATGCTCTACCTCCAGCTGTCCGGGCCCTGCGGGACCTTGGTGAGTTCCGCAGGGCCTGTAAGACAGAGCTATTCCACCGGGCTTTTGGAGGGGCCAGCCGCGGTTCCACCGCCCCCCACTGACACTGAAATCAAAGCTGCCTGTCGGGACCACCTTGGTTGGGCCCTAATTCCACCTTGGGCCCTGCCTATCTCCTACCCTTTCTTCTTTTTCTTTTTTCTTTTTTTCTTGGCCTTTAGATCGGGCACATGTGTTTTACACAATCTTGTTGTTTTAATTTATTTATTGTTATTAATTGCTGCTGAGTTTTAATGGGTTAACTTTTATGTTGTATTAATCTGCTGTTGGAAACAGCTGTGTTGTGATCCGCCTCGAGCCCTTTGGGGAGGAGGCGGCCTATAAATTTAATAAATAAATATAAATAAATAAATATGTACAATCACATCACCACTGTGCTTTGCAGTGTTTTGTCAATGTTCAAGTGCCTGTTGATAAAGTACTAAATTTCAATCCCTGCTCCTTTGGAAAACTGCCATGGCAATCCGGAAAATCATACAGCTGAGTTTCAAGGGTTACATCATGTAAATGAACTGAAAACTGTAGAAAATGGTCCCAGGACTATAAAACAAACAAACAAACAAACAGATATAAAGAATTGTATATGCATAGTAGCCTTTACTAATTTCAGAAACTTTTAAAAACAAATCATACAATGCTCCCCACAGTACTGGTTCCATTTAATGCATGTGATTTGGAACTCTTAAATCCAGAAAAAAAAAACAGATAATGATTAAAAAAAACATTCTAAATTTCTACCACAACAGAAAAATGATCAGCCTTCTCATGCTGCGTACAGGTGCAACCTGATTGATACCCACCTGGTACTGGGTTGCTCATCACTGCTTTAAATGTCTTTGTTGTGACAGCAATGCAACTATTCTTACATTTTGCAATAGATCTTCTTTTACCATCTAAAGATAGGTCTGTTCCGCACAGCACAAAAAAAAATGTCTGTGGGACGTCTTAAAAAGGGACCACTTCTTTTCACTCTGCTCACCCAAAATGAGATGTCCAGGGGATGTCTTAGAAAGAGGTGGCTGTTGGTTCTGGACAGCAAAGGCATCAGAGGGGGAAAGAGGCTTTTCCCTGCCCTACAGTTTTGCTCTCTGGTCAGTTTCACCATCAGCTTGTGCCCAGCACTTTGTGTACTATTGAAGGGATTCTTCCTGCCTCCATTTGCTGAAGGTTTCCCAGGAAGTTTGTTCTGCAGGCTCCGATCCTGGGTGCCTTTTCAGCCTGAAAAGAACATAGTTGCACTCAACTCTCCTGCAGATTCTGGCAATATATAGTTTTCCTTTTTAAAAAAAAAATCAAGGAGCTATCTTCATAGCTATGCACACATGCATAAGAGAATCTTAGCTCCTCTGAAGACAGCTTTGCTTTCCATTGAGAAGCATTGGATAGACCTGCCCTCTGTGGACAGTCTGGCAGTGGGTCAGAAAAAAATTTAGGGATAAACCAAGATGGGCTGTGGAGGGCAGGTCTACCCAATGCTTCTCAATGGGAAGTGAAGCAATCTTCTTAGAGGCTAAGATTCTTTTATGAGTGTCTGCATAGCTACAAAGATAGCTTCTTGGTTTTTTTTAAAAAAAGGAAAATTATATATTTCCAGAATGGGCAGGACCAGCTGAGTGCAACTGTGCACTTTTCAGGCTGAAAAGATACACAGAATTGGAGCCTGCAAAGCAAATATCCTGGGGCAACCTTCAGCAGAATCCCTTCAGCAGTACACAAAATGTCATGCACAAACTGAGAGTGAAACTGACCAGACAGTGAAACTGTCGGGTGGCAGAAATTAGATCCCTTCTAAGCTCTGCATTCTGCATAGCCTGGCAGGAGATGTCTTGCAAGCACCCTAAGAAAAAAAGGTACACTTTGAAGTATTTTTTTAAAGACACATTGAATTTGAATAAGGTATCTTGAGGATGACCTGGGGAAAAACTGTGCAGAATTCCTTCTCAGGACACCTTTTTTAAGGTCCTCAAGACATCTTATTTGCGCTGTGCAGAATGGACCATAATCTCCTGTGCAAGCAAGGGTTATTACCAACCCACAGGGTGATGTCACATCATGACATTTATTAGGCAGACTATGTTTACAGAGTGGTTTGCCATTGCCTTCTCATCTACATTTTATCCCCAGCAAGCTGGATACTCATTTTACCAACCTCAGAAGGTGGAGGGTTGAGCAAACTTTGAACCAGCTATCTAAAACTGACTTCCATCAGGATCAAACTCAGATTGTGAACTTTGACTGCAGTACAGCAGCTTACCTCTCTACCACTCTTACCACAGGGTCCTTACCAGACCAAATAATAAATATGTTTACATAATATTGGAATGCATAAGCTCATTTAAAGACTCTGCAAGCATTACAGAGCTGCAAGATGGACCTTTTGTCTCACTACAGAGTTTAGCCAAACCTCTCAACTTTAACCTTCACATGTAATATGAATGTCAGGTTGCAATCAATCTATGGAGACTCCAGGAAGGGTTTTTAAGGTGAGAAGCAGAGTTGGTTTGCCTTTGCCTTCCTCTGCATGGCCTCCCTTGGTAGTCGCCCATCCCCAAATAACTACCTTGCTTAGCCTCTGAGGTATGTCAGTATTGGGCTATATCATGCCACTTTCTCTCCCTCATTAGTAACGTGAGGATTAAAATATTAGTTTGCATTGCAAAACTATTATAAGAGTCAGTGAGATAATATATGAGGACATGAAAATATGAAATATGGTAAATAAAAAACTGAGTATTATTAAAATAAGGAATACCTCTACTAAGTATCCAAAGTCTATAATGTAAATGAGAATGAGCCTGACAAGAAGAATACCCATGAAAAAGCAATCACCTCCAAGTGTTGTGTACCTCTGGCATCTTTGATGAAGTCGTGGAGCCTGGATGCTCACTGACATTACAGAAGTTGAACTCTGATAATGTTTGCCTCCATACCAACATGATCTGTTCCTCTTGAAGCCAGCTGAGCTCTTAGATGCTTAGCCACCCTTCTCATTTGGTCAGGACTGTCAATTGTATGCTGACACTATTGCAGAACAGCAAAGAGGACAGGTGTAACATTTGGCTTGATATCTAATCCCCCTACCCCTGCACACACATACGCGCACACACGAGCCCCTGGTGTGTGTGAGCCACAAGTTAATATGCAGCAGAGAAGTCATGGCAGCTTGGCTTTTTATTCACCAGGAAAAACAATCCCTATTGGCAGCTGAATAGACGGCCTCTCAAGGGACCAATTATTCTATTTTGTGCTAGACTGACTGCAATAGTTGGCTGCCGGCTCCCTTGGGAGCAACTCCATTGGGCTTCACTAACAGGGGCCAGCCTGATACTAAAGACACAAGTTGTTCTTCATGTCAAAACTGCTGCTAATGACACAATTAACTAACTGGGGACTACTGAGAAGCTCTTAATTAGGTAAACACTGCTCTGTGAAAAATGATTGCCCGCCTTGAAGCTTCCTGGTGCATGTCAGTTTGCTAGAAGGTGAAGCCTTGGTGTGAAAATAGAATTCTTCTCTTTAAGGTCTGATTTAGTGGCTAAAGCTCCAACAGTGCTTGCAAAACTGTTAAATACTTGAAACATTCTCCTATTTCATTGAGGCATTGCAGAGGTAGCTTCTATCTTTTATTAAGCAAGAACCTCAAAGAAATAGTTTTCAGTTTTATGAGAGAACACTAACTATGGTAGAAATCAGCAATGAGAGAACTCTTCTTAGCTCAGTTCAGATTTGGCTATGTATCAGGAGATTTACTGGCAAAAGTTTAGGAAAAACTCATCTGTTTCCAGGAATAATGTTGGTATATGAGCACTATTGATGGCATTGCATGAGTGTGCCTTTGGTTGCCCCCAGGGAATCACAGTTCCCAACATGAGCCATGGGGAGTGCATACTTTGGTCTGAATATGTTAGTTCCCAGTAATCCATGGGAATTTCATCTCAAGCAAAAGGTCAAATTAAAGATTTTCTGTTCATGAACCTACAAAACTGCTATGTAGTTTCACAGAGATAATAAAAATTGTAATAAGTAAGTGAACTTGGCTGGATTTTTGTGCATGTACCTGCAAATCAGTGTTATCACTGACATGAATGTGAAGAATCTAGTTTTTACATACTTAGCAAGAGAAGAAGCTCTGAGACACAAATTACTTCTGGTTCTCTTTGCTTACATCACATTTAGTATGTGTCGTTTATAATTCATTTTCTCCCACATCAGCTAAATGGAATAAAAGCAGCCTACAACAACAACTAAAATACAATATAAATAAACCACTCAAACAAACAAAAAATGCTTTGGATTGTGATGGGATTTGGCAAGTGCCAGTCACACAATCCAGTAATGAAGGAGTTAATTGTTGCATGCTAATTAGTTAGTGAGGTCAGAAGTCAGTGACCAGGTAATTGATACCTATTGGTTGGGTGGGCTACATGCAGGTCTGCACGTAGGCTTTAGATATATCTTCTTTGTGTTGCACTCTGCACGTTCTCTCTCACTCGCTCACTCTCTCACTCGCTCACTCTCTCACTCGCTCACTCAGTTGAGTTCAGTCTATAGCTTAGTAGCCATGTAATAGTCTAAGCAGCAAGCTGGCTGTTGGTGCTAGCTAGTAAGAAAGATGTTTATTGTTTTTCTTCCAAGTTTCCCTTCCCTGTAGTAAGTAAACTTTATTTCAGTAAAGCAACTGGTCTCTGCCTCATTATTGCATTAACTAATGCAATACTAAATAAGTATTTGTCCACACAACAGATTGGTTAAAATTCAACAGATGACTTGTCCAAAAACCCAGCAGCAATCCATAAGCCAAGAGGTCTTTGGTACCTACCCTCTGGTCATGATGCAGGGAAAGAAAGATAAATGCTGCCAACACTGTCATGAATAACACAGAGACAGAGACCAACATAACCAAATCAGATGAAGGGTTGCCAAGTCCATGTTGGGAAATTCCTGAAGATTTTGGGGGTAGGAACTGAATAATAAGGCCACTCAGTGGGGTATGACACCATGTGGCCTGCCCTCCAAAGGAGATCTTTTCTCCAAGGGAACTGATCTTTGTAATCTGGATATCAGTTGTAATTCTGGGAGAACTCCAGTCCTTATTTGGAGATTGGCATCAACAAACAGGTTAGATCTCTTGGTATCTTTTAACTTCACATACAGGTGTGATGGACAGCTGCAAAAGAATGAGTTATTCCAGTCATAGAACCTTGAGTGATATAAGTTTGAAAAGAAAAAAACCCCTGAGAATTCTACAAATGACAGTTGAGAAAGACTGTTAAAAGAAACTGACAGTTGATAACTGACTGTGGAAACAGACAGTTTAGGTTAGGCTAAAAGCTGGAGTGAGGAACACTTTCTCTTTAGTATCAAGAAGGATCCTGGGTGTGTGCGAAGGGAAGGATCAGTGTATCCTTCCCTAAGGGAAATAGCTTATAAGTAGTGATCTCTAACCAGTTTTAAGGGAATATCTCAAAGTAAATAGAATGATTCCTAACCAGTTTTAAGGAAGAAAACTGGGAATATTATGTGTTTGTAACTAGTCCAACTTCAGAACTATTATTTCAAGAAAATATGTGTTTATTCAACTAAGCAGTGACTGCCAAGTGAAATCTTAGTGTATATCAAAAGTATGAACACTTCTAAGTGAAATACATCAAATACATTCTGATTACAAAATATCTATTGTTTGTAAATATGTAAACTTCCTTTATTCCTTTGTATTGTTACCACCCAAGTTTATTTTCTAAAACTCTTTGTGAACCTACTTTTCCATTTCTCCTCAAAGAGACAAATAAAAGTTTTTTTCAGTAAGTGTTTTTGCAGATCCTCCAACTATTCAAAAGAAAACAAGAGACATTTCATAAGTCTGAGGATTGATAATTTTGATTAGTATGAGAAAATAAATTAACACAAAAGGAGATCCATCATAACAGGCAACCAAACTTCACAAGACAAATACCTAGCTGATATTAGGACTGATGGGGGAAAGAGATTAAATCCCATTCCTGTTCAAAGAAAATGTGTGGGGTGGGTCTTTGCATGAGGGCAAAACTAGGCACTGAGCTAAGCCTTTATATTGCTGTATGTTGTTGTATTCAATGATTTGAGAATGCAGACAGGGGTGCCAAGAGCTTCCAAGGCTCCCTCAGACTGCAATTTCCTCTGCTCCTCCACACTCCACTCCAACACAACCCAGACTTCATATGAGAATACACTTACATGACTTGTCCAGCTCTATAGATCCCCACTGTGATCAAGTCAAGTCTAGAATTTGTTTCCCCAATTCCTAACCCATGCATCTCTCTGTAGCCTTGAATACAATGTGAAGACAGTAATTTAGGAGAACCAAGACAGTTACAGTGAATCTCCTGGATTCACAGCTGCTCTTCAGACTACAGACATCACTTACCCTGGCAAAAATGGCAGCATTGGAGGGAAGAATCTATAGAATTATACTCTGCTGAAACCCAGGCCTTCCTCAAACCATCCCCTCTACAGATTCCACACCAAAATCTCCAGGAATTTTCCAACCTGGATGCTTGGCTGAGGTTTTGTGCTGTGTGACTTAAAGAAGAGTTATAAACTTACCTTACATGGACTCCAAATATTATATTGTCTCTTTACTCTTTTACTTCTTCTGTTTACACTTTTCATTTATTTCTTTTTATAGCTTTATCTCGTGATACATGTTTTATAGCTTTATCTCATGATACAAGCATTACACAGTTCTGGTAGCAACTCTCTGGTGATCTCTGTCCCTAGATGTATCTGGCCAGTTCTGCCCCTGGCCTGGTGGGATTCTCTGTCTACTGAGATCTGTGCCCTGTGGAACTTGGTTCAGTTCTTCAGATCTTGTAAGACTAAGATGTTTCTCTAGGCCTATGGTTGAGGACAATAATGAGGCTGTGTATTAGCTGGCCTCCCCTTTTCACTTCCTCCTTCTCATCCCTCCCTTCCCCTTCCCCTTCCCCTCTCCCCCCACTCTTTGCCCTGTTTCTCTTTCTCCATCCTCTGGACTGATTAAATCTTGTGATTGTCTGGTGGTCTCCTCTATCCACCAACACATTATAGTTTGGATTGCACTGTATTAGATTAGAATTGTACTCTATTAGATTAGAATAGGGTTTTCTTTTAACTGTATGTTGTAAACTTATATTACAGATCTGTTTATTGACTGTATTATTACATTGTAAGCCACCCTGAGGTCAGCTTTGCTGGGAAAATCAAACCAAACATTTTAAAATTAGAGTGTCAGGATCTAGATCCCTGTGCAACTCTGAAATACTTTTGTTGTATGATGTAAGAAAAATAATGTGAAGTCTGATCACTTCGTTGGTTATTGTGAAATGAGTCTATTGACTGTTAAAGACATGAGAGAAATGTTGATTTAATACTTGCCTTATCTTTTAAAATGACTACCAATATCATGATTATTTTTAGCTTAGAATTTTAATAGTTGTACAAAATGGCTGCCCGCTAACTTCCTATTATTTGTGGTGAGGTAGCCAGATGCGCCAAGTCAATACAAAGACTGTTTTTGTAAGCATGGTAAGAAATTAAAAAAATTGTACTTAAGCTTTGGATACTAATCTGGAAAGAAGTTGTCTGCTAGGATCACACTTTTTTGATCACACTTGGAGAAGGGTTTTTTTTAAAGGTATTGGAACTTATTACTCATGATGTTAAGAAAAAGTTGTGGCTTTTAATGAGTTTCTGTAACTGTGCTATCCACGGTGTAGGCTTTGAACAATTATTTCACTCTCGTATGAAACAATGAATGGGGACTGAAAAGGACTCTCATTTTTTCCCTTCCCACTATTTCTTTCTTTGCTTCTTTGAAAGTCCCCATAGCCTCTCTCCTTTTCCTGTTTCCTTCTCTCCTTCCCACCCAACAGCCAAACTACTTTTATCTGCATTCCCTGTCCTCAGATTTCCCTGCTTCCCATCCCTTGGCAACTTCATTCTTTTGTGCTCTCCGTTTTGACACAATGGGACCCTCTCCTTCATTTTATTCTCACAGTGAGACTGTGAGATGTTGGTGGAGTGTGAATTACCTGGAATAAGCATTCTATGATTAAGGATTAGATAAAAGTTTATTAAAGGAACTACATAATAGATAGTAAAGCAAAGAGACAGGGAGCAGAGAGAGAGAAGTGTTTCTGAGAAGCAGGAAACAGCCCCTAAGAACATCAGCCTGAGGACAGACAAGAAGTGACACATAAAAGGATGGAAAGGTCCCTAACTTTACTGTCCTATCTAGCTGCCCACTTGCCCATACCCTTGCCCACCCCTTTCACTCAAGACATTGCCAGTTGCAACATGAGGCAGGTTAGACTGACAATGTCTAAATGGCCCAAGGTCACTCACTGAACGAGGATTTCCAGCTCTGGTTTGGAAAATACTTGGAGATTTTAGGTGGGACCTGAAGAGGGCAGAATTTGGGGAAAGTTGTGACTTCAATGGGTGTAATGACATAGGGTCCACCTTCCAAATCAGCCATTTTCCCTAGATGAAATCTGTATGGAGATCTGTATGGAGATCACAGGAGATATCCAGCTACAAACTGGAACCCTACACTCAGCATCCATGGCAGAATGATGATTTGTAGAAATTGTGGAGTGTTTCATTAGAAGGCCATAAAAAATTTATGTGACAGCAACAGGTGAGCATGGGCGAGGTGTTGCTCACAAATCCTTCAGAGACTTCATTAAAGTTTTACCATATGCCTAGGCTGGGCAAACTTGTGAATTACAAAGAAGACAAAAGACAGATTAATATAGTACGTGCTTGTGCTTGCACTTTATAGTGCTTCATGGAACACCTGAACTATTTCTCTTCTCAGATCATTACTCATAATGTACTAGATTATTCTATTAGATGGGCTAATCTTTTAAGAGTTATGAAAGGAGGAGGAGGAGCAGGAGGGAGAAGAAGACAGAGAAGAGAAGAAAAAGAAGATGTAGAAGAAGAAGGAAAGAGGAGGAGGAGGAGGGAGGAGGAGAGGAACAGGGAGAAGAACGTGGCATTGAGTTGCAACCCATTAATGGCAACCCTAATCATAGCGTGTTCAAAAAAAATCAGCAGGGTGATTTGTCATTGCCTTGTTCTACACAGCAATTCCAGTCTTCCTTAATTGTCTCCCATTCAAGTACCGACAGTGGCCAACCCTGGGCCCCCAAATCCTGACAAGCTCAGGCAGACTGGACTATTTGTATTGTTAGGGGTTATGGAGAGAGTTATATTGTTGCAGGAGACTTGATGAAGAGGACATTCAGGTTTTCTAATGACCGCTAATGTTTTATTCCGCTTGGCTAGGGCAACAATCAGTCACAATTGCTTAAAAAACAAGAGGTCAGGTGCTCACCTGTTAAGTTCATTTTCCATTGGCCACTGTAAGCAAACATAGGACATTTTTCCAATAGCAGATCTAGCTCAAGGAAACTTTAAAAAGTCATTACTAGCATTTTCTGAACACGACAGAGTGCAGCTGATGAAAACTTTTTGGGTCAGCAGCAGTGGACTTGTGCCAGAAATGGACTTTGCTTTTCCCTTCATTGTGGAATTGCTCTGTGGAAATACTGTTATCCTCATACTCAGTGTTAAGCCCCCAGGGGTGGACAGACCTAGTTAAGAGTTTAACTGATTGAACCGAAGGACCTAAGAGAATTAAAATTTATTCCCTTCAGAGAATCTTAGGCTGATTCCGCATGGGCCAAAAACAGCAGTGTGAAAATGGTGTGAAAACAGTATAAACCCTTTTACACCGTTTTAAATCCTTTTACACCATTTTCTCACTGTTTTCACACTGCTGGTTTTGGCCCATGCGGAATCAGCCTTAGTTACCACAGTTGCCTTGTCTTGCAAATTGCCTTAGCAATGCCTTAAAATCTTCAGAAATACTAAATTGGGAGTCTATACCAAGTAGGCATGCTTTCAAGTTATTAAAAACACTTTAGTTGCCACATTCTTTCCTCAGCATCACAGGACTTTGGTTTAATGAATTCTATTTTGTATCAATTTTTTGCTCGAGGAAATGAACCACTAAACATCCAACAAATAAAAATGCTCCAGTAATGACTTTGTTCATCTGGTGAGCAGCTGATTTTGTTTCCTCCTTTCTGAAGAAGAAAAAAGGGTCCCATTGCCAAAGGAACAACAACAGTAACCAAAAAATTTGATTCTTTTTGAGCTGTCCTACTTCAAACAGAGGAAGACAGTCTCTGCTTTCCATAGTTTAAGCTCTTTTGTCTAAACATTTTTGTTCAAATGCAAATGTTATGAAAGAGTCCTTTTTCTATCATCTGTTTCTCTTCCAGTGGTGATATCAACCCCTCCACCTTGAGATCATATAAAGCAACTGAACATAAACAGCAGTAGAACATGATGCTGTGCCAAAAGAACTACCGCCTCCTGCCTGTTTACCTGATGAAACTGAAATCAAATTTATACTCTCTTTAATACTCTCTTTAATATCTTCTGAATCAAAGTTATCTCTTGGAGAGTATCGTGTTGCCTGCAGGGAATCAGGACACCAGGATTCAGCAATGATGGGGAAAAATGTGTTGACTTTGGTTCTGCACTGAAACTAACCTTCTTGTGAACAACTTGCATATTATTTTCCTTTTAACCATATACATATGTAAAATCCATTATACAAGCTAAGAGAAGAATTGTACAGGGGATCAAAACTACTGGTGACATCACCATGGCAGTTTTGTGTCTGGTAATTCTTCCATTTCCTCCTGTTTTGTCTTTCTTGGGGTTCTGAACACGACATGAAATAAAAAATGCTGAGCAAATCCCTGCAGGAGACATGAATCAGCTGCCTACTGCAAATCAAAACAGCAAGTGTGGACTGTATCCAAACCTTCATTTACTTCACTTGGTTACTAAGTTTGTCCTCTTTTCCACCTACATTATCATGTATGTGAAGGCTGAACACAGTACTCAGACTGCTGCCACTGAGTTGGTCCCTATCTTTCTATACTAGACCTTTTTTAAACTATGGATGAGATATGCAGATGTTCAGAATCCAAATAAGCATATTTTACCAGTGGCATTGAAAGTGACAGAGGAAAGGTGCTCTTTCAGGACTACACTTAGGGAGGCAGGTTCAGGAGTGGAAATCTTCATCCCCTGCATGACAATGTCATTTGTGGCTTTATACACGAGCACCAGGATCATACCAGGGAAATGCTCTAGCACAGTGGTGGCGAACCTTTGGCACTCCAGATGTTATGGACTACAATTCCCATCAGCCCCTGCCAGCATGGCCAATTGGGCATGCTGGCAGGGGCTGATGGGAATTGTAGTCCATAACATCTGGAGTGCCAAAGGTTCGCCACCACGGCTCTAGCACTTGCCTCAAACTCTGTGGTTTCCATAGAGTTTTGGGGGAGAGTGCTAGAGCACTGCTCCCCCCAATACCAGCGCTTCTGTGTTAAGTCAGAAGTGATGTCATTACACAGGAGACACAGATCACTCCCCCATTCTGGTGGCCTGACCAGCCAGCTGAGTATCGGTGAGCAGTTGGGAACCCTACCAACCAACAGAGTGTCAGTAAACATTTGGGAACCTTTGCTAAGTGACATATTATGTTTTACATAATTTCTCAACAGGGACTGGCAATTGCAGCTGCTAATTCTTAGTAGCAAATCTGTGTAAAAGCACTTCAGGAGCCAGAATCATAACATAGGAGTGTTTATTGAGTTTTTTTTTTAAAAAAAAGAATCTGAAATTTACCAGTCGTTTCTATTGGTGCCCATGCCTAATAAGTAGCCAGGTTATACAAAAAGTCAAACTTCTCCAAAACCTGGACAAGAGTGCTACATTGGATGTTTAGGTCTTAATATGCAGCCTTCCGCCTTCTCCCCTTTCTGCAGTTCAACTTCTGATCCTATGGCAGGGACATAGCTATAGATTTTTATGGGGTGGGTTCGGGGGCATGGCCACACCCCCACCCCCACCTGGGGCATGGTTACACCTCCCAAAGCTCTGCCCCTGGCCTCAGCGCTTATAAAAGCAGCTCTCTGAGACCGAGGATGGCAGTCTCCCCTGCCCTGCCCCCCCACCCCCGCTCCCATCTCAGTCTGCCCCCAGCCCCCTTCCCCCACCTCTACCGGCTGGGTTCCCAGCTGGCAGCTGGCAGTCCCTTCTTCTTTCCCCTCCAGGGAAAAGAGACTGCTATCCCCGGCCTCAGAGAGCTGCTTTTATAAGCACTGAGGCCGGGGGCAGGGCTTGTCCCCGGGGACAAGTGGGAGTGTGGACACACCTCTCAAGCCCCACCCCCAGCCTCATAAAAGCAGCTCTCTGAGGCCGGGGACGGCAGTCTCTTCTCCCCGGAGGGGAGGGAAGAAGGGACTGCCAGCTGGGAGCCCAGCCAATAGGGGTGAGGGAGAGGGGAGGTGGAGCTTTGGACATGTAATGGGGGATTGAACCCGTGAACCCCCCTTAACTACGTCCTTGTCCTATGGTTGAACATATGGAAGAATGGTCAATGCTTGAAAGGGATAATAAGAAAAAGTACCCCCACTCTACCTTCCCCAAGATGCTACAATACCACTGTGAATCTTTTTCAGAGCTTATACACAGAAATAGGGTTATCAGGCAGGCCCAAGTCCTGCCAAAAGCTTGGAATCCTTCTTTGAGTTCCCTAAGTATCCCCCACCTGAGGAACACCCTAAAGCTAATTGTTAGCTAATGCCAATCAACGTTATCAAAAGTATTTCAATAAACTGCAAGCAACTTTTGCAACACAAGCCATTCTCCAGTTCATCCACTACAGATCATGAAGCCTCATTGTCCCTTCTATTTCTGTTTACAAAGCCAGTGGTGAAGTCACATGGGGCTGTGAAGATTTTTTTTAAGTCAGGTTATTATAAGATAAAATTACTTTTCTAATAAAGAGAGGGTGCTAACTTTATGAACTCAAGGCCAACTGAAAGCTATTGTGCTGACTAAAAAGGGTCAAAGTTGGACCCCAAAATAATACTTTAAACGTCAGTCCCCATCAGAATATCAGCATGAGTTTCCTTATACTACCTTTTTTCCTGCTTAATGAGCTACAGTTTTCCACGCCTGCATACCAGCTTCATCATTCAGCATGAAAGCATGGGAAAACATTAAGAATGGCAAGCTTGCAGTGAAGCTGATGGGAACCAAAGCTTTCAGGCATGAACCTTCTGAGATAACCAGCAGAAAATATGTCTACGATTAATGGCTTTTTCTGAACTGGTACGTTTCTTCCTAGATCTCTAACTACACACATGTTCTACGGAAAAAAATATCTTAAATCAAAAGGAACCAGGAAGTTCTTCTACCAAGAACAGAGGCTGAGGAGCTTATTTTATAAAGCCTGGCTGAAACACCCACTCGGCCCAGCTGCAGCCTATCTAAAGCAAACATCATAGCAATGGCCCTTTGCCCAGAAGCAGAATCAGTGGCTCTAGCCCTGGAGCGGAAGGAAGATTGGAAGACAACTATAGAATTCTAGCCAAAGTAGTTCTGAGTAACTGTCCAACACAGTCATCATCATTCATCAGTACTTCATAGAAATAACATAATCATGACAGATTAGCAGAAACCAATCTAGAGGAAGGGCCCTCAATTAAAAAATTATTTTAGGTGACAGAACTCTTTTTAGAACTTCCTGTGGCCCAAATCAGTTGTTAACAGCTCTGATTAAAAGCCTGGTCTCATACAACCTACATATGGGTCAAATTATAAACAGGAAAGAGGATTCTTCCTTGCCACTAAGTGAATGCCAAAATCTTTACATTAAATGTGAATGGTTTGGATTTTGTTACTTTAAACTTGTTCCAGTAAGTTAAGCTTGGAGGACAGATTTTGGTATAGGAAGAACAACTGAACCTGGGGAAAAATTAGAACTTATGGCACTCAGATGAATTTTTTTAAAGGAACGCTAAGTCTTACGGCTTTCAAGTGACTTTTTCTGCAAATCACTTTAAATTCATCAACACAATGAAATTCACAAGTATGTTGTATCCTAATCTATTCACTATCAATGAAAAGAAAAAATAATCTCCCTGAGATGAAAACAGCATTATACTGAAAAACTGTATTTATATGTGGAATAAGATAGAAATCTTCTGATAAATACCCATTTACCATGGCACATAGTAAAAGTATATTTGGATAATAATCAAATGTATTTAATATGTCTAAACCTAGGATCCTCTCCCCCTTCCTTTTCCCCTTGAGCTGCTATGTCTGTGGCTCAATCTCAGTTTAAGCCTAATTTGTCTATAGTCTAAACTTCAAAGCAGAAGACAGTCAGCTGAAGACAATTGGTCTGTCATGTTATCTTGAACTGATTAAAATTGTCTAAACAGCTTTTTTTTAAAATAAAAAAGCTTGATGTTTGTGGAACAAGATGAAAAGAGCTAATCTGTACTTGTAACTCTTATACCAAGTTCTATTTCAGTACTGAACAAATACAAGAATTTGCTACAACCTACTCTAAAAATTGAAGGGACAGAAAAAACCTTTGTGTTTTCATATGTACCTATTTTGAACTAACTGAGCAAACGTCAGGCTGACCCCAATGGTTCTGGATTTATTTAAGCTTCTCTGATATGTTTAACAGCTGATAACCAGCTGCGCACATGCACACACGCACGCACATACGCATGCACGCGCACACACACACACACACACACACGCACGCACGCACACACACACACACACACACACACACACACACCCCTTCTTATCTTCTTCAAGCAGGGAACCAGTTACTGACTTGTCCTGTCAGTTTTTCATGCCTTTTCTCCTTCAGGGACTGAAGCGCTTCAGAAAATGGTAGTGTTTAGTGAAAGCACTTCCCCTCAGCCCTGTAACACACCCAGAAGGTGAAGGATGCCTGTTGATTTTATTTCTTTCCAGGTACACCACTCATTAAGGCACTCTAACAGAAATACTTGAGGCAGATTTAATTTAAACAGATTAAAATTTATTAAGAGATAGAGGAGATGGTAAAGGAAGGAATAATAACTTGGAGACAGATTTGGAGAGGCAAATAAGGCAGGAGGCAGGATAAATATATATACGCAATCCACAAAAGTTTGGCACAGAGGTTCAGATGTTTGTTTCTCAACACAGCACTAAACAAGATTGTTTAGTTTCAGTTCAGCTTAGATGTTATAGTTTCTAAATTGTTTCACAGATTGTACAGTTTCTTTAACTTTACAGATGATACTGACTTTTGACTTCTTCACATACAGGATCTAACACTAGCTTGGCACTTATACAAAGTACCCTCAAACAGCCCACACAGTTAGAAAAATCCTCAGAATAAAACATGAACGTTCTAATGAGGTAAACCAAAGCAAATCCCAATACTCCAGATCCTCCAGTATACAGGAATCCTGCTCTCTCTACAAAATATTCCTGTTCTGGTTTATTATGGCTCCACAGCTTGGCTCTCCAGTAAACCCTTCCAACAGTATACTTGTGTATACATTTGCTTTCACCCAGGACTCAGGCTGATAACAATAGCAGTTCTGCACTTTGACTGACTACTTCCCTCAGAGATGTTTAGTTTTTCACACAGGCGAACAGACTTAACAGCTGGAATTGGAATACTCAAGACCAAAAAGTCCCAGTGATACTTCTGACAGGGAGTCAACCTCTTCCTGCCTTTGCACCATACATTTACTTGGCCAATCAGAGTACAGGAAGCCACAGCCAATCAGGTGACTCCCTAGTTCCTAGACCTTTCTGCCTCTCTCTAACTGTAAACAGTAAGTTGTTTTGGACAAAACTGCACTTTAAAAGTCATATCTCCTTGCAGTCTATCACACCAGCTTACAGGAACCCCATTATTTTAAGCTGTTGCCGACACTAGTTTCATAGCAGAAGTGAAAGTATGATGGATTCTGCACAACATAAATTTAATGTCTTTAGGATGTTGTGAAAATGTCTGTTTTGGCATTTTGTCTTCCCACAATGCAGGAGTACACAAGCTTTGCCAGCCAAAATGGATCTTTTTTGATGCATGGAGTGCTTGCCAGTTTCACAGTTACAACCACCATTTTGTGTGCTGCTGCAGAGATTCATATTGCAGCTTCTAATTGTGTCAATCACTGAGGTTGTCGTTCTGTGCAGGTTTCCTTGGGAATATATTTAATTAAACTCAGTTGAATGTGTATCTTCCTCCTGAACATATTTATTCAGAAGTATGTTCTGCTGAAACCAATGGCATCTGTTATGACGAACTCATAACCAGGACTTCAACTGCACTGCTGTGAAGAAAATCCCAAAGAGTTTATATATTCATTTATATTTCACCTTTCTACCCAATGGGGATCCAAAGCAGCTTACATCATTCTCCCCTCCTGCATTTTATCCTCACAACAACCCTATGAGGTAGATTAAGCTGAGAGAGTGTGACGGTCACCCAGTGAGGTATGATGGTATGAGTGGAGATTCAAATCTGGGGTAATTTATGCAGCTGAGAAACAGTCGATTCTCTAACTTTGCTTCACAGTGGGGCTTTCCTGTTTATATCATCTTTTGACCTGAAGAGTGAGAGGAGCTACTATGATTTGGAAGCCAGGGAGGAGCGAGAACCTGAGGAAATGGTAGCACATTGGGATTTCCTTCACTTTCCCTGCAAAGGAAGAAAAAAGATTGTACTTAAGGAGCTTTTGGAAACCGCGGGGCACCTCTGATCTGAGTGCAGAGTGACTGCCAGAGAGAAACGTGTGTGTAACAAAGAATAAACCAAAGAGAATGTACCCACAAAATGAAGGCATAAATGGCCTGAGTCTCCCAGATAGTTCAACACACTTAACCACTACACAACACTGGCTCTCAATGAGCCTTACTCCCAAACAAGTAAGCATGGAATTGCACCCTTAGTCATGACTAACTTTATCTGGCTAGAATCAAAACAAATAATTTAAAATTAAAATGTTAAAATTTTATATGTATATCCTTAAGCTATCAATATTTCTTCATTAGGTAGCCAGCATGATAGAAAATGCAATTAACATTTTTAAGGTGATGTGATGGACAGGTTAGGTTGTACCAGCCAGTGGGAGCTGACAGAATGTTAGAGTGACAGTTCAAAACAACAGGAAAAAATTTGGGTACAGTGGTGCTTCTTCAGACACGCTAAAAAAAAAAGTGAAGACCTGTGCCTGCATACCAAAGCTCATTCCAAGAATAAAACTTTGATGCTCTTAAAGGTGCAACTGGACAAACTTTTTTCCTGCTGCCGCAGACCAACATGACTACTCACTTAAATATATCTAGTTGAAAACAGCAGTTGAGAAAGCTGAAGACAACAGTAAGAAAGCTGGAGGTGAGCCTGGCTTAGTGTGCAGAGAAGAGCTGCTTAAAGCTGTCTAAATAGGGTCAGTTTGTTACAAAAAATCGCAAATACTGGATTAGGGGAAAAGTTGAAAAGTTCAATGGGAAAAAAAGAAAACTTTGCAACTTCTACCTTCCTTTCTTCAGTGTGATGTTCAAACCATAAATAAAAGTTCAAACTATAAATAAAAGTTCAAACCATAAATAAAAGAAAACCATAAATAAAGTTAAGTTCTTGTTTGTTTAACCCTGTGGTCTAGTTATCTCTGAGAATGAAGCATGCTCCTCCCCCCAGGCACACACACTGGCCAAGATCTATCTATCTATATCTATCTATCTATCTCGACCAACCGCCCGCCCGACAGACAGACAGACAGACAGACAGACATTTGGGTATGAACAAATGGGATGCTGGACAGGATTGCTCTAAACTTGAAATATGATTCAGCAGCCATTTCAATCCTTTGCAGCTTAAAATTGAGATCTCTCTTCCTCCTCACTCCATCTTTGGAAGAGCAGCAAGTCATCATCAAATCCATCATGTTAAGTAGCATGTTGGATGAGTACTCTCCAGCATTTCCAGTCTTGGCCAAGTGTTTCAGTCTCTTCTTCAATATTTAGTGCCTTCAGGTTTTGCATGAATGTTCTCCTCCAGGTGTTTCAGGGGCATCCTCACTGTAATTTGGCATCAGGGGGTATCCACCTCATTGCCAACTTTGGAATCTGACCGTTCTCTATGTGAAAGTTGTGGCCAGCCAGTCAAAGTCTTCTGTACACAATGATGGTATGGAGTTTGCACATGCCGCTCTTTTGGAGCATTTCTTCATTAGAGAGGGTTTTAGATGGGATCACTGTGTCTTTGGAACTCCTGTCTCAGAGATGCCCACTTGGTACCAACATTACTCTAATGCAGATGCCAGCTGAAAACTGTCTTGTTTTCATAAACTTTCTATTTGAATTCTGCTTAAATGCATAAACTTGTTTCAGGCTGGTTTCACACAGGCAAACAAACATGGGTGTAGGACACTAAAAACCCCATTTTAGGGGGGAGGAGCACAGGTCCCGCCCCAAAACAAGTCTGCCCTATTTTATTTCCCACAACCTGGGTTTTTTTTGAAAATCACTAAACTAGCAATTATTTTGAAAAATCCTGGGTTGAATAATTCTTTGAAAAATCCTGAGTGAAGGGCCAGGCAGGAGATGTTTTAGTTGCTCCCTTCCACTGTGCCCTCCACGGTGAGGGAAAATCCATCTGCCATTGCCCAGTTGTTCCAGGGAGGTCCCTTTTCTTTTTTTTAAGATTGCAGGTTGCATCTGCATGGCTATGCAGGTGCAGCTGGTCATATTGTGGGATGATTGGCATGGCTGTGGGGGGCTGTGTAGCTACACATGTGTAGCAGGAATTTTTTTTAAAAGACAGAATCATCCTAAGTTTACAATCTCCCTGCTGCTGTTTTGGAGTTCAGTTCTGGTTTATTTGATCTTTTTATTGCTGATTTATTAATTTTCTGGTGCTTTGGTAGTTGCTTTTATCATTGTTTACCATCTGTACACTGTTTGAGTGAAAGGAAGGATATCACTAGTTTATTTGCAATAAATAGAAAACTCCACCAAGCTTATCTGTGTCAATAACTAGTACACACATGCTGGAGACTTCAGTCAAACACTTATGTGTACTTATGGCTCCAACATGCTCATCTGTGCTTCTATTATTCTACAAGTCTCTACTGAAACATTGGCATGCCCTGCCTCCCCCCTGTTTGCTATGTAACATACCAATAGTATATGATTTCTTGCTACTTACTCCATACGTTCCCATCTAGAAGGTAAAATATAAAAGGGAAGAACGAGCACCGCAATTCAATTCAGAAATGGCACAGATCCCAGCTCCATGTACATGCAAAATAGAGTACATTAAAGTTTCAGACAACTGGAAAAAAAATCAAAGAACTATGGAAGCATGAGACTAATTAAGTAGGCATGTGGAGAACTTTAGGAAAATATAGCTTCTCATTTTACTTGAAATGTGTTTTTTATTTGCTTAATCCTTTCTGATGCATGTATTTTATGCAGCAGAAATACATTTGCTTGTTATATAAAATAAAAATTTAAATGAGCATCAATGCTTAGGGTGCCTCTATATTATGTGAGTTAATGTTTACAACTTTTAACATTAAATACACATTATACATTCATGGGTTTTCTCATACCTTTTAGAGAATGTTTACATCAAGCTGGTTGAGTCAGAACAAAAAATATAAACAAAGATCTAGAGGAAGAGACCCCCCAGTTGGATCAGAAGCTATGTCTGAAGAAGGCCATATTATTTTTACAAGACTTCTGAGCCCAGTAAAAGCTTCCCTACATCTGAAAGCTCCCTCCAAGCAGAAAATGATTAAACGATGTAGCCCCACAGAGAGGCATATATGATATCAGAACATGTCAAGTTGATGAATAATGCATTGTTATACACACCTTCCAGGAAATATAATTAAGGTATTGAATATGTGAGATCGGGGATTGGAGTTTGAAAATGATGAACTTTCAGATTATCTCTCCATTACAGATCATTGACAGTAATTTGAAAGAAATTCAGATGTAGTGGGACTGTATCCAGGAGCTTCAATGAGATTTCATAATCCTAATTCTGTACAGGAATACAATTTTCTCTAATATGCCCAAATTGCCCAAATGGTTTTGGTTCATGGTCTTCTTCAGATTGCATTGACCATATGCTGGCCCCACCTCATTCATCCATCCATCCATCCATCCATCCATCCATCCATCCATCCATCCATCCATCCATCCATCCATCCATCCATCCATCCATCCATCCATCCATCCATCCATCCATCCATCCATCCATCCATCCATCCATCCATCCATTCATTCATTCATTCATTCATTCGTAGAATTATGGAACATCTGAAGAAATAGAATAATTGATTCAGATAAATCATTTGTGTTGTGAAGGTTTTCAATGAACTCATTAGGAAAAGAATGCAATGTAGTCATCTGTTGTGAATAGCCTTACAGCAAAGCAAATTTTACCGTGCCTTCATAGTCATAAATGGTGGATTATGGGCACAGAATTTTAATGTGCGGACAAATATTTAGTTGTTCCAATGGTTGCATTACCCACGGAGAACTAGGTGGAGAACTAGTGCATTACCCACGGAGTGCATTACCCACGGAGTGCATTACCCACGAAGAACTACCCCCTGGAGAAACAAGATGGAATAGGGCTGTGATTTTTCTTACATCAAGAGTCAATCTGAGCAATCCCAATACAATTTGTTAGAACAGCAAATGCTTCAGATACAAACAGGATTACTTTCATTATTCTGTAAGAATTGGAATCCTTTTGATCTGACTGCTTATCCTGAGACTGCTCCCTGCCTGGTTTCATTTTACTGTGAAATCAGGGTTGGGAGGGAGGGAGGCAATGACATTAGCATTAAATGATATGTACATAACAACAGTGTCATCCACCTACAAGAGTCCCCTCTGAACAATAAATGTGTTAGAATTTAAGGTTCCACAAGATTTCTTTTTCCTTTAGACAAACTGAAAAGGGGAAAGTGTCTGAGGAAGGAACTATATAACAGAAAGTTTTGAGAGTTGCTGCTAGGCTTCAAATTCTGTAAACCAAGGGGAAAGATTACTGAAAAATTGGCCCCAGTTTGTTATGTTTCAGGGTTTGGATTTATTGGCAAACATTTGTTCAGATTCAGCAATGACAGAGAGGTCTATTCATAAAGAGCTTTGTAAGACCTCCAATGGAATTTTGCCTAAGTTAGTATTTCCGTGTAATTTATCAAACCTGTTCTCCATCTTTGTAAGCAGTTACTTTTCCTTCATGCATTTTCCTGTGCTTTTTTATGTTTCACTCATTTGTAAATATGCTTACACTCCCAGAATGACCTAATGAAGAGGCAAACGTTTTAGAGCCTGATGAAAGTTCTACCACTGGTGTCTCCTGCACTTATTAAGGCACATTTAACCTAAAGTAGAGATGGAAGCTGGCACAAACTTTTCTAACTCCAGCTACACATAGTGTACAAATCAGTAAGAGCATTGGAAGAAACGTTGTATGGAAAGCAGGAGAGATGCTGATTTAGACCTTCATAACTGGTTTCAGTGGATCATTTTTCTCTTTCTATAATTAAAATGATTAATTTTAATGAAGTAGGAACTGTGACAGCTTGAGTGAATGTGGCGGTGGAGCTGTGATGAAGAGATGAGACACTCATATAGGACATTTATGAAAGCCTATGAAAGAGCAGCGAAGGACTCTATGAAGAAATCCTAGGCTGTTGAAGCAACAATGCTGGAATGGGTCATTGGGACTATATCACTCTTGTTCCATCTACATGGGTTTTGAATATGCTTACAGGTCTAATTTAAGGTGCTGGTGTTAACTGTTGAAGCCTTTTAGGACTTGGGACCAGCATACTGCAAGAACCATCTATTCCCATGTGAACTCACCCCACCATTACAGTTATCTTAGAGAATCTTGATTTGGATGCCTGGATGAATTTGGATGAATCTTTTGAGATTAGCTGGGTGACAACCTGAAAGACAGCCGGAACAGTTGTGACACCAAAATTGTGGAATGCCACAGTTACAAAATGTAACAAAAAAGTCTTCACTTGCTGGTGGAAAACACTGATAGAATAGGGACAGATGGATTTCCTGGGGGGTGGGATGGAATTCATCTGTTTCTCTCTATCAACATCTTCCACTAGTAGCTGAAGAATTTTTTGTTACATTTTGTGTTTCCTTATTAGTACTTCTTCCTGATAGTTTTAATCATTGTTTTATACATTAATGTTTAAATTATGTTTAATATAAGTAAGGAAAACAACCAGGGTCATTGATTTAATTTTCCTTTTAAAAAATCACTTATACATGTCCAGATCAGCAGGAGTCAGTTCAGGTCTATCTCAGGGAGAAAGTAGAGATATGTTATATCTGGCTCAGCAAAAGAGTTGACAAAATGAAGTGTAGCTTTGCCTGGTAGCAGAGTGGCTTAGTTCTACTTCTAGAAAAGAACAGTACCTAGTTGTTAGGCCTAACTCGAGCTATGAGCAAACCTTGGACCATTTAGTCTAATTTTTGGCAAAGGGCAGGCTGGTGTGGTATGGGTAGATTTCTGTGTGTGTGAAAGAGTCCAACCTAGTAAAAGTAAAAACCAAGGCCGTTTCCGCACGGGCAAAATATGACGTCGTCGCAACGGAAAAAGAAGCGTCAGAGCGAGAGCGTTCGCACGCGCAGCGGCGGAGGTGCGCAGTCGCGCCGTCGCGAAAACGCTAAACCGGCGCGAAGACGGTGTATTCAGAAAACGCTTAAAACCACTCTTTTTCCCCATGTGACGCATCGACGCCGCACTCGCGGGCAGAACAGCACGGAGCTGTCGTCAAAAATGGCGTCGGGCCTGCGGCTTACCGCGAAGTCGCGCCAGGCATAACGTCAAGCGAGACGCAGCTTCATGGCAGTTCCGTGCGAACCGTCACATTTCTGCGGGGCTGCGGACGCCCGCAGCTCCGCCTGTCTGTGTGAACGCTTTTTTTGGGATGCGTCGCAATTTGCGACGTCATCGCGTCGCTGCTTTTGGCCGTGCGGAAACGGCCCTAGTCAGTAAAAGCCTGTTTATGTCTGAAAGTATTAAAGAAAATTTAAAGCACACTTTGAAGCCATAAATAGCTGAAATGTATATGCTTTAGCCAGGTTTCTTCTTTCACCACCTGAAGACTGGCAGTGCTGATCTGTTATTTGAAACCAAACTGTAAATAAATACTTCTTCTGGGTTGTTTATATACCAACTTGCCATAAAGATTGTTGTGTGAGAAAGTACAACAGGCTCTAGAAAACTGTTGTTTGCAAAGCTGGATCTCAGCTTTGCAAAGGGAAAGGGGAGCCAGCATGGTGCCTATGAAGATGGGGAGAATTCTCCCCATCTCCATAGGCTCCTATCTGCCATTTGCAAAGCTGAATCCAGGCTTTGCAAAGGGTGGAACCCACAGTGTGCCTGTGAAGCTGAGGAGAGTTCTTCCCACTTCCATAGGCAACCCCCCACTTCCATCCCAGCTTTACAAAGTGGGGGGAGGAAGCTGGGGGTACCTCTTCTCTTTTGTTCCTCCCTTTTTTCTGCCTCTCATTCTCCATCTTCTCTTCTCTTACGCTTCTCTTTCTGCTCTGTTACCCCAGCTCTTTCTCCTCACTTTCTCCAGCTCTCTTTTAGTGTCCCTACATCAACTCTGTCTTATTTATCTTTCTGCCCACCTACCCTAGCTCTCTCTTTGTTTTTCTGCCCACCAACCTTAACCCTGTACTGTACACTATACTGTGTTGTACACCGCCCTTCGTGGGTGGGCCGTTCCTAGATCTAATATAAACAAACAAACAAACAAACAAACCCTCTTTTTCTCTTTCTGCCCCACCTTGACTGCCAGTTGTTTTTTATCCATTGCCTTATGGGAGGTGAGGACTCTGTTGGTAAAGTGAAGGATTGTGGGAGTTGTAATCCAGTTGGTCCCCTCTTTTCTTTGGAAAGAGCACCCTCTGGATGATAACTCCCAAGGTCCTTTGTTTTTTTTGGGTTCATCATCAGGAACACACAGTTCAATTATCTGTACAGATTCTGCCTCTGTAATATCTGTATTCTACTTGGGTTCTACAAAAGTTACCTCACAGCCACAGGCCCATTCCTATATACTTGCTTCCTTAAGAACACCTGGTACCTGAGGGTACAACCTTGACTCCCCATAATCATGATAGAAAAGACCTGTCAAAACAACTATCACCTCTGAAAAATATTTGGGCTTTAAATCTTTTACTATGGTAACCTACACACTCATAGGCTTTGACTAATACACATCAAATCGGATTTGTTATCCTTTTGTCTTTTGTTTGGTACACATTTTATAGAGTCATACATGGCGAAAACAAACTGGGCATGAAATCCTGTCCAAAAAATTACTGTGGATTTCATTATTTAGTTTCTTGAGCATAGGATGCCAAATGAATGGAACAATAATTCAAATCATAGTAAGTTGAAAGTAAATTCATCTGATTTCATTTGTATACCCTTCAATATTTTCACATAGAAGCATTATTATAACATCCCTGTTTTCTCACCAGGGACCACTGCCTGAACATATTCTCCCACCATTCCCATTACACATTGCTGAAGGTTCTAGCCTGTTCTAGGTTCTTGTTTGTTTCTGTTAAAGAGACTTTCAGCAGTTATGGAGCTTGAAACATGGTCACCAAGAAAGGGAGGCAGGCAGTTCAGAATTCAGGACCCTCCATGTCAACTTAAGGGCCTGTAAAGCCAGAGTCATGCTACATTTTGCCCAATGTTTAAAGTGTCAATATTTCAGTCTACAGTTGTGTTGATTAGACTGATATCTACAATGCTTAAAGTCCTTTTAACAATTCTGTTGCTTGTAATAAAAGACAAACAGATTCAAGACTATGGAACTACTCCTTGCTTTCATAATCTTGGAGAGAAAGAAAGACTACAAAAAGTTGCCCTACTTTAGTTTTATTCCCATTCTGTGAATAGCAACTAAATGATGGACTTGGAATGCCTTTGAGGACAGCCTTGTTTTTTGACGACAGATTTCCAAGCTTAATCACACAATGTTCAATTAACATTCAGGTCAGTACTTTCATCCCCGCTCCACCATTTTGCAGTGCGGTTTGGCTCAGACAAAAAGGCACTGTTGTCCTGGGGTTTATTGCTATGAAGTTTCTATTTGAAGAGGGGAAATTGCTCAGAAATACTGGAGAACAGCAATAATACGCTCTACCTGAATTAACAGAAAACATCTAGGCAGTTAAAATACTTTCCCGCTCAGGATCAATAAGTAATACTGATGGGTTTCTGAATCATTTTATTGAGGGTGATCATCTGAATACTGCTCTAAGGCTGCAGACTGAAGTTTGATGATAATATGTTATGTTAAATAGGTTAAAAACACAGCTTATAAAATATGATATAAAATATAAAATATAAAAGCATTACAAGGTTAATAACAACTATGATAGCAGCAAGGGAATTTAATTTTAAGGTAATATTTTCTTTATCTTTGCAACATCACAAAACACCACAAAGCTGGGACACTACAGCTTCATGTTTTCACATAACTCCAAATGGTATCTTATTTTAAAATGTTCTAACAAACATTCTGAAATATTTTATAGTGATTTTATGGCATTGTTTACTCTGTGGCAGAACTCTGGAGAGGCAACATAAAGATTTTCCAGACAGAGAGAGAATCAGTGTAATTAAAGAAAGTAGATCAATTTACTTGCTTTAATAGTATATACCAAATCATCTCTTTTGCAGTATATATTTCTTTAACTGAGGACATTCCAATATTCACAGGGGTAAAACAGGTTGCATTCTTGTTGCATTGCTTCTTAATCTATACCTCAACAATATAGTAGCTTAATTATCAGGTCCAGATGTTTTCAATCCTCTGGTCAACAGGAAGTATTTATTCTCCCATTTGCTGTAATGAGTTGGTCTCACAAAGATGTTAGATAGACTTAGCAACTTCTGAAAAAATAATTATGCAACAACAGTTCTAAGACCAAGGTGATCATTTTGGAAAGTTCCCAAGAATTTAGAAAACACCCAACAAGATCAGTGTAGAAGTTTCAAGCACCATAGGGTAACATTCTCTGAAATGGTAGCCAGCTACTATTTGTAAAAACCAGTGTCTCAACAAGTACATATTTGTGGAGCTCTGGAACTGCTCCTAGGAGGTCCTGGTGGCTGCTGGTTCCCTTCTCTGGCCTATTTCCAGGTGCAACCTATTACCTAAGCCTACCTTGTCCAGTGCTGCTGTTGGAGTCTTTCCAGGTGTGGTCTTACCCTTGTTTCCTTTCCTACAGCCTCTACTGGGCTGCCTGCTGCAACCATGCCTGGACAAGATGGCATTGCTTCTGTAGCAGGGCTAGAGCTGTCACTCTTTGACTTACCTGCATGATGGCTTTGTGTTCACAGACTGCTAAGAAAATCTGCATTAATTTTTTTTGCTGAACCTTCAATGTGTTGCATTTGATGTTTGGTGGAAGGTGGTATGGTACAGCCTGATCTTGTAAGCTAAGCAGATTCAGTACTTGGATGGGAGACTGCTGATGATAACACTGCAGAGCAAGGCAATAGCAAACCACCTCTGCTTCTCATTTGCCTTGAAATCCCTTTCTAAGGTCACCATAAGTTGGTTGTGACTTGACAACACTTGTGTTTGTAATGTTTATATTTTGGCCCTGGAAATTTTAACATCATTCTCAATGTTATTTTGCTCTTATTGTTTTTGTTATATTGTAATGGCCTTTGGCCATATACAATAAAGTTTAACTACCTGCCTTTACACATTGAATTACTCAAAGTGTTTTAAAGGTAGTTCAGTGCCAGTTGCCCTAGGTGAACAACATCTTCTGCTTCTTTCTCCATTTGTTCACTTTAGAGTACAGCTCATAACAGGAGTCTCCCAGCCATTTCCTCTAAGTAATGCCCCAAGCACTTGTCTGGGATACCTGTCCCTAAATCCAGTCTTGCATTGTTTCTTGCTGATTCTATATTTTTTGTTTCTAACTTTCTATTGCCATTGTGAGCCTTTTCATTTTTCATTCTAGGTTATCCCTATCTATTGATTATTTTTACCGCTTTTTTGTACCTTAAATACACACAGCTGATACAAAACAGAAAGTGGCCAGGGAAAACAAGATGGCAGCTTTGTCCTGCATGGGAGAACACCAAATAGGATTCTGGAGATTTTGAATCAAAACCATATGTTCATAAAACCTAGTCATGGTCCTACTGTTTATCTTCAGAATTATGCTCCCAATTCATTCACTGAGCCAAAATTAGTCCAATTTTGAAAGCATTTTCTCCAGAACAAACAGGAAATACTCCAGTACACGTTAGGGTTGAACAATACCGAAAATATTCAGTAAAATTCAGATTCAAGCTTATTCAGTCATAAAATTATCTGTATGCCCCAATAAGTTGAATATCATATTCGGTATACCCGAATATATTCAGGTTTCCAGAATAATTTGGGTCTGACTGATTTTTGGGGGGATTTTTTTGGTGTTTTTTCGGGCTTCAGTCTGCAGGGGATGCATTTTTAAAGCTAGTGGCACCAAACTTGCAGGCTATAATCTGGAGACTCTCCTAGGATATCACCCAAGTTTTGTAAAGTTTGGTTTGGGGGGTCCAAATCTATGGACCCCCAAAGATGGTGCACCAATCCTCCATTGTTTCCAATGGCAGATAACAGGAGATGGGGGCTACCCCTTTGGGGGTCCATAATTTTGGACCCACTGAACCAAAAATGACCAAACTTGTATGATATCATCAGGAGAGCCTCCAGAAGATACCCGGTGATTTTGGTGATTTGGGTGAAATTTGGGTGATTTTAAAATGTGCATCCCACAGACCCTTCCTTCCCCGAAACTCCCCATTGGCGGCAATGGAGCCACTTCAGAGCACAGAATCTCCCAGCTCCCAGCTCTTCAGTTCTATGGTGGGGAAAATTAATTGGTTTTTTCCACCATAGACTTCAATGTGGCTTGCTGTTATGCCCAGTTAGCTCTGTGCTGGCGCCACAGAGACTAGGATGTGTGATTGTTGTGTTCAGACATGTGGCTAAGGGCTCAGACTGTAATGTGATGGTGTTTTGGGGGTGACAGTGCAAAAATCATGAGGATTCACAAGGATCCATTTTTAAGCAGGTTTTTGTGCCACTGTGGTGCCACGGAGCATGGGATGCATGATTGTTCTGTTCATGTGATCATGATTTTGGGGTGACCAAGTGGAAAAATCAGGAGGTTCCAGGCGGATCCGTGCTTTTTACCACATGGCAATCTGTGGAAGGGGAGGGGAGGGAAAGCAGCAATGTTTGCCTGAATTCGGCATGGATGGGGGGAGATTTAAAGGAAGAGCTTCCTTTAAATCTCCCCCAAATCCACGCTGAATTTAGCCAAGCAAAACAATGGTGCTTTCAGTATTTTTGAAAGGGAGCCCATGAGGCTCCGGCAATCCAGGGAAGCAGAGGGAGGGGACGAAGAGGGGAGAAAAAGCAGCTTTGAAAGCAGCATTCTTTGCCTAAATTCGGCGTGGATTGGGGGAGATTTAAAGGGAGAGCTTCCTTTAAATCTTCCCCCCAATACACGCTGAATTTAACCAAACAAAACAACGGTGCTTTCAGTGTTGTTTAAAGGGAGCCCATGAGGCTTCCAGAGGCTTCCAATCCCCTCGAATCAATTTGAATGCTTGAATCGAGATTCGGATCATTCAGGCATTCAAATGGATTTGGATTTGGCTCGATTCAGCCCAAATCCTAGCCAAAATGCCCCAAGGGCCCTGCCGAATCGCCAAGCCTAGTGCACATAGATACATATCTTTCACTGACATGGGGACCATATTTGTAACCTGATCATACTGATTCAACAAACTGATCACATTCCTTTCTCTAGGTCACTGAACACACTATACAGTGCAAGTGGAGGCTCACAAACTGAAGCTTAATCGTGACAAAACAGATGTGCTACTGGTGGGGGGAAAGTTATTCTCTGTGTTGCATGGGCTTGCACCTACTTAAAGAGCAGATGTAGCTTGTGGGTGTACTGGTTACTGGTGGATTCTAATCGGGATAACTGGATTTGATTTCCCACTCCTACACATGACCTTGGACTAGCCACAGCTCTTTCTGAACTCTCTTTCTGAACTCTTTCAGCCCATCTGCCTCACAAGATGTCTGTTGTGAGGAGAGGAAAAGAAGGATTTTATAAGCTGCTTTTTATTTTACAAAATCATCCAATTTTACTTATACAAAATGCCTTGAGTAAAAGACAAACAATTGGAGGAAAAACTGCTGATCGGATTCCAAGCAAGTCAGTCCCTTTCACCATTCAGAGACAAGAGGGTTACTTGGTATTGTTTGTCTGAATTTTTGAGTCCTTTTGTTACCCGAAATGATGGGAAGTCTCTCCCTTTTAAAGTGGGGAATTAGCAGGAGCAGACTCACAAAACCTTGATTGCCTATGTATACAAGACTCAGCTTTTGCAAGAAACTCTCAGGAGATTGAATAAATGTTAACAATTTTTATTAAGGGATAATGAGAGTACATAAGTCTGGCAACACTTTCTTGTTGTGCTTCTTTGCAAAGCACATTTTTCCTCAGAAACTCCGCAATTTTGCAAAGCTCATGTTCCTCAGAAACTTGTGATCAACCCCCTTCAGAGATTCATATCTATGTGAACTATTAATGCCATTTCTGTGCCATTTGTGAGACTGGTTGTGAGTGTTGCAGTTCCTGGACTTGGTCACAGCTTAACCTTCCACCTCCAACACTGCTCAGGTTACTAAATGTGTAAGCTTCTTTAAGAGTACTTCCGGTTGAGAAAAGAAGGATATAAATCCAAACTCTTCCTCCTGGACTGGCGCCTCCTGTTGGATTAACAAGTGGTGATGGTGGCCAAGGTGCCATTTCACCAGCTTTGTCTTTTCCTGGACAGAAAATATTTTACCATTATGGTGCATATCCTGGTAACAACTAGACTAATAGTGCAAAAGAACCAGCATGGTGTAGAGCAGGTGGATTCTAATCTGGAGAACCGGGTTTGATTCCCCACTCCTCGATCTGAGTGGCAGAGGCTTATCTGGTGAACCAGCTGTGTTTCTGCACTCCTACATTCCTGCTGGGTGACCTTGGGCTATGCATAGTTCTTCAGAACTCTCTCAGCCTCACATACTTTAGAAGGTGTCTGTTGTGGGGAGAGGAAGGGAAAGGAGTTTGTAAGCCACCTTGAGTCTCCTTATACATCCAACCTCCTCCTCCTCCTCCTCCTCCTCTTCCTCTTCTTCTTTTGTACATGGGGTGCCCTTGGAAATTGTACAGAAGTTACTGTTGGTACAAAATGCTGCAGTCAGAGTGTTGATTGGAGTGGGTGCTAAGTGAAGTGCTAAGGACCATAGCATTTAAACTTGTTTCATGTGCATTGACTTCCAGTTTGCTTCCAGGCTCTATTCAAGGTCCTGGTATTGACCTTTGAAGCCCTGTATGGCCAGAAACCAACATACCTTTAGGGTCACTTTCTCCCATATAAGCCTACCTGCTCACTCTGGTCATATTTGAAGGCCCTGCTTTAGTTGCTCTAAACATCTGAAACTAGACAGGTGGCAGCCTGAGGAGATTTCTCCAGTATGGCACTCAAACTTTGGAACTCCCTCCCTAGGAAGATTCATCTGTCTTCCTCTATTGGTTTATTTCACCATCAGGCAAATGCTTCTTTTGTTTTATCCAGCATATGCCCAATAACAGTTATTTGCCCTCCTATTTTCTTAATTAAATTTTATTTTAACTGTATTTTAATTGTTCAAACGTTTTTATATTTGCTGCCTTGTTGACCCTGATTGGGCAGAAAGGAGGCATAAAATGTTTTAAATAAACAAGTCCATCCCTTTCTCAAGCTGCTAACCAAACTTGTCCTTTGAAAGTCAGTAAGCAAATATATATTTTTAATGTATTTTGAAAAAAACTTGTAGCCTGTCAACAGTCTTGAAAGGTCCAGAATGCAGCATGGCACCTGAGACAGCAAAACTAGAAGTAAACACAGCTAGACTGGAAGTGGCAGAGGACGAGAAGGTGGACACAGCAGTTGTTGATTTTGCCCATTTGCAAGCACCTGCAGAAGCCCCTGCTGACTTGAGCAAGGAATTCTCCCCACAGTGAAGCCCCTGCAGCAATTTGAGCCATATGTGGGAGGCAGGTTGCACCAGTGCAGAAGAAAGCATGACAGTGTGAGGGATCCAAGAGGAGGCATAAGCTATAAAAGAAAACAAAGACCAGGGGGAAAAGAACCCCTCTCAGAGCCCAAGGGGAACCTGTGTGAAGCCACTCTGAACAAAAGAAGAGGTGACCCAGTTTGAGGCCATGGAAAAGCATGACAAATTCATATTTATTATAAGGACTTGAATTTTGCATTTTATGACAATGCATTATCTGTGACTTAGTGTAATTCACTTTTCCTGAAAACTATTCTGACTAGCTTTACCTCACTCTTTCAACCTTTTTCAAAACTTTCTTGTACATTTTCCAGTAAAACAGATGTGAAAATGTGCATAGTACTGAAAGTCTGGTTTTCTTTCTAAGTGCTTGACAGTTCATTAATGCTAAGTGATAAGAATCCCTGAAGGCTTACTTTCCCCCCAGTCTGATCAACTCAAGTTTCCAAATTACTTCAGCCCCTGAAGTACAATACTGTAATTTCCCAAAGGCTTATTATACTGAACTGACTAACTTTTCATCTTTTTAATATGAAGTTTTCCAGTTAGTCATGGTAGAATAGGCCCAATATGCATGTACAAATGATACATACTGCCAATTGACTTTTACACTGATGAGATTCCAGTGGGACTAGTGAAAATACTTTTGGCTAAAACTGGAATGAGTGAATGATTACTCCTCCAAACACTGAGAAGTTTATAGAGATCAAACAAATGAAATAAATGTATTCTCTTGAAAATATCCCCCCTCCTTTTTAAAGGAACTGTAGTACAGCGTATTCATGAAATATGGTGTAGTGATTAGAATGTCAGACCGATCTGGGGGATAAGGTCCACATCCCCACTCTGCCATGGAAGTGGGCTGAGTTGACTTGGGTCAATCACTCTCTCTCTCAGCTTAACTTAACACATGTTTTGTGAGGATAAAACAGAGGAGGGAAGAGTTATGTTGTACACTGCTTTGCGTCCTCATTGGGGAGAAAAGTAAAGTATAAATATCTAAACAAAAAAGTTTTAATTTGTAATGCTTCATTAAGTTTTGAAAATTGTAATGGTATTACTCAGTTGTGAGTTGCTAAAATATTAATTTCCCATAAAGCTCATTCCTAAATAAAAATGATAGTTAAATATTGGAATCTTATTAAACAGACAAAGAATCTTTATCATCATGTTTTGCATCTCCCAGATGGTATATGGAGACATACAACACACATACATGGTAAGGACAAGCGTGTGGTCACTTGCCTATGAGAACCCATCTTTAGTACTGTCCCTATAGCAGATCTTTCATATATTTTGATTTTAATTGCTTTGGATCAACAGGAGAATCTGATCTCTGAATGTCAAAGAGAAATTTCACACTAATTTTATTAATAAAGTTACCAAATTGTACAATGTTGAGCTAATCCTTTTAACCACCACTCCCCCATTTTGACCACGAGAAACTCTAAGGGCTCCAACTTAGAGTTTAGTAAGATAGTATCTACAACTCCTTGCATGATTGGACAGAAAGAAGGTCCTTACAGAAGAAAACAGGAAACCACAATATTCTCTGACCTGGATGGGCCCAAAATCTCATCAGATTTTGGAAGCTAAGCAGGCTCGGCCCTGGGCAAAATTTGGATGGGAGACTTCCAAGGAATTCCAAGGACACTATACAGAGGCAGGCATGGCAAACCACCTCTGAATGTCTTGTGCCTTGAAAATACTACACATTCTGTTAGAGTCATGGATATGCCCAGTAGTGTGTGTGAATGCAGTCCATAGAAACTTCTCCAGAGACATAAATGTAAAAGGTAAAACTTACATTTATTCAAGCATCTTCAGTTCACAACTTTGTTCCAAGAAAAGGTAGATAGAAAGAACCCTAGTCTAAAGAGATTACTTTCCCTACAACAAGTGGGCACAACTAACGCGCCATCACGTGTGTGGAGGTGAGAGGATGCTGCAGTGGGAAAGGCCCCACTGAGCAGGCTGCCATTGACCATGCGCTCGGGTCAAAGGCTAGAGCAGAAGTGAGACTAGCATGGGGAAGAAAGGAAGTTAGTGGGCGGTCTCCTGGCCCAGACAAGGAGGGCAAACAAGAGAGGCAACATCACAGAGTGAGATACACAGCACCCCCCAGTGTCCAGGCATGCAGAAGTCGCTTATTCCAACACATTCACCATAAGTCGACTGCAACTTGGCAGCACTTTCCACTACCACCACCAATCAGAAGTTAGCCAATAAAATAATATTCTTACTAAGGCTTTTACTAAATCTCTATTTGAGGAAACTAAAATGGACTATTTTTCAGCCTTAGTTTTACCACATACTTCTCTAGACTGACAAAAAATTCCCATGGGAAACTCACAATGTAAAAAATCATAGCATGGAATTTTGTTCTCTTTCACCTATGGAGAATAATGCTATTTGGATATATTATGTTTTGGGGGAGGATTAGTAGTGGCTTTCCCCCCCAAGATTAGGCTGTGGTAACAAAAACCCAGACTACTAGCTATGCTTAGTAATCCTTCAATTTGCTTAGTCATTTCAGCTCTGCAAACAATTGTCATGGGAATTAAGGTTCTTTCCACTCTGGCATGGAAATTGTTTGTGTCTAGCAACTATATAAAATTGTCCCTTTTTTGGATGCTTTCTCTTATGCCAATAGAAAATACAAATATATACAAGTGCTGTACAGTGTGGGCAGTGGTTAAGAGTGACAGAATCAGGTTGGATTCTCTGCTCTTCCACCTGAAGCCTGCTGGGTGACCTTGAGCTAGTCACATTTTCCTCAGAAACTCTATCAGGCCACATATAGATAGCAAATGACAAACCACATATCCTGCCTTGAAAATCTTATGGGACCACTGTAAGTCAGCTGTGACTTGATGGTGCACCCCCTTCTCCTTACATATCTTTTCTTTCTTAATAACACTAGGGCCCTTTCTGAACAGCAAATGTTTAGCCAGTTGCAGTCGGGATAAAGTAACCCGTTTTCCTGTTTTCGCATTCACATGCATCCGTGCAGACTGCGATTGGAGTCCACAGAAACAATGCAGGTTGGACCTTTTGCCCGGAAACAGATCTCTTTTTAAAAATTTACTTCCCACAGATGTGTAGCTATGCAGTCATGCATAAATAAACCCCCACAGTCATGTTGATGTCTCATGATACAACCATCTCCACCTGCATAGCTACACAGATGTAAGCAGCACATTTTTTTTAAATAAAAAAAAGGAAAATGGAGGCAAATAAAGCACCTCCTGCTCAGCCGTTCACTTGCGAGTGGCTGCAATTCGGCATTTTAAAAAGACTCACAAATTGCACGATTCTCAAAAAACCCGGTTTGGAGAATATATCACGGACAGACTTGTTTTAAGGATGGGATCTGTGCGATGTTCCCCTCCCCCAAACGAGGGGACCTTTTTAAACCCATGTTTATTGGTCCATGTGTAACCTCCTTCTGTGGGTTCTGTGGGGCAGAACCTGGAATGAGTTGCAAAGAACCAAATTTAAACAACAAAATGGTTTACTTTTCTTTACAATTTACACTTTTAAAACATCAACATTTAACGTTACAATTCAAGGTCCTGTTCAGGTTGCATTTCAAGTCCTTCTATTTACAGTCTACTGATATTGCCAAGTCCAAATCTTCTTTGCAAGTTGGCTGGCTCCTGAAGACTCCAAGGGCTTGATGAACAGGTTGCAACATGATGAAGGTCTCCAGGAGAACTCTCACCCATTACAACCACACAAGAAAACCCTGAAACAATAAACTCCAACATTTACAACATAGCAAAACAACAACTACCTTCCCAGTAGTTCCCAACAATATTGAAATTACCTTAACAAGGTGTTAAGGGCTTATAGAAATCAAGGTCCGAGTCTGGTAGCCTTGTTCTTCTGCAAAAGAGCTCTTTCAGCCTCTCTGCTGCTCCGAGTCTCCACCCCCTTACTGGGTCAACCCATTCTGGGCATGGGGGTTACACATGCAGAGTGGGCCTATGAGAATATTAGAATACTGACAGCTCATGCTTAACCCAAAACAACTGATTGTTTTTAAACGAGCTCAAACCTAACCATAAACAACCAAGTAAAAACAGTGAATCTAACTAATGCTGAGTGGTTTAAAGTCTCATTGATTGGAATGAGTGTTGAGTATGTTCTTTACTACCACTGAAGTGCTTAATGTGGCCAAATGCATGCCCCAAGTTGTCTTCCAGATGTAAGAAATCTAAATAGAAATGATGCCTTTAACTATGATATGGTTTTTATTTTACTGTCAGTGTCAGACGGGTGATTCCTCTGCTGATACACTCCAGAAACTAAATTCCACTCTATCCTAAATCACGTGGGAGTTTTAACCTTGGCTTGGTATTTGCCATATTGAAGTATTAGTCCCACATACTTTATTTGGTTTCTATGGTAGCACCAGCCAAGCTTCTTTAATTCATGCTGATTCATCTGAATACATTATCCTGTCTGAGGGAGAGAAACAGAAATTCTAAGGAGCACAATGAGGACTAAGCAAAACAATGTCTATATTTGCTTCATCTAGTAGCTATTTCCCCATCCCTGATCCTTCTGTTCTGGGGGGGGGGGGGTCTCTTGGCTTCCTGTTAAAAAAGAAAGCTCAATTATTAACCTCCTTTTTTCCAGCTAAAGTGACGCAGATGTATCCATTCACCTCATTGGCTAATTTTCCTCTCTGCAGTACGTCTCCTGCTGCTTTCCTGGCAACATTAATTTTATTACTGACTGTGAATTTGAAGCATTAACCACTGCACTAACATATCATTAATTTCTGTCGAACACAGGAGAAAAGTCATATTTACCAAGGGAGCTTTTATCCTCAATAGGAAATAAATAAAACGACTGTAAGTCAGAAAGTCAGAACCAGTGCTGGCAGATGTACATATGCTAACAATAATTCTGCAGTACTAAAAAACAGTCGTGATTGTTTCCCTTTAAAGCAACAGTGCAGTCATGACATCTTCAAAAGTACTTTATCCAGACTATTCAAAAAAACAGTGAATCTGAAAAGTTATTAACTTATGGCAACCCTATGAATTAATTACCTTTAAAACATGATTCAGAGGAAGAAATGTAACATTGCAGACTATTAGTGCAATTCATTTTACCTTCTACAGTTATTCAAGATATCTAAGATAGATATTAGAGGGACCAAACACTGATAGCTGCCATGGACCACCAGATGATAATTTTTCTGAAGCCTTTTCTCCATACCATAAGTAAAACAGGCTCTGTATGAAAACAAATTATGACCCTTGCTGTAAACTTCAAAAGTGATTAAGAACCCTTGGTACTTCACTTATGGAAAAATTAATGTGAAAACTATACCTTTTATACAGATGGGGCAGGTCCCTTCATCCTCCTAACTATTTGTGGCAGTCTCAGGCAGCCTCCTGACTATGTTGGGCAGGTTTTCTACTTTTTCTGTGACGGGACTGTTTTGATAGTAGTGGATGAGGTGTTTAAAACTTATCTGCTCAGCCTTAGGAACTCCAGAAACAGGAAGGGAGTCTGTTTTCCCTTACGGCACCACCCCACCCCCCACCCCGCTTTCAAAGCACCAGAGAACTGAGGCAAGTTCAACAAACAGAAGTAAAATTTATTGAACAAACTAATGGAAATCAGGAGATATTAAAAATGGATGGAAATCAGGTAAGAGATCACTATGTACAGCTATCAGTTTTGGCACCAGCACAGTTCCAACACCAACAAGTTTTCTAAGTTTCTTCAGTTGCTTAGATGTTATGAGAGGTTCTTTATTTAAGATGGTTCAGTTAGATGTTACTGGCTAATGCACTCACAATGGCTTTGGGTTCTAACAGGCTGGTATGCTTTCACACAGTACACACACAACCTTGACACTGTTAGCTACCACTGAGTTGGGGCATGTTCTATAATGTGATGGTGACTTTGAAACGACCTGGTGTAAAAAAATCATTGCTTGGTCACGGTGGGGGAGGGTGGCTGCCCATGGGGGGCGGGACCAAACTCCAATTTGCCTAGATACGCCACTGGGCATAGCTACAAGGGGACGGGGGGGGTGCGTGTTGCACCAGACATGTGCCTGGGGGGGGGCATCAAACTCAGGTTTTTTTCCCAGGGCTCCAGATTGCCTAGTTACGCCACTGCCCTAAGGTAACTTTAGCAGAACATTGATATGCCAGACTGGGAATCCACCTGTGTGTATAATTCCCATTCTAACTGGCATAGGAATTCTTAACCCAGAAGATACATCCCCTTCCCTTTTATTTATGGTCTCCTGTGGGAAGTCTGATTACTATTCCACCTTCAGCTTTGACTACTATATAAAACTCCCAGTTCTTCTCTCTGTGTATTTTCTGCTTTCAGTACACATCAGTACATTTCAAGTTAAATCTACTACCTAATTGAAATTTCCTCAGAGTAGATATTTAGCACACACAATTAAGGGATTAGAACGCTAACTTGCAGGAATCCAAATCCAAAGATCTTACAAAACTTTTCCTTTCAGAGAGATACCTCCTCCTTCTGAGTCAGCTGGTTGCGCCACCAATCAGAGCACAGGTCAGTTTACCGAATAAGGGTGCTTTCTCATTCCTAGGAAGCTTTCTCCCACTCTGTTGTGATAGCACTTTGTTCCACTGACTGACTTGCACTTTTAAACCTTTTTTGTGCAGGCCATCACAACAGGCATATTGAATTTCACTCAAACATGTATGCTGTGGATTTTTCATAGATACATTCAGATCAATATTTTAAAAATATGTCTTCGACAAATAATTTCTAGGAAGCAATTCAGTAAATGATATTACCAAGTATTCAGTAAATGATATTACCATTACCAAGATATTACCAATGATATTACCTCGGGGATGGGGCGGTCTAGAAGCCCAAAGTATAAATAAAAATAAATAAATAAATGGAAGAAGAAATATGATTAAATTGGTTCTAACTTTTAAGGCTTTAAGTGGCCTTGGGCCTGCATACTTGGGCCTGTACGCGTTTTCCCATATTGCCCCGTTAGGTCCCTCCAGTCTTTGGAGGAAAACCTATTGGAGGTCCCTGGTTCGAAACACACCTGGCTAGCCTCCACCAGGGCCAGGGCTTTTATGGCCCTGGCCCTCCTCTGGTGGAACAGGCTCCCTTTCAAAGTTTCCACAGGACCTGCAAAACGGACTTGTTCCGCCAGGCATTTGGCCAGTCAGTCAGTAAAGTTCTCCAGTACATAGACTATCAGAAGGGAGTGGTATTACCAGCAACTAATTAGGCAAAGAAGCTTCTCTTTCTGTTTTGTTTACTTATCTTGTTGTATCTATTGGAGGTGAGGACTGAGCTTTGCATGGTTCCTTCTCCAAATGTTGATTGATGTAGCTATCTATTCTATGTGTTTGCAAGATAAGTAAAGGACTTTACTTCCTGGGAGAACCTTCAGCTTGGACTGTAAGCTGCAACACACATCAAACGTCCAATTTAGACATTGTCTCACTAAACTTGCTGTTCCTGCTCCCTTTAAAAGGTCACCTGTTCTTACACAGTGAATATGAAATACAGAACCAGCTTATTCATCTCTAGAGTAATTACTAGTAGAGACAAGACACCACTGATTTTTGTCTAACAATGGGGATCCCCCACCTTTTTGAGCATGAGGACACCTTTGGAATTTTGATGGTGGCCATGACCATAAAAAGACAGAAAGTGATGTCATGTATAACTCTAATAGCAACTATTCAACATTTCAAGCAACAGAATGCCTTTTAAAATGAACCTATTGTGTTAACATATTTTTGTGTACACCTTCAGTCACACAGTGAAGATCTGTGCTGTTGTGGCAGCTGCTGATGAAGCAACAACCAATCAGATCTCTGTTGGCTGATTAGAAGTCCTGCTGAGCAAAAGTGCTATCTGGCCCTGCTCACTTTTTAACATTAGTGGGTGTCCTGGGAAAATGCTGGTGTCCACATGAACCATTCTAAATACCCACATAAGGAACACCGGAAAGAGTTAATACTTCTCTGGAAAATCAAGACAATTTTTTTTTCCAGTTTAATAAGGAATCCAGAATAAATTCCCTTTCCCAACATTGGGGAGTGATCTGATCAATAGCCTATGAGAGGTGGATAGGCCAATCATCTACTAGGTCATCTAGTGAATCATCAGGAGGCATTGAATCCCATAGAACATTCAAAAAACCAATTGGATCCATAAGTCTTTGCAGGAGAGCATAAATCCTGTTGTCGCCTAGATAAGGGAGGCTACGCATATTGAGCCGGGTCTTCAGGGCATAATGGTCCAACTGTGGTGCTCTACCTACAGAAATTGCTCCCATTTATATCTCAGCACCAGAGATCAAATCCAGAGTGTGGGCTGCTTGGTGTGTGGGTACTGATAAAAATTGGGGTGGTCCTAGTGCTGCCTTGGAAAACATTGGGTCTGAGGCCTGACTGGTCTTAGCATCATCCACATGGACATTGAATTCCCTGAAACTACTAATCTGGGAAACTCCAATTCCCAGCCAGAGACAGCCTCCAGCAGCCCCATATTGGCTGGTATGTTACATGAGCAGTACACCAGCAAGATAGCCAAACTCTCTTCAAGGCCCAATGCTGTTGGGCCCTAGCTTCAATGCCTACATATAATGGGATGGGGCAGAAATTGGAAGCAGACTGAGTTTAGTCATATCTGTATCTCCTTCTCTTGTCAAACCTTCTCCCACCACTATATTTCCCATGTCTATCCCATATGACTGTGATCCCTGACCTCCCCTCTACCATTCATACTTACATTTATATACTAAAACTAACCCTCTTAAGTGTCACACAACATGCAGACTACAATACTTCATCCTCAGCTCTGCCAACCCTAGTAGTGGGCCTGAACCAGCCTTGATTGGTTTTCCAGTCTGCTGTCTAAGATGATGCTGCCTAACTGGAGATATGGGGGATTGAACCTGGGATTCTATGTGCATCGTATTCTGTAATAGTTTGTGCTACAGGGCCTCCCTGTTCCTGTAGGAAAGGTGATACAGATGCCTTATCAGTACACTAGCACATATGATGAATACATATGCATGTATTATTTGCTTCATGAATATACTGCAGATATTTAAAATGTACACATGTAGCAAAATATATGAACATGTGTATACGTGGAGTACATACATATCTGTTTGGGGGATTTGTGTTATTTGAAATGGCTCTACCTCTTATTCTGTATCTTAAAAGGTCAGTTTCCTCTGCCTGAATGGTTTATTGGAAAACCCATAAGAACAAAAGTAAATTGAGAAATAAAATTTAATCAGGTACAAAAGAAACTCAATCTCCTTTCTTCCAAAATGCACCTATTGCACAGCTGCTATCTTTTGAAATTTGCCTAATTGTCAAACCTGCAATTATTGCTCTGAAACCTTTCACTTTGTGCCAAAGAAATAAAGACTGAATGCTGTGTAGGGTGCAGGCTGGGTGAAAGGACAGAGCCATACTTTCATTTTTAAAAAATTAAAACAGCCCTCAGAAATACAATTAGAAAAATATTCTCATACTTTAAAAGCAGACCATATCATTCCCAGTAATTCAAAGTGAATATATGTTTTTATAGTTACTTTATTCTTAATGCATTTGACCTGCAACACTCATTTGCATCATTTGAAAATAACAGTTTTGTTTATATGTTTTGTTGCATTCTTAATAAAAAAAATCTTGTGAGTCATCGCAATTGCTTACCGTCACAATTACTTAGCAACAATATGCTGATGACACCCAGCTCATTCTCATGATGGCATGAGAGGTCTGTGCTGGAGAGCCTGAGCCCCTGAGGCTCTCCAGCACTGTTTAGAAGCCATGGCTGGTTGTTTGAGAGCGAGCAGACTGAAATTAAATCCATTGAATACGGAGATTCTGTGGCTTGGCCAGGGAGATCGATCAGGGAATTTCTAGATGCCTGTCCTAAATGGCAAGGCCCTTCATCTTGCCTCATTGGTGATGAGTCTGGTTGTGACCTCTTACGTTGGAGGACCAGGTCACAAAGACGGCTCAGACAGCTTTTTTCCATCTGCGACAGGCATGACAGCTGGCCCCCCTATCTCTCTCAGGTTGATTTGGCCACAGTAATCCATGCGACAGTCACCTCTAGGCTGGACTACTATAACTCGCTTTATGTTGGCCTACCTTTGACGTTGATCTGGAAATTGAAGCTTGTTCAACATGCAGCTGCTATTAGGAGCCTCTAGCTGGGACCATATAACACCTGTCCTAAAAAATCTTCATTGGCTGCCTATTGAGTACTGGGTCATTTGGTGTTTTGGTGTTGACCTTTAAGGCCATTAACAGTCTTGGACCTGCATATCTGTGAGATCGCCTCTCCCCTTATTGTTCTCCAAGGCCCCTCTGGTCTGAAGACGAGAACTTACTAGTGGTCCCAGGCCCCAAGGATGTCCAGCTGACATTAACATGGGCCAGGAGTTTTATGGCCCTGGTCCTGACTTGGTGGAACACAATCCCCAATGACATTCGGGCCTCGTGAAATCTGTCTCAGTTCCACAATGGAGTTGTTCCACCGGACCTTCATTGGGCCAGCTGGGCATTCCTTTTGATATCGTTTCTGGTCCCACCTGGGATATGATGCGCATGCCCATTCCCTTATACTGTTAGGTTTTTAAGCCATCTTGAAATTGTAATTTAACTGGTTTTATACTCGTTCTAGTATTTGTATTTGTGATTTTATATTGTTTTTATTTCTTTTATTATATGTAAAGCCGCCCTGAGTCCTTTGGGAGAGTGGGCGGGGTATAGATGGATGGATGGATGGATGGATGGATGGATGGATGGATGGATGGATGGATGGATGGATGGATGGATGGATGGATGGATGGATGGATGGATGGATGGATGGATGGATGGATGGATGGATGGATGGATGGATGGATGGATGGATGGATGGCAACCTTACCAATTGTAGGAGTTGGAGTCTGGCAACCTTACCAATTGTAGGAGTTTGTGCTAGGAAATTATAATGATTAGAATTATCATTAGAATTATTATTAGAGTTGCCAAAAGAAATGGCTTGTCAACCTTTGAGTTAAACGAAATCCTCAGAGGTATCTTGGGAAAGTAGTCACTTCCCCTTAAATGCTTATGGCCTTTGGTAGCATTTCAAATATATGCCTTATAGTATCATTAAAAAATATAAAGACAATAGGAACCACTGAATATATATATGCCATTAAACTCATTGGAACTTACACCCTAGCTTCCAGTCAGTCTTCAAAAGTAGCCCCAAGTATAACAAATAGCTGTAATTTATCATTTCTTTATGTTAGAAATGTCACATTAATTAGAAAAAAAGAGCCAATTACATGCATTTACAAAAACTTTTGTGGCACACTTTCTGAAAAAAAATACACTAGTTTTAAACAATCCTTTTTTTCTGTTTCAAGAGCTCTGTGCAAAACATAGGTCAGGTGTTTGAATCCTGTTATAAATACTAAAAACAACATAATGTAAGAATACTTATTACAAACATTGCATTTCCATATTCTTGGAAAGTCATATGTTTATATCACGGGACTCATTCTATATGTGTTGATTGCAAACATAACTGTACAATCAATGGGGTTAGAAAGGTTTACTGTACTTGGGACTCCACTGTGAATAACATAGATCTGCCAGACGTTTAGCTCTCAAATATAACTTACAAATTTTCAGAACTCTTATTTTTCCTAGTAATATTATCAGTACCAGTATTGAAATGGGATCGTAGGCAGCTGGGATATGCTTTGGTATTAGGTACAAAATAGATATTCAGATATGCCCTTATATTACATTCAGTATTGGTGTGGTCATTTTATTGTTCAAAGTGAACTTAAGGTATCTGCACTATATGTAGATATCAGAAGAACTTTCTCTTGGCTTTACTTGCTAAACCCTACATATCCATTATGCAGGCTGTTGCAAAGTATACTAATAAATGAGCACGTCTCAGACGCATGTTGTATAGTTGGAAGATCTTACGAGATTACAGTCATTCCATGCTGAACAGAAATTGAAATTTGAGAGCCTGGTATCAGTGAAGAAAAGAAACCTACTATTTCAATATAACTGGTCATTTGTGGGACAGATGGAGAAAAGATGAATCTCCACGTTATTGTGTCTTAAACCTCAAACTGGAATCCTTTTCCTGGAACTACCCCCTGAAAAACACTATGGAAAATCATGACACTATTATGCCTTGGGATTTCTTCGTTTTGTTTTGGTTTCTTTTGCACACAACATGCTGTTTTGACTTTGTGAATAGATGCATGCCTGAGGCAAGACCATATTGTGGTCTTGAATAAAAAGAATAATTTTAATCTACAGATTGGTAGTTTGGGTACCTGAGTGTAATGGACTGATTTAAACTATTGTGAAATATGCTTCAGAAGTAGAATTAGCCAAAGAATGGGAAGTTATATTTATAGGGTACGTAGGAAGGCATGGGGAGTTTATAGTTCAGCATTCTCCAATGCAGCTGTAAAGCAAGAACAATATTCTTAAAATTGCACTATAAAATAATTGCATTATTTATTTACAATTTTTGTGAGTATTGTCTCATGATGATAGTAGGAGCATCCCACCAGAGCTGTACTCAGTCATCATGATATATTACAATTTATAAAAAATAGTTTGTATAAATCCTGGTTGAATGTGGTCTAATTACCCAACAAACTGGATTGTTGTTGGTGATGCAATGGAATTCTAAACCACAGTTTTTAACTGGTTTGTAAACTGCATTTAGTACTAACTTGGATTTATTATTATTTTCTATTATTTTTTAAAAAAATGTATACCCTGCCTATATGCAAGATTTCTAAGCAGCTTTAACATTAAAACAGCCCCATTATGCTTCAGCCCTTTGGGGGAGAGCAGTTTATTAAGTGAATAAGTGGATGATGATGACGATGACGACGGCGGCGGTGGCGGCTATGCTAGAGGTAGGGTATTCTACCAGAAGGGGCTCCCATGCCAGACAGGTCTCAACTGAGAAACCAGACTAAGAGTGTCCACCAACCCATACAACATGGTGATACAAACAAAAAATTATTCCATACCGCATCAGTCGTCGCGCGGGTTAACAAGGGCCGCGTCGCATGCTGGGGTCCCTGGGCATGCATTGACAAGTGGGCTACAAGTGGACCAACCATCCAAAAGAAAGAATTACAACATAAGAACAGCTAAGAACTGGTGGGAACATTGTCCAGAGAAAGTAATGGAAAATGAGAAGGTCAAGATCCTGTGGGACTTTCGAATCCAAACGGACAGTGTTGAAACACAATACACCAGACATTGCCATGATCGAGGACAAGAAAGTGAGCATCATTGACATAGCAGTCCCCGGTGACAGCAGGGTCTTTGAAAAAGGACACGAGAAGGTCACTAGATACCACAATTTGAAAATCGAGCTTCAGCGTCTATGGCACAAACCAGCTGATGTTGTCCCAGTGGTAATCGGCTGGGTGCCATCCCAAAAAACACTAGGGCAGCACTTAAAACATCTTCGAATTGACAAAATTAACATCTGTCAAATTCAGAAGGCAGCCCTGCTGGGATCCGCACGAATACTACGCCAATACATTACAACTTCCTAGGCCTCTGGATGAGGCTCGAATTGTAATGAAGGCCAACAACCAGCTAAAGATCTGGCAGCTGTGAAATCTACAATAATAATAATAATAATAAACACTACAACATGCAAAAGTTAAAATCCCAACTCTTTCTGCACCCCCAACCTCCAACTAGCAGCTTTACAGAGTGGGAATCCAGGGAGACTAACCAAATGCCTGAGTGAAGAGGAAAGTCCCATAAATAGTAGGCACTCAGCAAACCTCTGAGGGGCAATTTTTCCAAAGCCTGAGTGTAATCACAAAGAAATCTCTGCCACATGCCCCCTACCACATCTCAGCAGGACGGGGGTACTACCAGTAGAACTTCCCCTGTGACCTCAGTGCCTGGGCAGGTACATACAGGCATAGGCATTCCTTTAGGTAGACAGGGGCCAAGGCATTCAGGCCTTTATATGTTAAAGTCAACACCTTGAATTGGGCTCAGAAGTGAATTGGGAGCCTTGAGAACCAGCATGATGGCCAGATGTACCAGCAAGTAGCCCAAGGACATAGGTAAGGGGGGGTTTCCTCAGGTTCAACCCCCCCATTCATGTCCAAAGCTCCGCCCATCCGTTCGTGGGTTTTAAAAACATTTTTAGTGTTTTTATTATTTATTTATTTATTTATTTATTATATTTGTATACCGCCCTCCCCGAAGGCTCAGGGCGGTTTCCAACAACATTAAAATTTAAAACATCATATATATAAGTTAATTAAAATACATAAAATATTAAACTAGAGATGGCTTCAACTATTCTATTCTATTCCCCCTTTTATGAACCCACGGGAGGCCAGATGTTTACTTATTATTGCGGTTGATATCATCCCGGCTGGCCAAACGCCTGGCGGAACAGGTCCGTTTTACAGGCCCTGCGGAAACTTTGTAAATCCCGCAGGGCCCTGATCTCACCTGGAAGCCTGTTCCACCAGGTAGGGGCCAGAGTCGTAAAAGCCCTGGCCCTTGTAGAGGCCAGCCGGACTATGGGGCCAGGGATCACCAGTAGGTCCGCATCCGATGAATGGGGGGGGCAAGAAGGGCGATATAGGGAGACGGTCCCTTAGAGCAGCAGGGCCAGGCCGCGAATGGCTTTAAAGGTCAAAACCAAAACTTTAAACATGCCCCGGTACTCGATCGGCAGCCAGTGCAGTTGGTATAGGACCGGAGTAATCCGGTCCCTTGCTGTTGCTCCGGAAAGGAGTCTGGCTGCCGCATTCTGTACCGAGTTTCAGTTTCCGGATCATGGCCAAAGGTAAGCCCGCGTAGAGCGAGTTACAGTAGTCTAATCTAGAGGTGACCGTGGCATGGATCACAGTGGCCAGATCAGAACGGGAGAGATCTCTGGCGGGGCCAGTTGCCGTGCCTGCCGCAGATGGTAAAAGCTGCCTGGGCTGTCTGGGTGACCTGGGCCACCAATGATAGAGATGGATCCAGAGTCACCCCCAGGCTCTTGGCGGACGAAGTTAATTTTAACGTCTCGCCAAGAAGGGTAGGCAGGCCAAAGGCCACCGGACACCCCCTGACCCAGCCACAGGACCTCCGTCTTAGTGGGATTCAACTTCAGCCGACTTGCACTCAACCAACCAGCCACAGCATCAAGACAACGCTGGAGAGCATCCGGGGCCGAGGTTGGGCTGCCCTCCATTGTGAACAAGAGCTGGGTGTCATCAGCGTATTGGTGACACCGCAGCCCAAAACTCCGAACTAGACTAGAGAGGGGGTGAATGTAGATATTAAAAAGCAACGGGGAGAGGATTGCTCCTTGCGGCACCCCACACATAATGGCTGGCGGCAGAGATCTAATTCCCCGATGCCACCTGCTGTCCCCGATCTCGGAGGAGCGAGATCAGCCAATTTAAGGCTGAATCTGAACCCCGATACCAGCGAGGCGGTGGACCAAAAGGTAGAGTGGTCTACCATATCCCGAGAAACGCTGCGGTGAGATCTAACAACACCAACAACGCCGAACCGCCTCTGTCCAAGTGTAGTGGGAGGTTGTCCACAATATGACCAGCACCGTCTGGTCCCATGACCAGCGGAAGCCAGACTGGAAGGGATCCAGTACGTTTGTGTCATCCAGGAATCGCTGGAGCTGAGCCGCCACCGCTCGCTCAATTACCTTGCCCAAGAATGGCAAATTAGAAACTGGGCGGTAATTGGCGGATCTCCAGGATCTAAGTGCGGTCTTTTTAGGCGCGGGCGGACCACTGCCTCTTTAAGCCGACCAGGGAAAACTCCTTGCTCAAGGGAGCAGTTGACTATATCCAACAGGTGGCTCCGAAGCTCCTCCCTGCCGGCTTTCACCAACCAGGAAGGGCACGGGTCAAAAGGACAAGTGGTAGATCGTACAGCATCCAGGATCCTGTCAACCTGCGTTGGGTCAAGCAAGCTGAAGTCGTCCAAGACAGGACCCAAAGACGGCCCAGGGGCCTCCTAGTTCACATACCGTATCAATAGTGGCAGGGAGGGATTGACGGAGGGGTCAGGACTTTGTGTTGTGAAGTAGTTTGCAAAAGCCTCACAGCCTAATGCCAAATCAGTCTCTTTTGGACCTATCGAAGAGGTGCGTCAACGTCCGAATTACGAAACAATTGTGCCGGGCGCGAACTAGCAGATTCAATGGCGGAAGCAAAGTATGCCAGCTTCGATCTCTTCACAGCACTTTCATAGGACTTCATAAGCGATCGATATGAGTGTGCTTGACCCCTCGTCAAGTACCGCCGCCACCCTCGCTCAAACAGTCTCAGTTCCCTTTTCATCTTCCTCAGCTCCTCGGTGTACCAAGGAGCCGGGTTGATGCGGGCACGGAGAGGACGCTTTGGAGCGATACCGTCGACGGCTTCAGAGAGCCTGGTGTCCCAGCTCTCTACCAGCTCATCTAGAGTAGCGCCAGTGGGCGGGAGTTCCCGTAGAGCATTTTGGAACCGTTCTGGTTCCATTAGTCTCCGCGGGCGGGCTAAAATATGCCCGTCACCTAGACGGGGGGCATAGGAGCATCAATCCGAGCCTTCAGGACATAGTGGTCAGACCACGGCACTCTTTCTACAGAGGATAAGACCACATGCACACCTGCCGTGAAGACTAGGTCCAGAGTGTGGCCTCCTGGATGAGTAGGGACACCAGTATTTATAAGAGAGTATGGATGACACTAGATCAGCGGCCACTGACGAGGAGGCCGAATCAACATGGACGTTGAAGTCACCCAGCACAATTAAGCGAGGGTGCTCCAGCGCCCACTCAGAGACGACCTCCAGAAGCCGTGACAGGCTATCCGCCGGTGCGCTAGGTGACCGGTACACTAGCAGGATAGCCAGCTTCTCTTGGTAGTCCCAATGAAGGCCTAGACACTCCATGCCATCAATCACCGGGACAAGGGACGTCCTGAAGGCGATAGTATCTCGGATGAGCATCGCCACGCCACCCCCCCGGCCCTGTGTCCGAGGCTGCTGGACTGCCACGGTACCCCTTGGAGTGAGATTGTTGAGGGCAACTGTTTCGCCCTCTCTCACCCAGGTCTCTTTTGTTTTTGGCCTGCAGGGGGCGCATTGTTTAGGCTAGCTAGCCACACCAAACTTTCAGGGCTTGTTTGGGGGACTCTCCTGATGATACCACCCAGGCTTAGTGAGGTTTGGTTCACGGGGTCCAAAGTTATGGACTCCCAAAGGGGGTGCCCCGATCCTCCATCATTTCCAATGGGAGCTAATAGGAGATGGGGTCTACACTTTAAGGGTCCATAACTTTGGACCCCCTGAACCAAACTTCACCAAACCTGGGTGGTATCATTAGGAGAGTCTCCTAAAGATACCCTAAAAGTTTGGTGCTTCTAGCTTAACAATTGCACCCCTGACAGCAGGCAACCCCCAAATTTCCCCAGATTCTCCTTTTAAATCCACCCCCTTCAGCATGGATTTAAAGGGAGAATCTGAGGTCCTCAGTTTAGAAGACAACGACTTTGGATTTTAATCCCCCTTTCTGTCCTGTAGGAGACTCAAAGGGGCTTACAATCTCCTTGCCCTTCCCCCCTCACAACAAACACCCTGTGAGGTGGGTGGGGCTGAGAGAGCTCCGAAAAGCTGTGACTAGCTCAAGGTCACCCAGCCGGTGTGTGTGAGAGTGCACATGCTAATCTGAATTCCCCAGATAAGCTTCCACAGCTCAAGCGGCAGAGCAGGAAATCAAATCCGGTTCCTCCAGACTAGAATGCACCTGCTCTTAACCACTACGCCACATTGAAAGTGATGCTGTTTCAGGGTGGGGGATAATCCACCCCAAAACAGCATCACTTTCAATGTTGTTTAACTGGAGACCCCAGATTCTCCCTTTAAGGCAGATGTAAAAGGAGAATTTGGGCTCTCTAGTTTAAACACCATTGAAAGTGATGCTGTTTGGGGGTGGAGTCCAGCATCACAGCAGTTGCCCGGGGATGGGGGGTGCAAAACTCAGATTTTGCACCAGGCTCCATTTTTCATCTATGCCTCTGCCCAGAGGGGAGGGCAGAAGGAACTGCTGGTGGGGGGCAGGGGAGGGCAGGGCAGGGGAGTCTGCTGTCCCTGGCCTCGGAGAGCTGCTTTTATAAGCGCTAGGCTGGGGGTGGGGCTTGGGGAGGCGTGGCCATGCCCTAGGGGTGGGTGGGGGTGTGGCCCCACCCCCAACCCCCCCATAAAAATCTATACCTATGTCCCTGAAGTAGCCTAGATCTAGCATGCTGCACCAGCTCTAGCCTGGATCCTCTGATCCATGGGGCAAGCAAGCCTTCCCAGCCTCCCCCCGCCACCCCAGCAAGCCCTCCCTGCCTGTGGATCCTCTGATCCATGGGGCAAGCAAACCCTCCCGGCCTCCCCACCCATGGATCCTCTAATCCACAGGCCAAGCAAGCCCTCCCCACCTCCCCCCAACCCCAGCAAGCCCTCCCTGCCTGTGGATCCTCTGATCCACAGAGCAAGCAAGCCCTCTCCACCTTTCCCCAACCCCAGCAAGCCCTTCTGGCCTCCCCCCACCCAGCAAGATGCTGGGGTGGGGGGCACAAAATTAGTTCTTGCCCCAGGCTCCATTTTCTGTAGATACACCACTGAAGCAAGGGTAGTGGTAAGATAGTATAATGGTTTGCCAAGAAAATGAAGATGGAGGAATGACTGATATAAGGCTCCTCCCAAGCTCTTTCATTTATTGCAGCTGACCAACAGCAAGCAAGTTGTATACATACTGAGGCTTGGCTAACAGCCTATCAGCATAAGAATTTGAGTTAGCATCCAGGGATTTTGCTTGGAACTAGGGAAGGAAGCAAGTAGCATACTAACTGGGACTTATTAATGAAACTGTGGCTTTTGTGTAAATCTGGTACACCAGGGGTTGTACAACAAACTATAATTTAAACAAACCAAAGCTTTTTATGGCAGTTTTAGGAAACCCAGTCCAACAGAAGACTTAATACAGTGTTTTAGGGGACCGGATTATCAGTTAGAAATGTTGAATTTTTGCCTGTTATATATGTTGACATCACTGATACAGCACTCATTTACTCCTAAAATAAATTATTAGTTGATTTTTGTCACAGGAATGGTATCTGGGTGATTAAGATGCATTCCTAACTCAATGTAACTGCTTGTAACTACAAATCAATGCTACTACAATATATATGTAACCATTTATTGGCTCAAAGTTTGAGACTTAACACTCTTTTCCAGACTCATAACTCAGGTTAGAGTATGAAAGTATGCTTCTAACCTGGCAACAAATTGGATGGCCAAACATTTTCATTGTCAAGATCTTATTACTTGACTTCATGTTCCAACTAATGACCCCAGCTAATAGGGTCATGTTCTCTAGAGGAGCTGTGGGAAAGTAATTCTTTAGTATCAGTGGACCCTTGACCAACTACATCAGCCATGGAAGTTTTTTACCCTAATGTCTGCTTTGACTTAGTCGTAGATTATATAATTGAATTTTATCTTCACTAGTTGTTACTTAATTATAAATTTCTTGTAACACAGTTAAAAATTTGTTTGCTAAGAAATAATAGAAATTTCTCAGTCAAAAGCAGTCCATAACCTGTTTATTTGCAATACTTTCATAAACATTAAAAAGCACCCTCTCACACTCCCACTATATTGATGAATATGCAATTTATTTATTTATTTATTTATTTATTTATTTATTTATTTATTTATTTCCATTTTTAAACCGCCCTCCCCCAGATGGCTCAGGGCAGTGTACATCAACATCAAATAAATACAAATATAAAAACAATCTATAACAATATTAAATTCATAGAATGTAAACAATTTAAAATTGGCAGATTTAGGCATTTGTTTGCTTGTAAATAATATGGCATATTGGAAACATATATCTTAACATTCTCAAGATGAATCATTTTAACATGGAAATACTCAGCACTGAGTATGCTTAGACTACAATGCTCAGCACCCCCACCTAGAAGGGCATTAAAAACAATGATTGATTGTGACAAGTGTGTTTTGCCAGATTATAAAACTCTTCAGGGAAATATTGGATATGATTTTGTTCTTTTTTTAAAAAAACAACCCTTTCTTTGTTAAACATTTTATTTTTATCAGCACCAGCAACAGTGGTGGATTACAGAAGACACTAGAAAAGAGGAGGAAAGCTACATCCATTCAAGGCTGGTTTGTATCATCCACACTGGCTGCAAGATGACAATACAAACTGAACTGTTGACACATAGCATAGTTATTCTTTACCAAGGTGAAACTTTAATTTTACACATTCAGCAAGTATTCAGAGGTTCGGCTCTGTTGTGCTGCTCCCAAAGTTGAGGGAGAGGAGTGTCTGCTGCATACCTTTTTACTGAAATCTGTCTTTTCTTCTCCATAAGTCTTTGCTCCAGTGTTACTGTGAAGCTTCTTCCTCTCCAGTTTACCTGTTGGACTTCAGCTGTCTTACCACCAAACAGGAAGGCTCCCCTAGGCTTCAGAATGGGAAGAAAAGAAAGCTGTACAACCTTATTCCTTATTCTCTGAGTCTATGCTCTGCTATACCACAGAACCCTCTCCATCCTCCCTGGCCTGTTGTGGAGTCACTTCAAATTTTTTAAAAATTAGGTCTGACCCCACCTGTTTCCCAGCCTCCCCTAATCCTCTACCCTCTGGATGGTCTAGCCTGCCAGAGCAGGGCTGAGCCAGTTCCTTTACCCCTGGTCCTCCTGTGATAGGTGCATCCTGGGGCTACATGCCATCTGTGATTGGCTGACCAAGGAGGCCTGCCTGAGGAGAAATTCCTACCAGCTGGGCTAGTCCTGATTCCTGAAGGCCTGTCTGTCCATACTGCTGGTTCTCCATCTGATTCTGGTGAGGTAGTGTTGCCATGACCACCACCATATCCCCTGCTACTAGGTCAGTCCGCTGGGGTTCCTACTAGGATTGCCATTCTCTACATGGACCTAGAGATTTAATGGAATTACAATTTATCTCCAGCTACAGAAATTAGTTCCTCTGGAGAAAATGACTGTTTAGTGGGGTAAACTCTGGCATTGTACTCCACTGAGCTACCTTCCTTCCCCAAACTCTGCTCTCCCCAGGTTCCACTCCAAAATCTCCAAGAATTTTTCCACCTGGAGTTGGCAACAGGAGCCCCTGCCAGCTGCAATGATTCACAGGCAGCTGCTCTCACATCCCTGTCAGTTGTTTTCACTCGAGTATGACTTCAGAGCTTGGGGATGGGCTGGTGGTGAAACCAGAGCTAGACTTGTCCCCAAACAATCACTCTTTACATTTGTTTTGCATTTATTAATACTTGCAAGTTGCCCCTCAGTTAAAAATACCTGAAGAGATGTATAATTACAAAAATGGCATTTCATTAAAATGAACACAAAATACCACAGGAGGCGTGCACGCACGCACACACACACACACACACACACACACACACACGCAAGAGCATTAAGAATTCTCCTTTAAAACCATGATCTGTGAGTGATATATTTTATAAAACTTTCCCTAAATAAAAATATTCACCAGTACAAGAGTAAAGGAAAACAATCTGTAAATTTTTTGACGGTAATGAAGCCCACAGATTGGAGGTGCTCTCTAACCTCACAGAATTCACTAAACAAGGGAACAGAAAGAAGGTTATCGAAGGCTTTCACGGCCGGATTCAACTAGTTCTGGTGGGTTTTCCAGGCTGCGTGGCTTGGTCTGGTGGATCTTGTTCCTAACGTTTCACCTGCATCTGTGGCTGGCTTCTTCAGAGGCAGAGGCGTATCTAGGCAAACTGGAGCCAGGGGACAAAACCTGAGCTTGGCACCCCGCCCCCCCAGCCATGGCCCAGCCCGGCATAGGTGGCCACCCTCCTTTACGACAACCAAACAATGATTTTTTGCACCAGCTCACAAAACACCCCCCACCTCCAACAAACAATACATGGCTCCCTCCCCACCACTTTCCTAATTGTGTCCTCACACCAACCCTGTGAGGTAGGCTGCTAGCCTGAGAAACAGCTCTAAGCCAGTGCAAGGGGAATTAACTTTTAAGCATGTAAATCTCTCACAAGTCACCCCCCATCTGAAGGTTTACCAAACAAACATCAGCATCATCTTCAGTTCTGCTGCTGCTGGGCTTCCTGCTCAGCTTGCCTTTTCCTGTGCCTGCCGGCGGTGCCTGGCTGCCGGGGAGAAGGCTTCTGAGTAATGCCACACTTAATTTAAGGCGAATAAGGCACACTGGGTCAGAGGGAGGGGAGGCGGGGCTCCCCAGTCCCGCTCCTGGGAGCCCAGTGGGATTTCTCCCCCGCCCCCTGGACACTCCAGGCCACCGTACAGAGTGGGTGGGCTACGACAGGCACTGGGAGCAGTCCGCTGCTTCAGTGCCTGCTTGCTAGGGCTTGTTCAATCACTCACTGTGTAGGAGGATGTTTTGGCGCCCCCCACGTGACCTCAATCGATGCGCCCGGGGACAAGGGGTACCCCATGTTTTCCAAACAAGAGTCTTGGTTGTCTGAGCCAACAGGCACTAAGCTTCCCTTTCAGGGCAATTTGTGTGCCTTGGGCAAAATGCTTGCCTGAGGGTTATGTTATGTTAGGGTTAGTATGGAAAGTGTCCGGGCGCGGCCATATCCCCAGTGCCCGGACTCAGCACAGAAGGCAGGGCAAGGGCTGGCAAAGGGAGAGACAGCAGGATAACATCCGACAGAGTAAAAGCCAGCAGAGTGAGAGTTGGGAGGAGAGGCCTCTCACAGCTGAACTGGCTGTGAGAGAGAGTGATGAGCTGCAACTGGGCCAAGAAGAGAACAAGATAAAGGGAGAAGGGAAATGGGCCTCAGGAGCTACCGCTGCAGCAGGGACTGGGGAGGGTGTTGGCAGGGGAAGGGAGTGGTAGAGAGGCAAGGAGCTTAGAAGGGGTGCTGCCCAGCGCTGTGGGGGAACAGGCTGGAGAACCCTGGGCTTCACACCAGCTGCACACCCACCCCACCTCTGTGAAGCATAACAAGGTGGGGCAAGGAAACCAGAGAAGGGGAGAAACATTCAGAGGTCTCTTTTCTGTGAGGCAACAGAGAGAGGGAGAGGGGTCAGGCAAGCCGGTAGCTCTGACAAACAGCACCAGGACCCCAGGCCAGGGTATGGGAGGAGGGTACAAGGCGTGTCCTAACCCAAGGTGTTCTGTGGGCAAGACTGTTCCTTGGCCCTCAGGGCCAAGCTAATGTAACATCGTCTGGGGAGTCCAACCCCCAGGTCAGGGAAGGTAAGTCGGTACAGCCACCTGCGGGGCCGGGGCAACTAGGGGAAACGCCACAGAAAGGATATGTATTGCCAGCTCAGGTTGTTCCCAAAGCATGGACCAAAATGAAGGACATGTGAGGTCTTTCTGAGTGGTCAGAAAGCTACTAAGGCCAGCTGAGTTCTGCATTTTTTAACAAAATAGCTAGTAGTAAAAACTTAAGAAACCTGAGGGGAACTTGGCAATTCCTGAATTATTCTCCATATTTTTCCCCATTAAAAAACCATTCTATCATCAACTGACTAGATACAGAACAATTTCTCTCCCTACTCTGCTTCAGGAAGCACTAAATCCTATCTGACTAAAACCTCCATTAAACAGTTCTTTTCCCTTCTTTTCCCATCCTTCTGCCTCAAAGGGCTCAAATGACCCTGATTGGTAATTTTTGGCCACCAGGGTCAAAAGTGGATGGACCAGTACTAGAAAAGGGAACAGATTTGGCTCTGTCCATGACACACTGGAGTTTAGAATTCATAGGAAAAATGTCAAGAATGGTGCTTTCCATGTGATTTTTTGGGAGCGCTTCAAATAGTTGTTTAGATTCTACCTGATGAAAAGATTTCTTAAGCTTGGGTAGGGAATATTTTAAAAAGGCAAACTGGTATCTTAAAACAGCTTTAGAGGGAGCTGTACGACATGGCCTGTGCAGTGCCACAGGGGCATCTAAGCTGGGATCCAGGCCACAGTCATAATGTCAGTGGGTGTAGGATAAGTCACTGGGCCATCTGGCTCAGCATTCTCTTGGCCTCCAGTGACCCTGCAGGGTAGTGGCCTGCCAAGATCTTTTCCAGTATATTGAAGGGGGTCTGTCCCTCCCATGGATAACTGTAGTTTGGGAGTTGGCTTGTTACTCTGTAAAGTAACGGAGACTCTGTTAAAAGCTTATTACTATATGCAACAGGATATTGTAGACCTCACTTGGATGCCAGCTGTTCTTCTTATTGCTGAGTCACATTGAAACAAAACAACAATCCCTTTAAAGTTAAGTTTGGCAGACATTGTAGTGTGTCATCAGGGACTTTCCAAGGGGAATACATGCTCCAACCTACCATTAAAAAAGTCCTATTCATCTGGGTAAATAGGACCATGCCCAAACTATTAGTTGGCAGCCTAAAAATAATTCAAACCAGAATACTCCTGTCAAGTAGCAATATACAGAAGGTATGGTTGTTGCCATTTTTATGGTTATATTAACTACCTTCTTTGTGTTGTGAATCTTTTAACATGTTATGAATGCTTTAAATATGCTAAAGGAAGATATAATGGAAATTTGAAACAGATTGAGATATGGAACCACACAACAGTGGAGATCTCTAGGCCTATGCAACTTATGATGATCATCACATATTTTTCATTTGGTGTTTCTTATGATTGGAACATGTAACATTAAATATATGCAACATTTATTTTCCTATTAAACCTAAACATCTTTTTCTGATCAAACAACCTAAAATGCATAATTCGGAAATTAGTTTGCATATAAAATTGTACTATTTGGTATGTTATATAAGAAAAAAATTAAGTATATCCAGTATTGCTGCCTACAATGCTACCATAATACACACATCTTTAATTTTTGCCATTTGAGAGTTCAGAAAAATAAAAGTTGAAGAAAAGTCTAGAGCAACCACAAGAAAATGCACTCTTTGGGCAGAAATTCTCTCATAACATCACACTTGATAGAACCACAAGTATCTTTGGATATTAACTTTATAAAACCACTGAATGCTATAATAAAGCATTATCATCAAACATTATAATTATTGTATTGTCGAAGGCTTTCAGGGCCAGATTCAACTGGTTCTGGCGGTTTTCCAGGCTGTATGGCCGTGGTCTGGTGAATCTTGTTCCTAACATTTCACCTGCATCTGTGGCTGGCATCTTCAGAGGTATATCACAGAGAAAAGTCTGGTGTATCACAGTATCTGGTGTATCACAGAGAAAAGTCTGGTGTATCACTTTTCTTTGTGATACACTTCTGAAGATGCCATCCACAGATGCAGGCAAAATGTTAGGAACAAGATCCACCAGACCACAGCCACACAGCCCTGAAAACCCACCAGAACCATTATAATTATTGTATTGTCGAAGGCTTTCACGGTCGGAATCACTGGGGTGCTGTGTGGTTTCCGGGCTGTATGTCCGTGTTCTAGCAGCATTCTCTCCTGATGTTTCGCCTGCATCTGTGGCTGGCATCTTCAAAGGATCTGATAGTAGGAAAGGAAAGCAAGTGGAGTATATATACCTGTGAGTAAAAGTCAATAGGTTAGGCATCTGAATAGAAGTAGTCTGGCCTTTGTTCCCTTTGATTGTTTATTGTCTATAGCAGTGATGGCGAACCTTTTCGAGACCGAGTGCCCAAATTGCAACCCAAAACCCACTTATTTATTGCAAAGTGCCAACACGGCAATTTAACCTGAATGCTGAGGTTTTAGTTTAGAAAAAATGGTTGGCTCCAAGGCATGAGTTACTCGGGAGTAAGCTTGTTGGTAGTTGATGGCTTTGAAGCAACCGTGCAATTCTTCCACTGGGTAAATCACAACCCTAGGAGGGTTTACTCAGAAGCAAGCCCCATTACCAGCAACCGAGCTTACTCCCAGGTAAAGGATTGCACTTTAGTTCTTCCCATGAAAATCAGTGGGGTTTAACAGTGCTTAACAGGGTTACCTACACTGCTTCCCCAAAACTAGGTCTTAGGTTTAATGCTACTAGTCAAGCCAACCGGCCCAGGCCAGCCTAGATGTGTGTGTGTGGGGGGGTGCACTCTGTTTGCACGTGCCCACAGAGAGGGCTCTAAGTGCCATCTCTGGCACCCGTGCCATAGGTTCGCCACCACTGGTCTATAGTCATCCTGTGTTTGTGTGGAGCTGATTAGTCACTGTCTTGACTCTAGTGTTTTTCAAAACTGGCAGCCAAATTCTGTTCATTTTAATGGTTTCTTCCTTTCTGTTGAAATTGTCCATGTGCTTGTGGATTTCAATGGCTTCTCTGTGTAGTCTGACATAGTAGTTGTCAGAGTGGTCCAGAATTTCTGTGTTTTCAAACAATATTCTGTGTCCAGGTTGGTTTATTATGTGTTCTGCTATTGCTGATTTTTCTGGCTGAAATAGTCTGCAGTGCCTTTCATGTTCTTTGATTCGACTCTGAGCACTGCGTTTGGTGGTTCCCATGTAGACTTGTCCACAGCTACATGGTATGTGGTAGACTCCTGCAGTAGCTAGAGTATCCCTCTTATCCTTTGATGAACGTAGCATTTGTTGAATTTTCTTAGTGGGTCTGTAGATTGTAGGTTATGCTTCTTCATCAGTTTTCCTATGCGGTCAGTAGTTCCCTTGATGTATGATAAGAACACTTTCCCTCTAGATGGCTCTTTATCTTTGTTCATCTGGCTTGTTCTTGGTCTTGCAGCTCTTCTGATGTCTGTAGTAGAGTAACCATTAGCCTGCAGAGCCCAGTTTAGGTGGTTCAATTCATCTTGAAGGAGGTGGGGTTCACAGATTCTGTTTGCACGATCTACCAAAGTTTTTATGGTGCTCCTTTTTTGTCCTGGATGATGATTGGAGTTTTTGTGTAGATGTCTATCAGTGTGCATAGGTATACTGTGTGGCCCAATTGTTGGTTTGGTTTGTGGCTTTACTCACAGGTAAATATACTCCACTTGCTTTCCTTTCCTACTATCAGATCCTCTGAAGATGCCAGCCACAGATGCAGGCGAAACGTCAGGAGATAATGCTGCTAGAACACGGCCATACAGCCCGGAAACCACACAGCACCCCATTATAATTATTGTTAATATTATTACATTGTAACAAAAATCTTGAAAATATTGTATATATCTACAGTATAAGAGTTTTTCCCCTCACACTCACCAGAATGTCTCAGTTTTTTAACTGAAGAAAATGAGAAAGTCCTCAGACTTTTTTGTACTGTACATTTGGAATGAAAGAAAGAATGTCACTTGAAAACAGACAATATTTTGTAAAAAGATTTTTGCAGTGCTCCTCAAAATTTCCCATGTTTTTCCAATGGAAAAATAGAAAAAGTCCTCAGATTTTTTCAGGGTATACAATTAAGATGCATTTTACTCTTTCTTTTTGATAAGGGGTTTGTTTTCACTCCCTCCTTCCACATTTCCCACATTTTCCATGCAAAAACTGGGGAGAGAAGCCACCAGAAAGACCCACCTCTTTTTCCTGAAAATTTCCCAGTCTCTCACATTTTCTCAAAATATCTATTTACACTCAAAGGCAATTACTTAAAATGTTTTAAATGTTACATACTTTCTTCCAAGATTAGCTTTTCTGTAGGATGCATGAAAACTTATGCTGAGCTCCCCCTGCTGGTTGTACTTTATTGCATTGACTATCATCACAACAAGGTCAGGATTATCGTCAGTCTTCCTCACTAGGTGGGGCTGCCACATTTTCAGGTGGGAGCGGGACTGCAAAATAGAAAATCAGCAATGTCTTCATAACTAACAAAAATATCTGTATGGCTGCCATCCAACTGGAAGTATGCATTATTTTATTATCATAAATAGGTAGTAATGGACATGTATAAGATAAATATGTGTACGTGTAAAGTGCTATCAAATTGCTTTATGGTGACCTCATCAGGTCTTCAAGGCAACTGACTAACAAGGGTAGTTTGCCACTGTCTTCCTCTGCATAATGACCCTGGAATTTCTTGCTGTCCCCTCCAAATACTGACCAGGACCAACCCTCCTTAGCTTCCAGGATCTGATAAGATGAAGCTAGCATGGTCAATGGGTTAAGTGGTTGTCTATACCCTCTTGTATCTTCCTTAAATGGATTTTCCATTAAAAAAAAGTTTGTTGGGCTACTGTTTACTATGTGGCCCTGAAAAGCAAGTGAAATGCAGGTGGAAGGTCAGAGTGTGTGATGGCACCAACTTTTAAAAAACACGTTAAAGAATGGACTATTTCTAGAATCTGTATTGTGATCAGACAACCTCAATCAAATCAAGCTGATCGATCAAGGTGTTGCAAAATATGCCAAAACTGAGATATGAATTTCAGTTGAATGGGCTTTAACAGTCTAATAAATATTATTTGCACATGCTACAGTAAGTATCATAATCTGTATAGATGCTGCACTAGTTCACAGCTCCTGGCAGGTCTTCAAAGTTCAGGCAATATAGATTAGGGCTCAGATCTTTCCATTATGTATCCCTGAAGTACAGAATAGAACAATCTCCTCCATATGTCTGTTCTTCTGGTTGTGCTAATTCAATTGGAAGCACATATGTGTGTGTGCTTTCAAACACTTTACCTACAAATTTAATTGTATGAAAATTTAAGTTTGCTCTCAGACTTGTTAAAAAACAATAGCCATGCTCTTCTTAGAGATCTTATTGAATTTCTCTTTCCTGCTAGTTCAACTCAGAAATCTCTGCTTCACTTTTCCCTTTAGCAAATTAAATTGAGTCTCTTTCTGTGCCATTTTCCAATAATATTAATCCTTTCCCAGCCTTTAAAATGGCATACACATAATGTAACAATGGCAGTAAACTGGGAACTGGAAACACCAGCAATGAAAGGGCACACAATGCTTTTTCTATAGTTTTCCTTTGGGTGTTCTGTCCACATGAGTATATAGTCCACATGTTTTCTTTAAAGGCTAATGATCCAATTCGGAATGGAAGGAAGTGACTGAATCCACTTGTGGAGGTGGTGCGACCCCATGCTAGTGGATTTGCCCTCCCTGTGGGGGAAAAATGGCACCCGGGGCAAAATGGCACCCGGCCCTGCCCCCACAGCCCCCCCCCCCCCCACTTACCATAGTACCCTGGATGTCCTAACAGTTTATGACTTTGCTGCTAAGAGTTTGCTGCTACCTTAGAAAAAGCAGCCTGGTGGGAACTACACTTCCCAGGAGACCTTGAAAGCCCAAATTCCTGCAGCGAGCCAAAACTCCTGTGGGGCTTGCAAGGTCTCCTGGGAAGTGTAGTTCCCACCAGGCTGCTTTTTCTAAGGTAGCAGCAAACTCTTAGCAGCAAACTCATAAATTGCTAGGACATCCAGGGTACTATGGTAAGTGGGGGGGCATGGGGGGTGGGGCTGGGTGCCATTTTGCCCCAGGTGCCATATTCCACCCCACAAGGAGGGCAAATCCACTAGCAAACCCTCAGCAGAACACTCAGACTAAGGTAACTGGGGGGGCATGGGGGTAGGGACAGGGGGAGAGGGGAGGGGGTGGGGGTGCCCCTCATGTGACCCCAATGGCACACACCTAGGGTGCAGCGCCCCCACCTCACCCCATTGCAACTTTGCCTATGTAGGGCAGTTACTCTGGTGGAGAGGCAAACATGCTGGTGGGCAGATGCTGTTGTCCTCCAAAACACTTGGACGCAGTGTTAGCACCGCATCAGTGCTCCTGTGTTGCAGCTGATCCTATCAACGCAGCATAGGAATGCTGGAGGTATGTCCAGGAGTAGAGTTGACATCAGGTTTCACACTGGCTTTGCAGCCAGTTTTGCTACAGCAAGACCTTTCAGGTGGTATGAATCTATTAAGTAGTATGGAGGGCTTTCCAGTGGCAGGGTTGTTGTTGTTTTTGCCTTTTCTGTCTTGCTATGCCACCAGAAAGCCCTCCAGAGGCGGCGTGGCAGTCTGGCAGTGATGTCATCCCCAGCTGCCCAGTGCTGTAACCGCCTAATCCCAGGGGGGGGGGATCCCCTTCTGGAGGTGGCATGGGTCTGTGCTGGAGGATTTTCCTTTCCTAGGGCACCTCCCCTTCTGGAGGTGGCAGGTAAACTCTGCCCAGGGTATGGTTGGCAGGTACTAAGCACACTTCCTGTGAACCAGTGTTTTTTTCTCCTGACTATACAGACACTGGTAATAAACTGGCTCAAGGAATCAGAACTAGGCTTGTGCTTTTCTTGGATAGGAGGGCTTCCTTGGAATGCGTTATATACTGCTCTGGATTTTCTAATGGCAGAAAAGTAAAATATAAATGTAATTAGAAATAAATACCAAAAGTGTGAAGAAAATCTGCTGGATTTCACCCTGAAGTAGTAAAATGACTATTGGTATGCTGCAGTTCAAGGGAGTTAGTGGCTGGCCTCATGAATGCTTCTTTGTTCTTAGGTAGTGTCCTTCTGTCTTTAGAACTGATAATGGATTGTCCAACTACATGGTGTGACAAGCTGTTCTTTTTAAACTCAGCGGTATTGAAGGATTCATGTAAAACATCAGTTTCTTAGATCAGTACCTTGTATTCCATAACTTCAAAATAAACAACATTTTGAAGGCTTCTCCAAACTGAATACCTTGCTGCAGAAAGAACCATAGCATGGCAATATTAACCATCTGTTTATTATTCCTTCGTATACACCAAAAAACATAATAAGCATTTCAGAATATTCCAAGCGCTTTATACACATCTCAGTCATCCTAATGAACTATATTACTTCCATTTTATCCAATGGAATTGATTAATGAAGAGTTTTTACCAGTCTTTGACACACAATTATTAACCCATATATGTTTGTAGTATAGTTGAGCCAATCCATTGCATCCTTTTGATCTTCCTCTTCTAAAAAAACATGTACTCACACTTATTTTTTCTTCCCCACCTGCTGAATTTTCTGAAAAGTGACTCCAAATGTTAGATGATGCCATGCACATCCTCTTTCAGAAAAAGACTAATACCAGGGTTTGAATTACTATTAAATAAGCAGCAATGCAGTATCTATGAAAATAATCAGCAGTTCCACAAACCACAAGCAACAACACAAGCACAGTTGTCCTTAATCAGCAAAGGCCATTTGTAGAATAAGGACTGTGACTCAGACTCCATCTCTTTCTGTTTCTCTGCACACTGTTTCTTTGCTGAATCTAGGGAAAGGCAGGTGGTGTGGGAAGTACATTGCTTAGACTCTTTTCAAAGTCGACATCACTGACATCATGTGATTTTCAAGAACCAATTGAGACAGGCTGTAGAAAGGGGAACTGTTAAATTTGTAATATTGGTTGTGTGAAACACTTCTTTGGGCCTCATAAACAACCACAGAACCACAAGTTGGGTACAGAGGCAGTCACAAAAGAGCGGGTCTGGGATATTGGTCAGCAGGCAGGGCGAATCATTTTGACTGCAAACCACAAGAGTTTCGTAGAGTGGTAAGCATCATCAAACCACAGTGATCCGCTATTTCTCTCTCTCTCTCTCTCTCTCTCTCTCTCTCTCGAAAACAGTTGCAGTGTTTGATTGAGAGAAAAGAATATTATTATCTAGTTTATTTTTCTGTACAGACATGGCAGAAAAAAGGTTTGTTACAATGACCATTCTTGATTTTTCACTTTCCAAGGTAAAAGAAATCATTGATCACCCTTTTTAAAAAGTTTTTAAAGAGGAAACCATGGCTTCAAACAGTATACTTGAGTCATTTCCTTCTTGCCAGCAGTGCTTCATGAGAGGTAAGTGCCACTCGAATTTTTAAATATACTTTTCGTTCATATGTGCTTAGGAAAATGCATGTTTGCCCTTTCTAAGAAGCTTTTAGCAGCCTATGTTTTTCCATATTTGTTTTCTCAGATCCTAACAAACTGTGAATGGATGACATTAATAGCTTGGTCCTGTAGAGTAACTGTGCTGAGAATTCATTTCAGTGTTCAAATCACCCATGCATGTTTGTCATGTTTCTGCTTTTTTAAACATGACTGCTACAACACATATAAATTGCACACAATAGCTGAGGCACCAGCTTCTGAGGAGTTATTTAGCTGTGCTGACAGAGATTCATTTGATCTGAGATGCCCATTAAATGAAGTGCAGGATCCAAAGTCAAGCCAATGGTACATGTCACTGTCCCATTTACCTTTCAGCACTGATAATCAAAGAAGCCTAAGGCTGAACTGTTATGTCTATTTTCTTGGGAGTCTGACTCTTTGAAATCAGTGGGGCTTCCATCTGAACATATTTTCTATCAAGGTTCTATGAGACTCACTCCCTGGGACCTTTTTGAAAAAGCTCAGAACTTATTTCCAAGAAATCTGTGAATGAGGATAAGGAAGCCAACTGAATGGATTTCTTGTTGTGGATTCTGAGTTGTATTCTATGATATGCTGCACTCATGTTGAGCAATGTAGTTCTTGGAGGGGGAGGGGTAAAGCAGAATGTGGCTTTATTAAAATACTACTGTGTCGTAGCTCTGCTCTGTCATCCTAGCAGCTCTTGGAGTAAGTGTTTTAGTCATGAGGCAGGCTTATTAGCAACTGTCAAATAATATAAAAATTACTCTGGTGGTTTAGTTAGCCGGATTCTTTGTATTGGATGAGGAAGTGAGGTAATTCTCCTTCAAATGCATTTAAAGTGTAGGTATAGGCATGCTCTTTATCTTACAGTGGATGTAAAATTACACAGTGCATTCTTATCTTTTTCAAGCTGGCTGTGGTGGGACATGGTAGTGGGGTGGGGGAGAAATATTTCCAAACTTTGTGCTCTGATGCCTCTGAAATGTTATATGAGACACCATTATTCCTATTAATAAGCAAGCTGTGGAATGAAGAAAGGTCTGTCAAGTCATTTTGCCACAACAATATACAGGGATGCTTTGCTCCCTTATGTACTGGAAACAGGGTGAACATACAGCAGAAGAACGTGATCAAACCTTTGCTGGCATTCTGAAAGTTTGAAGCAGTGCTTTACTGGCACTGGAGGACATTTGAGCTGAATTTAATTGCTATGATTTGTGTGAGTCACACACCATTTTTGTTGTAAAAAAAAGAAAACTTTTTAGCAGCAAGGCTGATGATCAAGCGAGAAGCTGCAAAGTCTGGCCCGAGTCATTTCCTTTATGTTGCTAACAAGTAAAGGAAGCAATATTAGTACAATAACAAGGGCCTTCCTGAATGTAGTTGACTTGCCTTTTCCCCTCTTGCCCATCCAAATGTTTATTTGCTCTTTTATCTACTGGACAGGAAGACTTATTGAGGAAATTTTATTCATTTGTAATGCAATAAAGAATGACCCCTGGTAGCACTGTAGTTGCTGTGACTGTGTACAGCCAGCCAGCCAGCCGGTAGCTGAACTCTGACAGAAATGGGTCTATAAAGGAGGAGCCATGTCAAAACAGATTTACAACAGTTTGCCGGGGTGGGTGGGTGGGTGGGTAGTTTTTGTTGGCATAAAAATGTGGTATTTTTATGTGGAAATTATGTCTTCTGTGGGAAATTATGCAACATACTTCCTCTGGTGTTTTATGGGTACCATTAACCTAAAATTCCTCTTTTCCACTACAAAATATTGTAATATCACAGACACAATTAATAAGAAATCTCTCCTGTAGAAGAACCATCGAAACGTGAACAGATGTACTTTATCTCATTCAGTTGGGCTTGGTCATAGTCATAGGATCTATATGAAAATATTCACTTACATTTTGACATCTTCCAGGCCAGAGTAACAGCAAGTTTCACTTCTTCGTAGCTTCATCTTACTCACTTGAGTGCCATGCTTGTAGTGGGTGTGTGCTTGGCATCATAAATATCCTGTATGTATTTTGTGGAAACTTTTTCTCCTCTAAACATTTGTGTTACGAGACAAATACTTCTCTGACAGCTGCAGAATTACGACTTGGGGTCCCAGTACACAGAGCAGCAGGCTAGTTGGTTGTTAGGGAACCTTTTGAATTAGCAGCATGTGGCTTACATAGCAACCACTTCTTGGTTAAAAGTAGAAATGTTTAAGCATTCAAATAGATGTGGGAAGTAGGTCTACTGGCTGCTGAAGCCATAATAGTCTTCATAATGAAACTCAGCCTTGCTGTGGTATTTCCCATTGGAATTCCTAGGGAGGAAAGATGATGCAGGTAGAAGAGAAAAGTATGGCTTTATAATCAGGTTCTCTTGTCATAGCCTGAAAACCTTCCCTCCCCCTCCATCTTCCAGTGATAGGGTTCACTCTCATGCATACAAAATTGCTTAGGAGAACAGGTACTCAATATTGAGAGACACAAAGAACATTAGATAAAAGTTGTTTATAATTAGAGGTAACAATCAAAAACAAGAATGTGGGAGAAAAGAAATAAAGGAAGAACATTTTAATACTAAGAAAGTGTTAGTTCCAAAACTGGGCTTACTTGGTATTTATCCAGAAGATGAGGCACTGTTTGTAGACTATGACATGCTAGGAAAATTTAGCTGCAGTGGATAGTGAATGGGTTGTGATCAATGTTTTCATTGATTGCTAGAAGCATAGAAAACTTCTATGAGAGATGTGAAGACTTCCTCAAAACTTTCTTTTTGTATGTGTCTGCTTTCTTCCCATCAATAAGCTTTACACAGTTTTAAAGGACTTGACAAATATCTAGACTTTGGTGCAAGAAAAATAATCATGCCCTTGGTCAAATTGTTCTCACCCCTAGTTCTCAGTAGTGTTTATTTGCTCTGTCCAAATTGGTTTGGTTACTTTCCCGCCAAAATTTATTACTCTTTCTCTCTTAAAATTATTACCTACAGGGTGGAAAAAAACAAGCTGTTTTCTGCCATAGATTTTACTTTATCAGTCCATGCAGTCCCCTTAAGCGGAAATCCATAATTCTTTTTCAGTGTGTGAAAATTTAGGAAAAAAGAGGAATGGGGAAGCAAACATTTGCCCAACCCTCAGTGAAAACTGACAGGATCTCAAAACCTGTCATATTAACTGAATGTGGTACACCACAAAAGGATATGACCCTTTTTTTCACACCACATCAGGTCCTCCTGTATGCACTAGGTAGAAAAACAAAGATTCCATATACATTTCTTTTGGAGCCGACAATGCCCAAGATACCAAAAATGTATTTGTGCATCAAGATAACTGTAAAAGTCAAGGTAATTATAAAAGTTATTTTTATTATTTTTCTGTTTGACTTTCATTTAAAAGTTTGTTGGTAATAGGGATTTTTTGAGATAATCTTAAATAATCTGAAAAAATGCTCCCAATAATGTAGTCAGCAATACTGTGCCAAACATCGGTTAATGACTGTGAATCTCTAGACTTCTTAAACAGCTTAATGTTTGAGTTCCTTTTTTCTATTTTGAAGAACATAAATGTTTGGATCTAAGAAAAATAGGGCACAAATGAGCCAAAGTGTAGCATTTTAAAATTCCATTCTTTTCCCTGCGAGAATCCTATTACTTACTCTCTCTGTCATTAAAAATCAGAAAACTTTAAAGTGCTTAACTTGGGTTGGATTAGGCTACAATGATTCAGCCTTCATTATACACTACTAGTTTTGACTTCCTCAGTACAATTTTTAGCCATAATTTCTCTATTTGACTAAACCAGTAAGACAACATTTGGTATAAGAACAAGCAAGATTCAAAATTATGTCCCCAGGGCTAGAGAATTCCTATCTTGTGGGTTCAAAGAACATATATATTTGTAACTGAACTCAGAAGTAGCACATGAAATCAGTCACGCACACAAAGAAATACAGCTAGATTTGACTTCCAGTAACAAGGCTATCTATAAGACATTTGACTGTGTGTTATACAGAGCAAACAGGTGGGATCAGGAAGTGGAGCACTTTAAAGATACAAGCACTTATACCACCAGCAATTTATATCAGGTACCATGTGTACAGTACAGTAAAAAATATCTGTTTTATAGGGGAACTGTAAGTATGTCACACTTTTTATTTATGATTACTAAGGGCTAAAGAAGGTGCTGAATACAGAACTGAAACTAAAGGAATAAGAAACAAAAGTCTTAAAAGGGGAGCCACCCTACAGTCCACGATAATTGGAAGTACTAAATTTAATCCAGTACTGAAAATTTCCCTACGGCCTTTAACTCATGTAGTTTACAGCACAATCCTAAAAAACAGTAACACCCTTCCAGGCCCTTTGACTTCAATGGAGGAGGAGGAGGAGAGTTGGATTCATATCTCCCCTTTCTCTCCTGTAGGAGACTCAAAGGGGTTTACAATCTCCTTTGCCTTCCCCCCTCCCACACAACAAACACCCTGTGAGGTAGGTGGGGCTGAGAGAGCTCAGAAGAACTGTGACCAGCCCAAGGTCACCCAGCTGGTGTGCGTTGGAGTGCACAGGCTAATCTGAATTTCCCCAGATAAGCCTCCACAGCTCAAGCCACAGAACGGGGAATTAAACACGTTTCCTCCAGATTATGGTACACCCGCAGTTAACCACTACGTCACTGCTGCTCACTGTACCTCTGTTTAATTATACACTGCTAGTCCCACTGGATTCCCATTGGATGTAAATATATCACTGGCTGCTTTCTGACAGATCACTGTTTTTCATATTAGGATCCTGCATGTTTAGGCATGTAAGGTCCCTTCTGGTCATTGGCGGAGAATAGGGGTAGGGTTGGGAAACTCCTGGATGGAGCCTGGGAAGGAGAGGGACCTCAATGGGGTATAATACCATAGAGTCCATTTTCTAAACCATCAATATTCTCAAGGGGATCTGATCTCTCAGTCTGAAGATCAGCTGTGATACTGGGAGATCCCGTGTACCCACCTGAAGACTGGCATCTCTTTGCCCATCCTATTTAAGAATTTCAGATGGAGAAATTTGTGGTTCGGAATGCTAACCTTTTGTGTGTGTGTAATTCTATCCAGTGAAGAAACTTTTGCCTTTAATGATCCCATGTCAAACTGTATGTGGTAAAAGGTCCAGACAAAATTGTTTCTAGGCACACTTGCAGGGGGCTCAAAACATATTGTGTGTAAACACTTTTGCACAAAACATTAAGTGTGTTTGACATTAAGGACTATAATAGTTCTAATGACAGCATTCCATGGTTCAAGGACAGTGGTCCTACTTTTTTGTTAAATTATTGTGTATAGTAGAGAATAGGGAGCAAGAGTCATTTGACTCCTTCCTATCCTGTTATCAGCTACCCCTGCTTTCCTTCATCCCAACACACTTCACCCTCAATCTTTTCTGTTGCCTCAATGTCCAACTTGCCTTCCACTTTCGTTTCATCTGCTCGCTCTTCCCACTCAATCTGCCATGCTTAACGCTTTCCCATTACCCACTTTCATCTCTTTTCCACCATTTTCCTCATGCTGCTCTTCAACCCCCCTCCTTCTTTTAACCCTCAATCCCTTACTTGACTTAGTTATTCTCCTTCACATTCCTTCCCTCCTTCTTTCATCCTTCAATCCTCCTTTGATTGTTCCACTTTTTGGTCAATTCCACACTGTCCAAATATCTTGAATTGAGCAAGGGAAGTATCCCGGTTTGGCCAAAAAGTTTGCACGGTTCCTGGTCCTAAAGCGGGTTTGTCCTGCAATATTTCCCTTATCCTGGGTTTTTCAAAAACCGCTAAAATAGCAATCTTTTCCCAAAATCATGCATTGAACACACTTCCATGGGAACACCATGGGAGCAAAACCAATTTATTTTTCCATCCTGCCACCTGATCTTCCCCCTTTCATCATGCCAGTTTCATTTTTGCTGAGTTGCAGCCACCCTTTCCGAAACGTTCCCCAAGCAAGTTTTCTGCCCTTTGACAGCTTCTCTGGGAGTCAGGTAAGCAAGCCCATGCAGGAAAGCATGTTTGCTTGCCCCCTTCCTGCTAGCTCTCGCCAAGCACTGCTCACTGGCCGAGTCACAGCCCGGCCAGCCCAGTCCTGCAGCTCCAGGCTCACATCCCTAGTGGGATCCTGGGAAGGGCTGGGAAGCTCTTCCAGGAGCCAGGCAAGTGAGTCCATTTGGGAAAGCATGAGCGCTCATCCCATTCCTTCGTGCTCTTGCCAAGTACTGCTCTCCAGCTGAGCCACAGCCCAGAGAGCCCAGCGCCTCTGCTCTGAGCTCATGTTCCCAACAGGGTCCTGGGGGAGAGGGCCAGGGAAGTACCTGCCTGGCTGAATGCTCTCAAGCACCCCATGACAGCCCCCAAGTCCAGTCAAATGTTATTTGGTATATCGGGGGGGCGGGGGTGAGTGTCTCATGCTGTGGTTTCTTTAAATGTGGTTGAGACATAGCGCTCTGCCCAATATTGGTGAAAAAATTTTACTTCATAAAGCACAATGTGCTTGCCATGTTGCTCACTGCACTGGCTCCTTTCCAAAGCTAGAGAAAGGGTGTGTGGGTGTTGCTTGGTTTTCCTGCGGTTGCTGTGGATCCACCAATCAGAAGCACTTCCTTTGGGGGGAAGAGCCAATCAGAATGCAGCACGCCAGTGATGTTCAAGCATGTGTGGCTGCATCTGCATTGTAAAAACAAAAAAAGCCAGGCTCATTAGAAATAAATCGGAATATTTCCTCCCGGTCTTAACCCTATTCCTTCACGAAAATGGGCACCCATGCAAATGGAGAAACCAGGATAAAATAGACCTGGATTTTAAAATACCAAATGTAACCCAGTATTATTATGTTGTCTGGAATCGACTTAGGATGTGACTTCTCCTTGCATCTACTCCCTAAATTAAATCGCTATTTTGCCAAAATCATTTTGTTGCAGTGGTTTTCTTTTGCCCTGTTGTCTAAAGTAAAATTGCAGCTGCCATTTTAAACAATATGCAAACAATACATTTGCAATATATTTCTCATATTATCATATATATATGTAAATAGGCCAAACTACACTGAAACATACATTATAAGAATAATGACAATAAATATTCTATATTAAAGTGTAAAATTGATGATATCCTGTCTTGTCATGCATACCTAATCCATTCCTACAAATATGTATCACTCAGTAACTTCTCTTGAATATTTAGACAGCAGTGGTGAATTGTGTTAGATGTCCTGCAAAGACCCTAAGGATATGCTGTTGAAAGGTCTTTTAAATATCTTTATATACTTGTAGATAGTAACTAATTAAATTAAGTCATCTGCACAGAAACATATTCAGGCTTTGGACTTGAAAACCTACAGGACAGAAGGAACAAGGCTGTCTTCATCTTAAAAGCATTCTTGATAGAAGTTAGTCTACTCTTTCATTAAATAATAGATATATAACTTTTAATCTCTTCCTCTGCCAAGAGTCTCTAAATGTGCTATCTGAAATGATTGTGCTGAAATATAATTCATGTCCTTTTCCCCCCTTCCTTTCTTCTGAGGAAGAGAAAACTGTTATTAGCCACACACACGCACGCACGCACGCACACGCACACGCACACACACACACACACACACACACACACACACACAAGCCTTTATTGGCATACAAAACGGGACAAAATTTTAAAGCAAAACAAAGTTAAGAAATACAGTTAAAATTACTAATTTCCAGTATAAAATTTGCAACAGTTTCACAAAAGAGCACATCAGAGCTGTTCAGGAGATTGGGTATCTTATAACACTCTTGCCACTGAGAACATTGCAAGAAAATGGAATTCATGTATTTCATGCGTATCTTATTGTATTTAGGGCATACAAACAGAGAATGGTCAAGTGTTTCAACCGTAATCAGATCACATGAACAAACTCTTTTAGAACATTCCATATTCTTAAATCTTCCCTCCAGCAGAGCTGATGGCAGCACATTACATCTTGCAGTAGCCAAGGCTGTCCTCTGGGTGGGATTAATCAGCAGACGAAGATATGCTGCCATAATTCCACGCTCGCATGGGATTAATAATGTAGTCGGAGAACAGGTTGTCTTGGCTGCAGGAGTCAAATTATGAAAGTCAAGATCCAAGAGCCTATTCTTAACTAGTCTGAAGGCTTCCATCTTTGTGAGCATAAGGAGTGATTCCAAAGGGAAACCAATAGCTTCAACCTTTCTAAAACTGTTATTAACTGATCTAGGGTTGCCAGGGGATGGGTGTGGGTGTTAGCAGCAGCAAATTGAGGCCTAGGCTTCTGCTGCCATTGGCACATCAACATCACTTATGGCACTCACCGGAAGTGACCTTATTACATCACCAACAATGTGGGGAATGCTCTGGTATTGGGCAAAAACTCTATGGAACAAACAAAGGGAACCATGACTTTGGTGAGGGTATGGCAGTGCTCAACTGATCACACTGTAGAAGCAACCATTCCTCTGGCCCTACCAATATTGACTTACTTCAAGAATGGCAGCAGCCACATCACAGCAACTCCCATGTTGCTTTTAGTTACTCAGTAATTTTCTCATTATCAGCAGCTTAATTTTCTATTCATAATGCTACTGTTCCATATTGGTGCATCTTGATCTACCTTTCAAATCATTGTATTGCATTTTATTGATATAACACCTGAATATCTAAAATGCATTAATTTATCACCTCAGGCAAGCTGTAATGTGCAGAAGTCCCAATACTTTTACTTTGAAAACTTAGGTCAAATCATATCCCACTGATAACCTGCCCTCAATTTTTAATTCTGAGGTTCTAGAATAATGATAATCAACATACATTTTTGGTACAAGACATGGTCAATACAACTTTATGTTGTAAATATCTGAAATAAAACAGAGGGTTACACAGAAAAATGCTATCGTGGAAAAGCCCACATCTTGTTGAGCTAGAAAACCTTTTAAAAAGCTTGCCTAACTAGGGAGAAAAAAGACTTGTCCAATGTCTGGTTTACACAGTCTTCTCTCTGTTAGAGATGTACTCTTTTTGTTTTAATGTCCTGAGTAACTGTGAAAGACCCATCACAAGAATTACTGGAAGGGAGAGAAGTGGAATATTGGAAAGCAAAGAGTGTGATTATTTGGCATGGCTTTCAGACAGTTTAGACAAAACCTGAAAAACCAGTGCCAGAGTTTTGGTGTTAAAATAGTAATATGTTTTCTTACAGCATTTAGAGGCCAGTGAGTACGGTTAATTCCAAGATTTTTTCTCTTCGTTTACCCATCAATATCTGTAGGAGATAACTTGAAAAAATGTCTCTGGATTCTGTGTCAACTCCAAAAAGGAAAGGCTGTAACTCTGTATTACAGCCCATGTTTTGCATCCACAAAGTCCCACCTCAGTGTCTTAGTGCTGGGAAAGACTTCTTTCAAAGATTCTGCAAAGCAGTTTTGGGACTCAAGTGACCAGTGTTTACTTTGACTATTCTCAAAGTAAACAGTTGCAGGAAAACAATTTAATTATGGCACACACACAGTAGAATCAGGGAAATTCCCGAAAGAACTAGCAGACTGAAAGAAGGGAAATACATATGGTCCTTATAAATTGCTCTTACTCACAGACAGAATGCTCACTACTATATAAATTGGAGGGATAGCTTGTGTTTTACTATACTCTGTTCCACAATTGAGGTTTAGCAATTAAGAAAATTGTATACTTCCACATTTGAATATAGTCCCAGATGAATAAGAAAATTATCATTCATTTTTAAGTGCTGCTTTTGTTGAAAACCATTATTTTGTGCATTATTGAACATTCATTGAACGACTTTCAAACAGATGGGGAGCAGGGCACTAGGACCCAGGTGGAGCATTCTACAACAAAGAAGGTCTGGCATGCTTTGTTCTGCGGCAGAGGAATATACAACCCTACTATTACCTTTCTGTAGAACAGAGTATACATACAGAACAATAGAACTTTTTGTTCAGTTAGGCTTTGTTCTGTGTGGGTTAAAGAAAGCTATCTGTGAAAGAAAGTTAGCTGCAATACTTTACAGTGCAAGTACAAAGTAATGAGGAATTTATGAAGATAAACTACAGATAATTAGCACAGTGCTTATACCTACTTACAAACTCTTTGCAGTCAAATAATAGATTGAGGATAAAATTAAAGCTGAAATAAGGACCATTGCTTAAAGTGCTGGGCCACAAAGACTTCAACTAAGCTAGTTCAGACCTCTGAAGTAAATGTTTCCATTTTGCATGATGGTGGCTCAATATATTTTTCTACCTGGGTCACTAGAGGAAGAAACTGCCCCTCCGACTTTGTCTCTACCTAGGAAGTAGAGAAGATTGTGCTTTTTCACTCCCCCAGCTTGCTTAAAAACATCTTAGGAAGATGTAAGTGTCCTGAACTCTTGCAACTCTTGTGAGAGAATGGGAAAAATGTTCATTTCTCTATGAGGCAGCCAAAAACGGTGGCTGACTTTCATAAGTAGAGGGAATCTTGTAAGAGCTTGTCATGCACAACTTGCTGTATTGTTAAAAATGTCCTGAAAGTCAAGAAGTTTTGTTCTGGGTGAGGGAGACAGGCCAGAAGTTGGAAGCAGATGGCAGAGGAGTTCCTCCCATCAGGCAAAGTGGGCAGTTTCCCAGGGAGCCCCCTTGTGGGGGGCGCAAAAACTGCAGGTTCATTTGTGGGATTTTTTGTATTTTCAGTGTTTTTCTGTTTTTGGCCTGCAGAGGGTGCAGTTTTTAGGCTAGCAGCACCAAAATTTCAGAAATGTTTCGAGAGACTCTCCTGATGCTATCACCCAGGTTTTGTGAAGTTTGGTCCATGGGGTCCAAAGCTATAGACTCCCAAAGGGGGTGCCCCATCACCCATTGTTTCCAATGGGAGCTAACAGAAGATGGAGGCTACACTTTTAAGGGTCCATAACTTTGGACCCCCTGAACCAAACTTTATCAAACTTGGCTGGTATCATTAGGAGAGTCTCCTAAAGATATCCTGAAATTTTGGTGCTGCTAGCTTAACAATTGCACCCCTGACATCAGGCACTCCCCAAATTTCCCTAGATTTTCCTTTTAAATTACCCCCCCTTTGGCATGGATTTAAAGGGAGAATCTGAGGTCCCCAGTTTAAACATTGAAAGTGATGCTGTTTCAGGGTGGGGGAGAATCAACCCCAAAATAGCATTACTTTTAGTGTTGTTTAAACTGGGAATACCAGATTCTCCCTAAGGTGGATTTAAAAGGAGAATCCAGCCTCCCTAATTTAAACACCATTTAAACCTCCACTTGGAGATGGATTCCACTTGTTTGGAAGTGGATTCCACTTGTTTAAACTAAGGAGCCCAGATTCTCCTTTTAAATCCACCTTAAAGGGAGAATCTGGGGTTCCCAGTTTAAATAACATTGAAAGTGATGCTGTTTCCCCCAATTGGGGGGACTGGATACAACACCATAAAATGTTTTCATAGCAGTAATAAAACATTTTGGAAGCATTTTGAAAATATTTTCAAAAAATTATTTCTGCTGTGTGGCATGGCCTATTGCTGTGTTCAGATTTGTGAGTTGGGGCATGTTCTATAATGTGATGGTGACTTTGAAACGATCTGGTATAAAAATCATTGCTTGGTCACAGTGGGGAAGGGCGGCTGCCCATGGGAGGGGGCGCCAAACTCCAGTTTGCCTAGATACGCCACTGGACGTAACTACAAGGGGGCCAGGGCAGGGGTGCGCGTTGCACCAGGCATGCGCCTGGGGTGGGGATCAAACTCAGGTTTTGCCCAGGGCTCCAGTTTGCCTAGTTACGCCACTGGCAGGTGGGATGCGGAGGTTACTATCCACATAATTTTTTTTGAATTATTTATTTGCTCTATTTATAGCTAACTTTTCTTGCTGAGACTTCATGTGGATTACACTACGTAAGACATTGTAGACCAGTGGTGGCGAACCTTTGGCACTCCAGTTGTTATGGACTACAATTCCCATCAGCCCCTGCCAGCATGGCTAATTGGCCATGCTGTCAGGGGCAGATGGGAATTGTAGTCCACAACATCTGGAGTGCCAAAGGTTCGCCACCACAGTTGTAGACCATGGATCGAGATCTCAAAAATGAAAAAGATGGGGGAAAAAGGCATTACAAAAGGAAAAACAGTGCAAGAATAGCAAACTAGTACATACAATAAGCAGTGGAATAGATTACAATTCTGTTCCTTTTATAAAAGGACTCTACATTCCATTATACTATATCCTTATTGCCTTTATGTGGAAATCTGCCTCAGGTGGTTGTATTATGCATCTGGGCCAGCATGGATCTATGTCCCCATATCCATCTATTGCCTCAGACTCTGTACTCTGCTGTCTCCTGGTACCACCAGGTCCTTATTTGTTTATCAGTCCATAAAGTAAAGTTACCAGCATTCCTTTTCCTGCTGTGTTAAGGGATGTAAAGCTGCAAGTAAGAATTAAAATATAATGTGCTAGTACAAATGTGCCCAGCTAAGTTGCTTTATTGCTATGGTGATCATTATTCAAAAAGGTGGGGTATATTTTGTATGGGCATTAGACTTGATGTCTTCTACGACACAAAATACCTACAGATGTTAAAAACATTGTGAGAGACTTGCTTCTTGATCTTTATTAGTTTTGCAGTGGTTGACACATTAGCATAACAGTAAAGCTTTGTGAAACTTGGTAGTTTTATTTCACAGAGATATATAAAAGACTGGTCTTGGACTTTGATATAGATTTCGGAAAAAAAATCACCCTTAGTTCACTCTGAATTTCAAGTTTCATTGAGGCAGAATTCAGAGTACTGCTGATTCATTTCTTTTGGTTTTTGTCCAAACCTAGAACATTTTCCTGATTTCAACAAATATCCATAAGCTGGCCAGAAATTAACCAAGATTTGACCAAGTTAGAAGTTCTGTATCCTTAGCAAAAGTTTGTAATGGTGCAGCTGATCTTATTTGTAAAGAAAAGACCCTTTCGGTCCTTTAATGGTGGCAAAATGTAAAAACATGTAGCCCTTGACCTTTTGATTTGGCTATTTATGGTCTTTAAAGGAGACTTGATTCTACTGGTTATAGCAACTTTACATCTGGAAAGTAAAATGTCAGATACTATCCTTATGTTGAGTGACATTCAAATAAGTCTAAATATGTAAAATGTGTCCAGCCTCTCATCTTTCTGGCTCAGTTTTTTGGTTCATAATTGTGGCATGCAGATCCTGTGCCATGGTGAAATATTCAATAAAAATGAGTAGCCTAACCACTATTCTTCACTTGTAAGAGCTGTGTGAAAGTGAACTTTCACTGATTAAGTTTAAGTGAAAGTTCCTTCCCATCCATTCATAGAATACAATTCAAGAAGCACATCATTATCTGCTGTAGGGATATACTTAATCAGATTGCCTGTTTTGGGGGCAATGTCTCATCTGAAGCTCCATGTCCCCACTGCTGCTCTTCACTCTAGAGGCAGCAAGAGGGGGGGGGATAGGAAGAGATGTCACATGATATCACAATATTTTAGTAATTCTGTAGAACTCTATGGTTTTTTTTACCATAAAGTCTGTGGAATTTGTAGTGTTGTGATATAACTTGGGTTGGTCAATACGCAAAAAAATTGGTAAATTTCAGATTCAGATGTTTGGGGGCATAAAATGATCTGTATGCCTGAATCCGACTCATAGCCGATTCGGGTATGCCCTACAGAACCTCCACCTCTTAAAATGAAGCCATTCTGCAACACACTTCAAGCAAGGGGTACACTTGGGGCAGTGGAAGGAAAAGGTTTTTGTTGGGGACTCAGGAGGGAAGGGGTTTTTTGTTGGAGGGCTTTTTTAAAAAAATGAGTTGGGCCGTCTGAGGCCTGATTCGGTAATGGCGCCAAATTGGATGCCATTGATTTGGATAGTTCCAATTCGGATGCCATTGATTTGGACCTGGCTCGGTCCGAATCTGCTTGAATCAGAGGCAATTCAGACTGAATCGTTGATTCGGCCGATACGAATAGCCAACCCTAGATATAACTTCCAGGTACAGTTGCAAAATTTCTTCACTCCACATTTTTGCTCCAGCTAGAGTGAACAGCCCAGCTGACAACTTTATGTAGGAAGACCATGGCATGCCCAGTGGGTGCCTTGCAACTATCAAATTGCTGGAATGAAGCATGACCAATCATATTATCCTGGTCCCTTGGCAGGGGAATCTATCTGGGTGCTACCCATTTCTTGTCTGTATACCAACACAGGTGCTTAGGCATCAGGTCTATACCAGCACAGCTCCAGAATGGCTTTATGCTGGTTTATCTCTGAGGCCCCTTCCGCACATGCAGAATAAACCGCACATGCAGTTTCAATCCACTTTCACAATTGTTTGCAAGTGGATTTTGCTATTTCGCATAGTAAAATCCAACTGCAAAGTGGATTGAAAGTGCATTATTCTGCGTGTGCAGAAGAGGCCTGAGCTATGCTGGTGACCATTAGTTGCTATGTATACATGGATTTTACCCGTAACTGCCTGTGAAAGGATGGCATTTTTCTCTATATGCCTGATATTCTGTAGGTAATGGATAAGGACTAAAATCTCTGGGAATGTTATGTTAGTCAGGTAGACATGCAGTTTCCATTAAGACTCGTTAAAAACAATAGAGACATTGTGGTGTATTGGTTAAGTGTGTTTGGCTGGAATCTGGGAGACCCAGCTTCAAATCCCCAGTTGTGCCATGGAAACTTGCTGAGTGACAGTGGACTAATTACACTCTGTTGGCCTATTGTACCTCTCAGGGTTGTTGTGAGGATAAAATGGAGGCAAGCAAAATGATGTAAGCTGCCTTGGGTCCACATTGGGGGAAAAGGCCGGGTATAAACGAATTAAATAAAAATAATAAATAAATAAATAAAATAATGAAGAGTCAAAGAAATGCATTAACTATGCAAAGAGCAATTTTTTAAAAAATAGTATGAATTGCATTTTTGTGAACTTCCATTGGGTAAACCACTATTGTGTGTGGTCTGTGGCTATACCAGCATCTACAGTTGACCAGATCTAGCACCAAATCCTGGACTGTTTAGTTTCCTGGCTATTTAACAAGTGTAAGCATTCCAGAGAGTCTCCCTCATTCACACTATCTGAAAACAGAAACAATAGGTAATACATTTGGGAAACAAGTTATGCTGAGGCAAAAAGATTCTTCTAACAAAATCACCCAATGAGTTCTGGTGGGTTTTCCGGGTTGTGTGGCCGTGGTCTGGTAGTCCACTAGACCACGGCCACACAACCCAGAAAACCCACCAGAACCAGTTGAACCCGGCCATGAAAGCCTTCGCCAATACATCACCCAATGAGTTTATAGAAAAATGGGAATCTGAACCAACATTTAGCAACTACCACAGAGTGTAGTGGTCAGGTGATACAAAATATCCATCCCTCAGTACAATAAATTTATTTTTCACTTTCTTTTTAAAAATATGCTTTCCTATGTTTTATTAAAAAGTCATTTTCAAGGGTGAAATACCATTGGTGACAAAAACATTATTCTACAGTCTATTTTGTAGTCTTGAATTGCCCCCAAAGGGAGGTTATGCTACTGAGTGTGTTACAAATGGGTATGATTCAGTGATTTCAATATGATTGCTGTCTCTGTGTTTACATCCCCCAAAACTCGTATTGATTCAGGGATTTTTCTTCATACACCTGTGGAGGGGGGGGGGGTCGGTACATGGGCTAATTGCATTTGTTAGAGAATCTGTACTCATCTTCTGAACAGCCTCAACAAATCAGTTTTTTCTTTGTTCTCCTCTGTTTGCAAGAGCTTTACATTAACATTCCCTTGTATAAACTGGTGATCACATTTCAGGCTGCTTGTTGACTGGAAGACTCCTTTTAACACCCCTATTATACTGGCGTTCTCCTTTTGCTCACTGACTCCTTCTGTTTCCATCACTTTCCAACAAGGGCTCCTTTCTTTCAGTGGGTCTTCACCCTGCACAAAGCTGATTCTGAGCCCATGTTCACAGGGCCTTTGTGTGTGATGTTGAGGTCTAAACCCCATCACTTTGAGATCAAAAGCACTGATTAAACAGAAGCAGTTGGAGAGTTTTCAGACTGTTTCATCTCACTTTTCAGCTTTCAGAAAAGCCCACTCCATCCAAAGGAATTAGACAACATAACAGGCCTACATTACAAACAGTTGTTATGGAGCAGGCCTGACAACCCCTTCTATGTTGAGTTGATTGGCTAATATACATGTTACAGTGCATAGGCACTAGAGAACAATCTTATTCTGGGGTTTCCTCTGTAAAAATTAGTGTCAATCTCATATGTCGCCTGCTCTGTTGTTAGCATTTGTCATGATTAGGTAGATCATGTTTGCAGTATTGCTGTATGTTTGCTATTACGATAGGACTTGGCTTGGGCATTCAAGTTTCAATGGCTTATTTCTTGCACAGGCCTGGCATTTGTTAGCACCCCATCTCCACCACACAATTTCTGATCTACTTTGTCATCTTTTGGAATCAGCATATTGATAGAATTTGGGTTGAGGTTTTTGATTACAAAGGAAGGACCTTCCCTGCCTCTGATCCTCGATCCCAGGTTCTACACCAGTAGATATATGCCACAAATAGATTGCTCTTCACCTAGCATGTTGCCATTTAAGATTTTGGCAGCTCTTTCTTGTGCTTTTACTGTTGGAGGCTTTCATGGTTAGAATTTCATGGCTGTTTGTGCGTTTTCCAGGCTGCATGGCCATGGCCTGTTAGTTTTTGCTCCAAACATTTCACTCCCATCTGTGACTGGCATCTTCAGTGGCATATCATGGTAAGACATGTTTTGCTCCATGGCACATTTATCAGAGTATTGTAATTCTTATTTGACTTGCCAATATTATGTTTGAAAAGTTAGTTTCCAACATTCCAGAGTCACCAAGATACAGCACTTAGGATTAACTGTGTAGTATTGATTTACAAAGGCAAGTCATTAGGTCAATCATCAACCTAATGGTGTTCTTTTAATTAGCTTTAATGTAGGCAACTGCCTTTCAGTCCAATGGGGCAAGTAAAGTGCCAAGTTTGGGGGCACTGTTATGGTAAGGAGTTCAAAAACTAACATTTGTAGTAAAATCTAGTTTGTGATCCCATGCAGGAAGGAAGGGTGTATGTGTAATATGTGTTTGTCTACATAGCATATAAAAAGCACTCATTGCAATACATATCCATCCCTCTAATATCCTAATATAACAATTTGTTAGACTAGCAATAAGAGAAAGAAACATGCATTTTGAAGTGGGACCCTTTTCTACTCTTTCTGCCAGTCTTAATGTTTACAATTCAAATTTTAGTGCTTTTAGAAGAGTTCAGTGTTTCCATATTTATAGAATTCTTTTATTGCATTTGTGGTCCATCTTCACCTTAAGCAAGTGCAAAGCATTTGTAATTAAGAGTGAATTAATGGTTGCCTGTAAGGCAGACCTGCAATGCTTCTTTCTGTGAACTTTTAGGGAAGCAGATACCATAGATGCAGGCATCCTGTTCACTGAAAAACAACTGTCAGTTAAAGTAGGTTTGTAAGTGCGAGAAAACCACAGCCCTCTGAGCTAAGCTGATAACAAGCCTTGGCAGCTTTTGCAGAAGTTCCGTCTCAAAAAAATACTGATGAAAATGTTCTTGAGTGTCACTGGCTCTTTCCTGTTTCATGCTTTTTTAGCACTGCTATTTCATGCTGTTAAGTTCTGCAACATTTTTTCAGTTAACATGCTGTCATGTTAGATCAATTGTATTGCTGCCTGACTAAAGGAGAATGAGCTCGAGGGTGCAGAAAGACAACACGGTCAACCACCTTGTGTGGAATAAAATTTGGCCACAGCCTGGTTTTATTGGTAGGAAGCAGAGGCCCAGCATAGCAGATGGATCCAGCACTGGGCAGCACGTCTGCTGTCCCCCAGTAATAACCTTCCACTAGCCTGATGCATGGGGGGAAAACAAACAGCAAGATAGTGGGAGCCATCTGGGTGCTGGCCTCTGGATGAAGTCCACTTGCTGCCAGGGGGCACAAGCCACCTGCAGCCCACATCTGGGCATGTGGCACACATGCTTGCTACCACGCCTAGGCCTCTTATGGAGGCCCCCACCAAAAGGGGAGGCCCAGCATTCAGGTTCTTCCTTCCCGGAATGGATCAGTCCCCAAGTGCAACGTGCCAAAGAGCAATGCTACCTCACTCCCTCCAAAGCCTCCTAAGCCAACAGCCAATCACACAATGCAGACCTGATGCTGTGCAGCCAAAGATCCATACCACATTCAAACAGATGGATGCCATCATTCTGATACAGTGTTGAAGGTGACATGAAATGTCTAGGTGGGTGACACACCTGCCCCCCCCCCCCAGAAATTGCAGAAGGTGTGTCACTGTCTTATTGGTTCTGGATCTGGCCAGATCCACTTTCTCGAGGTCCAATGTCCCACGCCATACTTGACACTCCAATAGGTGTGACCAGGAAATAGTAGTCCCTTGCAACCAGCACATCATGAATTCTGAATCCAACACCTTGCATCGAGCCAGCAACACGGTCTTTTCTGCAGGCAGATAATTCTCTCCAAGCTGGATGATCAAGGCATGAGGTGGTCCATCCCTTGCAGATGCTCGACAGGTGACTGGACAAACCTGCCAGCATGACTAGGGTAATGGACCTGCGGCTGTCATGGGGATGCGGTGTTAAGCGACTTCACCCTTCAACAGCTCTCCTAGCACGGAAAGAGTGATGTCAGCTACACCCAATGTCTTGCAGTAAAAGAAAATAGCAGCTAAGTGCATGTGCAAGGTCTTAGACGCCCGACCCTGACCTCGAAGGTGTGCCAGATAGCAAAGGACCACTCCCTCTGTGAAGGGGGTCAAAGTGTGAAAAATAGTGGTCATAAGACAGAGATATAAGGCCACTCAGCAGTAGAAAAGATGTTTAGATCCACAAGACTATATTGGAAATGTTGGGAAGTTTCTCAAATTAGTCGAACACAAGGTACTAAGTGGAGCAACTTCATATCCCAAAATAAAGTGGGTTGGCTATCATATTAACAATTCATCTGCATAACAGTGCTGAGACAGGCCACACATACACTGGGAGGATGAATCTCTGGGAGCTCTAACTGTTCCATAAGGTCATGGTGTCATCTGATTTGTTTTCATATGTTGTTTGGGCTGAGTCTGCATAGTATGAGGACAGACCCAGAGGCGTATTCATTTGGAGGCCTATGGTGACTCTCAGCAGTTCTGTTTCTATTATTGTCTTGGTTTCCAATGTATGATACTGCCCTTACTATATAAGGGGAGAAACAAATGATATGCAATAGATACAGCCTCCCATTTGATGGAACCAGGAGTGGTAAACTCACCACAGAGATGTCAGCCAGCATAGCATAGTAGCTGTCACATATAGCACACATTTTCTATAATTTTGATTTGGCTTTATGTTAAAAATCTGTAACGTTCCTATTATTTACAATAGCCTCTGTTTGGGATGGTATTTGATAGTTCCAAAGCCATACATTCACGTGGTTTGAATGTGCTCTTAACCTGGTCTAAACAGTTTAGATATTTGGCTTCTTACTTTGAAAAAAATATCTGATTTATAACAGCCATGGGGGTGGAATCTGGGGAGGGCCCTTATTTGGGTATGCCGTAGAGTCCACCTGCAAAGTAACCATTTTTCCCCAGAGAACTGGCCTCTGCAGCCTGGAGATTCCTGGTGATCTCCAGACCCCATCTAAAGGTTGGCAACCCTATGACACAGCTTGTCAAGAACTGCGGATACTCGATGAGCACGGAAGAAAAAAAATCAAGTTAAGCGGTCAGATGCAGTCAAGATTAAAGTGTGCACCTGTTTAACAGAATGCAATTCCATAAGGTATCATTTATTCATTTAACACATTTCTATGCCACCTTTCCATCCAAGTAGGGTTCCGAAGGTGGTGAACATCAAGACATTAAAACATCAAGACATTAATGCAGCATTTCAAAAGTGTGTATAAAATATTTAAATAATGTAATAAAACATTTACACACAAACATACACAACAACAAAACTAGGGAGCAGGGACACTAACAGTTAGTGAGGTTACCTGAAATGAAACAAAAAAACCTCCCTTCACCTGTTGGTGGAAGATGATGGGAGGAAGTTCCAGAGTTTCAGCATCATGACTGAAAATGCTCTTTCTTGGGCTTCTTGCCACCTGTTTCCTTGGCTGCACAGGTCTTTCTTTACAAATGATCACACTCAAGGGATCCTGGCATTGTTTCATGAAGTGCTGTAAAAAAGTGGCATTTCTTAAATTGTTTTTTAAGTCTGATAATTTTGTTTGTTTTTAGAGATTGTGCACAGAACTGTATACGTACTATCTTAATAACTTAAAAATATCACTGTTTGCAAAATATGCTGTATCATTGTTTGCAAAATATGCTGAAGAGGGAGAGAAATAATTACATTTGAACTTTGTGTTAAATAAAGGGGATTATGTCAATAGATCCTATTCACATTAGATGCACACAAGAAACCCTCTAATTCAAAAATCGTTCTTAACCAGCTACCACCTTAATCCACCAGCACCTGCCAAAGGACATCCAAAACCTGTAACTTGGAAGAAAATATACAAAAGAGAGTCTGCAACATTTCTCATATTACAAGCCAGCTGCTAGCAAAAATCCGTTCTGTTTTAGAAGTAATTGGTTCTGATCTCTTTTGTGGCTAGTTGAGGACTTACTTAAAATGAAAGTTGCCTGGCTACAAGCACAGGAAAGGCCTTCATAGTTGTTGGCATGCTGAGAATACCTTAATTTTGGTTCACACACATCTTTCCAAATAGAATTAATGAGATGCTTATACTTGACATTTCATCAGTAGTAAAGTTTTTAAGTAAATGTCTAGTATTTGATGGTAGATAGTTGCAAAATAGTACTACAAGGTAGCTAGAAGTATCATTAATTTTCTTAGTGGTAATTCTTCTCATTTTCCATACTCAACAGGTGAGTACTGCTTTAGGGTGTGGGGGCAACTATCTCTTCCCCATGTGATTGCAAATTCCAGTGGACTGGCTATGTTATTGTTAGTGTATTTCACTACCAACATCTCTGGTTGGAATGCCAGCTCCACCCATTTCTGGACCAAAATGACCTGGCCACAGTTGTCCAAGCTCTGATAACCTCCAAGTTGAAGTACTATAATGCACTTTAAGTGAGGCTACCCTTGAAGACAATCCAGAAGCTAGTGCAGCATGCTGCAGCTTGTCTACCAGCTAAAACATCAGGCTGTGCACATATTATACTGGTACTGAAGGATCTGCACTGGCTCCCAGTTTGCTACGGGGCTCTATTTAAAGTGTTGGTTATGACCTATAAAGCCCTAAACAACCTGAAATTACACTTCTTGCTGGAGCACCTTCTGCCATACAGACCAGCCCAGGTGCTGAGGTCACAGGGTGGGGGCCAGTTGGCAGCCCCGTCCCCTTTTGAGGTGAGGAGAATTGAGTGGGCTACACAGAAGGCTTTCTCTGGCAGAGGAGGAGGAGGAGGAGGAGAGTTGGATTTATATCCCTCCTTTCTGTCCTGTAAGGAGACGCAAAGGGGCTTACAATCTCCTTGCCCTTCCCCTCCCCCCCACAACAAACACCCTGTGAGGTAGGTGGGGCTGAGGGTGCTCAGAAGAACTGTGACTAACCCAAGGTCCTCCAGCTGGCCTGTGTTGGAGTGCACAGGCTAATCTGAATCCCCAGATAAGCCTCCACAGCTCGAGCAGCAGAGCAGGAAATCATACCCGGTTTTTCCAGATTAGAGTGCACCTGCTTTTAACCACTATGCCACTGCTGCTCTAATAGCCTCCACTTTGTGGTCTGCCCTCTCACTAGAGGTCCAAAAGGCACTGACACTATTTACCTTTCAGAGCATAGTTAATAGTGTCATTAACTGGTCATTTGAATGACTGATGTCATCTACTCCCAGTCCACTGGGCTTTTTCAGAACTTGTCCTGTATCTGCACCTGGGAGGGATAGAAAGGGGGTGGATATGTTTTTGGAATGTTTCTAGTATTTTTTTTTTTTTTGGAATTTTTATCTGTCTATGATGCTATTTTTATTGTAATGTGGGAAGCATTTTTAGATTTTTGTGACCTGCCCTGGGATGCATTTGAAGGGCAGGATAGAAATCAACTTCAGTGGAACCTCGGTTTTCATTGCCTTTGGTTTTCATTGGTTTTGGTTTTCATTGATTTTTTCAGGGAAATTTGGTCTCGGTTTTCATCGATTTGCCTCAGTTTTCATCGATTTGCAGTAAGGTGCAGGGATTTGTGGAGAAAAATCACCCAGACAAAGCTGTTGCAGGCCGTCTCTGCAACTTGTTTAATGACAATGTCTTGCCCCATTTCAGACAAATCTTAAAGAGGCATCAGAAACAGACCTCTTTGGACATCTTTCTGGTGCAACATTGGTCCACTGGCTCTGAAGCTGGTCCTAGTGTTATTGTTTGTTACTGTTTTCAGCATTAAATACTATGTTTATTCACCAAAAATGGGGGGTTTGGGGTATGTTTTTTGGAGTGCCTAGAACGGATTGATTGGATTTACATTGATTCCTATGGGAAAGTTTGCCTCGGTTTTCATCAGTTTCGGTTTTCATCGATTCTTTTCGGATAGATTACCAACGAAAACTGAGGTTCCACTGTAGCTAACTAACTACATAAAATAAACCCTGATGGTGAAATAACTGTGAGATTCACTGGCTGAAGGAAAAATTGTGCCAGCGTATCTGGAAATATTCAGGCTCAAGTATACACTGGCACAACCCCTATGCCATTGGTGGTGAACCTATGGCACGGGTGCCAGAGGTGGCACTCAGAGCCCTCTCTGTGGGCACGCGCAAACAGAGTGCCCCCCACACACATCTAGGCTGGCCTGGGCCGTTGGGTTCGATTATTAGCATTAAACCTAAGACCTAGTTTTTGGGAAGCAGTGTAGGTAATCCTGTTAAGCGCTGTTAAACCCCACTGATTTTCATGCAAAGAACTAAAGCGTGATCCTTTACCTGGGAGTAAGCTCTGTTGCTGGCAATGGGGCTTGCTTCTGATTAAACCCTGCTAGAGTCGTGATTCACCCATTGAGAGAGTTGCACGGTTGCTTCAAAGGAAAGCCACTGACTACCACCAAGCTTATTCCTGAGTAACGCACGCCTCGGAGCCAACTGTTTTTTCTAAAGTAAAACCTCAATATTCAGGTTAAATTGCCGTGTTGGCACTTTGCGATAAATAAGCGGGTTTGAGGTTGCAATTTGGGCACTTGGTCTCGAAAAGGTTCGCCATCACTGCCCTATGCACAGGTAAACATGGATGGCATTGGAGGCATGTAAATAAGTGAGTGTTAGTACTTTTAAGCTTTCATAGTCTGGTCTAGATACCACTGGCCATAATACAATACAGGTAACAAACTTTTTGTCACTGTAAAAATTCCCACAGGAGTCATGGGCATTAGGAAAAATCTACCCTCATTGCCTCCACTAGGGGTGCAATTTGCCTGCAGGTAAGGTAAGGGGGGTTCTGAGGTTCAAACCCCCCCATTACATGTCCAAAGCTCCGCCCCCTGTTTGTGGGTTTTAAAAATATTTTTCGGGTTTTGGCCTGCAGGGGACGCAGTTTTTAAGCTAGCAGTACCAAAATTTTAGAGATGTTTTGGGAGACTTTCCTGATGATTCTACCCAGGTTTGGTGAGGTTTGGTTCAGGGGGTCCAAAGTTATGGACTCCCAAAATGGGTGCCCCATCCCCCATTGTTTCCAAAGGGATCTAATTAGTGGTGGGCTCCAAAAATTTAGTAACAGGTTCCCATGGTGGTGGGATTCAAACTGTGACGTAACTCCAATGGGGCTGGGTGGGGCACGATGGGGGCATGGCCGGGCATTCCGGGGGAGGGGCATTCCTGGGCAGGGCTGTGGCAAGGACGCAGCCACTGCGCCGGTCCTTGGGTAGGAAATGAATGCATGCAGGTGCAGGCTGCCACGCACGCCAGTGCACCTCCTGCTAGATTGCTTCAAATTCTGCGTGCTACTGCTGAGAGGAGAGGCATAACTAAGGCAAAAATCACATGGCAAAATCACCGATTAGTAACCCCCTCTTGGCACACACAAATAATTAGTAACCAACTCTCGGGAACCTGTGAGAACCTGCTGGATCTCACCTCTGGATCTAATAGAAGATGGGGCTACACCTTTGAGTGTCCATAACTTTGGACCCCCTGGACCAAACTTCACCAAACCTGGCAGGTATCATCAGGAGAGTCTCTTACTGATATCAGCCAGGTTTTGTGAAGTTTGTAGGGAGTTAAAAGCTATGAACTCCCAAAGGGAGCTCCCAATGGGAGCTAATAGAAGATGGGGGCTGCACTTTTTTTGAGGGTCCATAACTTTGGAGCCCCTGAACCAAACTTCACCAAACCTGGGTGGAATCATTAGGAGAGTCTCCTAAAGATACCCTGAAAGTTTGGTGCTGCTAGCTTAACAATTTCACCCCTGACAGCAGGCACCCCCCAAATTTCCCCAAATTCTCCTTTTAACCCCCTCCCCCCGCATGGATTTAAAGGGAGAGTCTGAGGTCCCCAGTTTAAACATTCAAAGTGATGCTGTTTCAGGGTGGGTGATGATCCACCCCAAAACAGCATCACATTAAATTTTGTTTTAACTGCGGACCCCAGATTCTCCCTTAAAGGTGGATTTAAAAGGAGAATTTGAGCTCTCTAGTTTAAACACTATTGAAAGTGATGTTGTTTGGGGTGGATTCCAGCATCACAGCAGCCGCCCAGGGGTGTGTGTGTGTGCAAAACTCAGATTTTGCACCAGGCTCCATTTTCCCTAGCTACACCTCTGCCCAGAGGGAAGGGTAGAAGGGGCTGCCGGCTGGGAGCCCACTTGGTGGGGGGCAGGGGAGGGCGAGGCAGGGGAGTCTGCCGGCCTCGGAGAGCTGGTTTTATAAGCACTGAGGCCAGGGGCGGGGCTTGGGGAGGCATGGTCACACCCCCAGGGGTGTGTGGCCCTGCCCCCTGAACCCTCCCATAAAAAATCTATACCTATGTCCCTGCCTGCTTTCATCTGTATTCCCCTCTGTGTTCAAATGAGTATTGGGAGAAAATGGAGGAGGAAGGACATAATTGATGCATCAACATCAGTTCCAGCTAAAACTCAGAAGTCACTAACATTCCAGGATTTTGCCATTCTCTATGGTTCTGCCATAGACATATGCAAAATCCTACACCATCAGTGACATCACTTCTCATTTTTTGCCAGAAATGATGATGTGTTGCCAATGTCCTTTTTCCCCTTGCCCCACCATTGAAGTCTCATATTGGTTCCAGGCATGCACTTGGCAACCCTATCCTCCATTATGTTTCAAAACCAGGGGAAAGTTTGAACTATCTTCTAACCTCCAGGCATTCATGGGCCAAAACACTACATAAACTATATATATAAACACTATATAAACCTCAATGTGCTCACCCATTTTCATCATCCTATTCTATGATTCAAGGGCTGTGGCAAGGTTGTATTTGGTGATGGGTGTGATTTTATACATATTTTCCCTCTGCTGTTTTGTTCATGACCTGGTTTAGATTTGAGCTGACAGACTTCAAGATGTCACAAAACTCCATTTTGTTTTTCCCTCAGTTGGGCAAAGTTGTCACATTATCAATCAGCTATTCTATATTGCAGGAACTGTGAGGGGAGGAATCTTTCCTCCTCCTGTCCTAGATGCTTGTATTTGTCAATTTAAAATATTCAAACATAATTTTGTCATTTACTGCTATAGATTGGTAATGTGACATGTCTATATTCTGATTTCTCTGTCTGGAAGCCTCAACAATCCACAGCTGACAAAAATCTTCTGTTTGCTTTAATGAACATTGGATCCAGATTTTGCACTCAAAGCTAAAAACTGCATATGCTATATCCATTCAAATTGGAAGGGTTTTTAGAAACTCCCACCAGTTTTCTCTTGAAATGTTGACTGTTAAACATGTGCCTGTTCTAGATAATGTCATATCTCCCAGAATTTTATTAGCAAATGTATTTGACTTTCAAACAATAAGCTTCACTACAAAAACAAATTAGATCCCATCTCAGCCAACTTGGCATGCTTCTAAAATATGTAGCCAGAGTATTTTCCTTTCATAGATCATATTTCCATTTGATTCTCTTATACTCTTTAGGACAAAAAGTAAAACCACTGGTAATTGCCCATTATTCAAATCCTGCTTTCTTACCAGGAGCCATGCATCTGCTCCACAATTATAATCTCAGTGGCCAGTGGCTCTTTTTATTCATGTTTACGTGAGATGTCCTAATATAGTGAAATTTCATCTTGCTGTCCAAGCCACCCTCTTCAAAACCCTCAATTATTAAGCCATAATCTCTGTGGTCCTGTTCATTTGATTAGCTGTTTGCACTTGCTTGTCATGAGGCATATAAGTTAATTATGGTGTTATTACCTGGTCAACAGAAGCAATCGAGCTGGACTGTTTTCTTACACAGGACATATAGCACTGCAAGTAAAAATTAGACATAGGATGGAGGCCTGAGACCAATTATAGGAAATGTATTCAAACTGGATTCTGCCCACATAATACCCCAAGTGGTGATGTCATCTCCTAGTTTGACCTGTTTGGTTGAGGAAGATTACTCCCAGCTGTAGAATCTGGCACTCATGAGGGAAACTGAAGTGCATAGGAAGGGGAATTAAGATCAAGCTCAATGTACACCCCATGAATTGGCTAATCTTTGACCAGCAATGCTACTGTCTTCTTTTCCAAATTATTTTATCAGAGGCAGACTGGGCTCATTTTCAGATCTGGAGTGTGTGTTCTGTAACACAGAAATCCTCAGATCAACATATACTATAATTGGTGGTTTCACCAGGAGTTTTTAGTTCGATCATAAATATAACAACCACAAGACAGTGTCCTGTTGCCCAACTAAGGGAAGAGGCAGCATACCAGTAATTATTCCAGGCCTGAGCGGTTCAGAGCCCCTCATAAAGCACACCAGTGATGAGAAAATGCTGCACATCTCCTACTTTTGCATGATAAAGAAGGTTTGAATCAAGCTTAGTAGAATAGGTTCCTGCCCTAGACCTAGAGTCCCTGGTTCCTGTCCAAAAGTTATGATTTGAAGGGAGATAATGTTTCACCGTATCAAAGACTTGTTTAAGGACTTGTAAGATCCAGTATAAATGTCCTGTCTTTTAAGCGTTCTTCTTTAGTTTAGTCTGACTCTGTGGCCTGTGTATGTGACCTTTTTACCTCACACCTCCTCTGTTTCCCCAATATATTATTATGTATTTAATGACTTTATAGTCCACTTCTTCAGAGATTTTCTCAATACAGCTCGCAACCAAAGACAATTTAACAACAAACCCTTGAAAAAATACAAAAAATAGAAATAAATCCACAGAGCTCTATAAGAATAGTATATAATAGAATGACTTGCCACAAGTATATGAAGGAAACTTCTCCATTTGCAAACATTTGTATGGATAACCTTTTTTAAGTCTTAGGTCCCTACATATTTTCCTTCATCCACTATAAGCAGGTTCAAGTAGGTGAAAGGAAATCTTTTAAACCTTTCTATTCTATTCTATTATATGTGTGGTTTGATTGGATCTAGGGATTCCAGCCTCTAGATGGGAGATCTGGGGATCCCCTGGAATTACAGTTCATCTCCAAACTACAAAGATCAGCTCCTCTGGAGAAAATGGATGTTTTGTAGGGTGGACTGTATGTCACTGAATCCTACTGAAGTCCCAGCCCTGCCCAGGTTCCACCCCCAAGTCTCCAGAAGGTTCCCAACCTGGAAAAGACACTCCCGTCCCACCCACCCATCCCACTCCCAGACAACAGTCAAGGGGCATCTGACCACCCTCATTGGATATCTAGTGTAGGGCCAAGTTTTAATTCATTCTTTGAATTCTAAAACATCACATCTTCCACTTTTCTAGTAATCAACAAGATATGTACCAAATGTTTGTGCTCTAGCTTGTAAAGATGTATGCTTGCAGCTCAGCAGCAAGTGGCTCGGGCAGGAGCCAGCCTGCTGCCACGGTGCCTGCCCGAGCCACCCACCGCAGAGCCCCGCCCCCGATTTCCCTGCAGGCCTGTTCCTGCCCTCCCCAGGGAGTCTGGGGATGACAGGGCCCAGTGGCTGGCAGCCCAGGCAGGTGGCCCAAGCGGGTGCTATGGCAGCAGGCCAGCCCCTGGAGGGCAGGAGCTGGCCTGCTGCCACAGCACCCACCCAAGCCGCCTGTCACCTCCCCATACCTCTCCACATCCTCCCTGCATACTTGACAAGGTAAGTCGAGGGACGGAGGCACCCAGAGCAGGTGTTGCCCTGGATGCTGTTTCCCCCCAGTATGCCTCTGCTCCTTGATCAAGTTAGTCAGTCAGTTTCACTGTCTTTATGCAATGTACACAGACAAAGTGGGTAGGGAGGAAAGAAGAAGACTCCCATCTTTCTGGAAGAAGTCTGGCCCCTAGAACATGACCCCTAGAAAAGTAATAGATAATGCCTTTTTTTAAAAAAAGTAGACTGGAAGAATTGTTAGTTCCTGAAAGAAAGGCTCACAAAGAAAATAATTTGCATAAATTAATCTAGACACTGTCAAAGCAGGCAACATTATCTGGAATTTGCTATCTTGATAATTCACCTTGTTGACAAAGCTACCATGAAACTCTATCTTTGCATATTACTTTTCCTGTTTCAGATAAAGCAGTTAGGGAGAGACCTGAATGTCTAATTTGGATGGACATTTGCCAGTATTCCCAAGTGCTATTTTTCACTTTGTTTTCAGAGGGCTAGAAGTCCTGTGTTTTCATCTCCTCATGTTTTCATAGTCTTGGGAAATTCAGTACAAAAATTGCATACAGTCATCCAAGGTTTCTCTGCCAAGGCAGGATAGTTTCCTACTGTGTGTTCCCAATTGTATTATCCTGTCTAGCTTTAAATGACTCAGGCAAGAGGGTTTCTCTCCATCTCCCCAGACAGTTCTGCAGCCTAAGAATGCTTGGTTAGCAAATGTTCTTAAAATTTAGCTCAATGTTTCTTTCCTTCTGTTTCATCCATAATTTCTGTTCCTGGCAGACAATATTTGTGTGCTTGGGAGAGACAGAAAGGCTGGTCAAAGTCTTAGACCTTTTATGAACATGTCATTTCCTTCATTTTCAAGAGTCCATTCTAGCTGTGTGTTTGTATGTATGTGTTTCTTTAACACATGTTTCCCACTCTTCAGCGCTGACCCTTCTTTCAATGTGGTTTAAACCCCCAGGCTTTATTTCTTGCCCTGTAAGTTTAGTGATAGGGTGCCATCAATTTGAGCATACTTCACTGTGTGTGTTTGTGTATGTGTGTGACTTATTGGCATGGAGCCCCTTCCTCCAATATTGGTCTGGGGAAAGCATATCTGAGTCTGGTCAGGGCATGGCTGGAGGAGCTCCTAAGCTATCAACTCACTAACACCAGCGGGGAGATCTCACATCTCTGTTCTACCTAAGGATTAAGCCTGGTTAATTTCACTCATATGCCAGAGTCCTTTGGCTAGTCTCTGGGGGGAAACCACCCGAATGGAATTTTCTACCAGGGGAACCTCCCGAAGTGGAGGTTACATGTCAGTGAAGAAGGGGCAAAGAAGGTGTGCAGTTGACTGAGTGGTACAGCAGCTCACGAGCAATTTCCAAGCAGTGAGCTCTAAAACCCAAAGTGGAAGCTGCACGACAATGAAGGAGGAATGCATGCTACACTGAACTGCAACGATTGAATTGCTGCTACTGAGCAGCTTCAATAGCCCTTTGGCATGAAAAAACAGAAAGGGCATACCTCCTTTACCATGTGACAAGTGATGTCCTGCACCCAGGCAAGCAAAAACATGCTTAATGGGACTTAGGCTTTGATGAAGAGGCAGACAGTAAGCCAGCAGAAGGGACATACCTGGCAGTAGCAGAAAAAAAATCGGTTCCATTCTCACTGCTCATTAAGTCCAAACGGAAGACTTCCTCCAATGTAAGTGGCTTTTTGTTGGAAGAAGTTGGAGGAAGGCCTCACATCTTGTTTATTAGAGTGGTAGGAGACAAGCCAGTGGATTTATTACTTGCACAGCCACAAAAATGATTATAGCAGCAAACGTTTTTACAAGTCATGTTATGTACTTTCCTACAGAAAGAGGAGGAAAGCATCCAAAGGTGCCATGGAAATTAATTTTTTAAAAATATTCATTCCGTGCTTTTTGAGCCACTGCTCTTCATCAAGGGCAATGTTATATTTCTTTCTTAAGGCTAACCTCTATTGAACAGACAGAAGAACACTATCTGGCCCTTGATAAGAGGAACAGCTAAAAACATTCACAGATTAATAGAATACCAAGGAAGCGTATTGTGGTGCCTTAAGGCAGAGTGCGTAAACAAATTGACATGTGGTAAAAAGTTTCAGCGTTTTGTACATGTGGACTAATTCAGTGACTCTGGTGGGGGAGTAGCTAGTTTGATCTGATTTTAATTTAAGTGAAGTGTGGAACTAAAATGTGGTGCTTTGAAGGACGGGATGGGTAGCTTCCTGAGTCATAAAGTGAGTCACACAGACCCCTAATGGCGTTTCCAGTGCTGCAGACAAGCTGTTGCTCTTAAAAGACAAACCATTAAATCCTTTACAAATAAACTTAAATTTTTGAAAGATTTCCAAAGAGTTTAATAATGTTCTGAGGGTGTTGCTGCCAAGGTACACACATCATCTCCTGGGGGAAGAATTTTGCAAAGCCTTTGTGTTTTATGTGCCACATGAGGGTGATAACGGAGAGCTGTCATCATGTTCAGAATTCCGACTTACAAATCAGGCAGCCTACTTGGAGAAAAAACTGTCTCCAGAAATATTGCTTTTGAATTCTAAAGCTTGTACCATAGAAAGTGTTAGGGTGTCTATATTGGTAATTCACACATGCACTCACCTGTGTATGAGCTAGGAATGTGATCCCTTTTTTGGTATTTTTGAGGTTTGGGCTTATTGGGCCTGAAAATTTTCAGTAAAGCCAGAAAAAGCCAAATACCCATTCTGGTAAATAGGTTTGTTCAGTTTTTTTCTAGAAACGTTAAATTTTTGGGCTCCATTATATGGGAATTAAAGGTTCAGTGTTATTTTCAAGGTAGAGGCACCTGGAAGTGAGTCTCCTTAGAAGAATCCCCAATTTTGGTGAAGTTTGGTTAATGGAGTCCAGTTTTATGGCTTCCTGAAACAAATTTCACCAAATTTGGACGATCTAAGGAGAATCACCTGCAGCTATGCTGCAAATTTTGTGCATAAAAAACAGCCCCTCTACGGAGCCCCCAAAATATTTTCCATAGACTTTAATATGCCAATGCATTCACGGGGGGGGGGGGGGGGGGGGGGGGGGGGGGCCGGGGGGGGGGGGGGCTGTTCTTCAAAGTAAAATCACCAAATTTGCAATACAGCTTCTGGTTACTTTCCTCAGAAGAACTTCCTAGTGAAGTTGTCCAATTCTGTGAGCACCCAAATGGCTGGCTGTTGGCTACTTGGCCACCTCACCAGCCTCTCTCCCCTGAAGAAACACTATCTGGTGGTGCTTTGTCAGATGGTTCTGGAATCCAGAAGTCAAGAGATTATGGAAATATTTCCCTTGACTAATTAGACTAATTAATTTTGCTACGTAATATATACATGAGGGGAATTTGCTTTCAGTTGCAACTTTCCTGTAAATGTTTTCACAATTAAACTGGCATAAGCAGAATCTGTACACCTGATGATACATGGATGATACAAAGAGACTGCTTTTTGTTAATTTTAGATACCTGGCCAGCATACTTATAAAAGGAGCTTTTAAAATGTATATTTGTTTGGGACTTGGTAGATTTTTTTAATGAGTGGTATAGGCTTGTGGTTTTATTTTAGGTATTTGTAATAAAAGAGAATTTCAACAATTAATACAGATCTGTTTTTTAAAAAAAACAGGTCCATGTTTACTGGTCAAGTACATACAAGAATGCAAATGATCAGAATCCACACATAAATCTTTCAGTATTCCGGTCACTTTATCTATAAATGGAAGCAGGAAATGTTTGTACATCGAAAGATTCCAAAGAGGCCCATCACATAAACATTAATTCTGTTAAGAGAAAGTTTTTAAAAAATCATTTATAGGTCACAAACTTTAAGCTCTGCCACCAAGAACATATGATTGTTTTATTGTCAGTGGCAACTGGCTGTACTTTAGAGACATTGTTTAGTACTGTGCAGGTGACAATGTCCTAATAGGAAAAAATCTAGATTCATTCTTCTCAGCATTCTGAAATTTAGCCCTAGGTTGATTAGATGGTAAATCTATAACAATGACTATCACCATTCCTTAGTCAAAACTGACTCTCATCCTACCCTCGCACTCCATCCATTACTTGGCAATGGGAGCTGCACTGCTGACATTAAATTAGGATTACTTCAAATGCTGCATTAATAGAAAAATCTGGGTTAAAATGTTATTTGGAAAGGCTATGAATGACTGCTTCATAACTAAAAAAATCTTTTCCTGCAAGCTCATCAGAGCTGAAACTGATATTTTTCCAGAAGCCCAGAATGATTTTGTTTGGGTTGACTTTTTGCAGCTGGCGTTCAGCAATTCTGGAGAAATTTTCAATGTGTTTTATTACATAGTATTCGATATTTTCATTGGGTACTTTATGTTTCTGGTGCATGATAGTGAGTTTTATGGAGCCCAAAAGATGGGTTGGGTTGGAAATGAACACAAATAAAGAACCTTATTCATACATTCATGCCACGAATGTGTGTTCGCTATGAAGATCTGCTTACACAGGCAAAAACTAATAAATATTTCCATAAAATAGCAAGATTGGTCCTTGCATTATGTCTACATTTGTTTCTTAAGGGTACTACTGTACAGTGGGCTAGGGAAATGGGTTTTTCTTATTGCACAAGATCAGGTTCAAGCCAAATACCTGGATCTTCTAGAACTGCTGAAGCAGAACTTCAGGCTCCACATAGCAAAATGATGCATGACCTTCTGGATATTAGAAAAGTCTTACAAAAATTATAAATTACAAAAGTATGAATATAAATAATTAATAATTAAGTATATTTTAAGTAAATAATTAAGTTTATTATTATTATTATTATTATTATTATTATTATTATTATTATTATTAATTTATTCAACTTAATAACCCGCCCACCCCCTAATGTAAATTACAAATTTATACTTCACATTATACTCATGTACTGGAGGTACACTGCTCAAAAGTCCAATGAATCTCTTACCCACCAAAGAGAAGGAGAAAAGCTTCTCCTGTTCATGCTCTCCGCACCATGCAACATTTTATAGATCTCTATTATGTCCCCCCTAAACATAAAGGAAGTCCCCTGTGCAAGCACCAGGGTGATATCACATCATAATGTTTACTAGGCAGACTAAGTTTATGGGGTGATTGTTTGCCATTGTCTTCCCTAGTCATCTACATTTCACACCCAGCAAGCTGGATACTCATTTGCCAATCCTGGGAGGATGGAAGGCTGAGGCAACCTTAAGTGGGCTATCTGAAACTGACTTCCATTGGTATTGAACACAGGTTGTAAGCAGAGCTTTGACTGACTGTACTGCAGCTTATCACTCTGTGTCACAGGATTCATAGTCTCCCCTTACCCACCTTTTTTATAAGCTAAACAACCCTAAGCATTTAGCCACTCCTCATAGGGCAGTTGTTCTAGCCCACTAATCATTTTGGCTGCTCTTTTCTGCACCTTCTCAAGCTCTGCAATACCCTTTTTAGGGGTAGTGACCAGAACTGTACACAGAATTCCAAGTTTTATGTATTAGCAGTTTTATTCTCTGCTAGCAGCAAAGCCCAATGGGGGGAATTGCAATGGATTCTAGAAGACTGGGGGGTGCAGATCTCCTGGGATCCTCAGCTGAGCTCCACATGGCAGATTGGGCCCTCTCTTCCCCCCTGTCTGCTTCCCAAGCTATGCAGAACTAGGGAAACATAGAAGCAGCTACACACTGAGTTGACATTTTCATGCAGCTATATACTACCACCTCAAGATCCCTTTCTTGGTCTGTCTCTGCCAGCACAGATCCCATCCATCTCTATGTGAAGTTGGATTTTTTGTCCCAATATGCATCACCTTATACTTGCTCAAATTGAATCTTATTTGCCATTTTAATGCTTATCCCTCCAGTTTAGAGAGATCCTTTTGGTGCTTTTCACAATCCATTTTTGTTTTAAGCACCCTAAATAATTTCGTGTCATCTGCAAACCTGTCCATCTTGCTGTTCACCCCCAGATCCAGCTCAATGATGAACACGCTGGAAATCGCCTGTCCCAACACAGAACTCTAATGGACCCCACTGCTCACATCCCTCCATTGTGAGAACTGATCACCAGCTGATAGCTCAGTTGGCGTTTTTTCATCTGTGCCAGGTGCGGCAGCTCGCCCTTTACTTATCATCCTCCACCCTATCTACAGTGATCCATGCGATTGTCACCTTCAGATTGGACTCCTGCAATGTGCTCTATTCTGGGCTGCCCTTGAGATTAATCCACAAACTTCAGCTGGCTCCTCTCTGGGTCCCCGTGGTTTGCACATACAACACCAGTGCTTTATAAGCTGCATTGGTTACCAGTTGAGAGCCAGATCAGGTTCAAGGTTTTAACGTTGACATTCAAAGCCCTTCACGGTCTGGGCCAAGGATACTTGCATGACCGCCTCTTCCATTATAACCCCCGGCAGACATTAAAATATGGATCAAAAGGGTTTTTTACAATCCCTGGCTCACGTGAGGTCCAATTGGCCTCAACATGGGCAGGGCCTTTTCAGTTCTGGCCCCAACTTGGTGGAACAGCCTCCCAGAGGAGTTAAGGGCCCTGTGGGACTTTATGGAGTTCCGCTGGGCCTGTAAAATGAATCTTTTCCACCAAGTATTTCACTGAGGCCTGACCTAATGTTACCATCTGTCCCCTATGGTTGTGTACCACCTCTCTGCAGATGGACAGCTCCGGAGTCATTCTCTTACATTCATGAATTTTAATTAGACTCTAATTTAACTGAATGGATCTAAATTTTAGTTAGTTGAATTAGTCACTGCGCTCGATTTTAAATAAAGGATTTCTCACCTCCGAGTCAGTTTTTATTGTATTTATTCCTATTGTAAATCACCCCAAGCCAGTTTGGAAGGGGTGATTAAGAAATTTGATTAAATAAATAAATACATTCCTTCTCTCTGTTTCCTATTTTTTAGCCAGCTCCCAATCCATAATAGGACATTCTCTTATACTGTGACTATGAAGTCTGATTAATAGTCTTTAATGGGGGACTTTGTCAAAAGCCTTTTAGAAATCCAAATACACAATGGTCCTTTGTGCACAGCACAAATAAAACATCTTGAAAAAAATAATTTTGGAGGGAACTCAACATAGTTTTCCCCAAAAAAACATTCTTAGGATGTTTTTTTCAGCTCAACCTGGATTTTTTTTTTGAAAAAGAATAAACTAGCAATCCTTTTTTCTGAAGTTGGCTTGAAGTTATCTCTTGCTTGCTGTGTGGAGCTCATGAGATGACTTAATTCTCCCACACAAGCACACAGCTCTCACTTTCAGTTTCTATCTTCCTCGCACCTGCCTTTTTCTGCCAGTTAACTTCTTAATGCTGCTGGCCACTTTTTTCTCTTATAAAGTGCATGATTCAACTGAGCATTTCCCTCCAATTCGGGCAATATTATAGGGTTTTTTGGGGGGAGGGTTACATATTTTGATGAGGTGTCTTTGAAGACACAAACACATAATTTGAGAATTGCATTCAATGATTGTATCTTGCATTTGTGTCTTTGAAGGCACCTCATATAACATTTTTAAAAACCAAAAAAACGATATGTTGCCCAAATCAGCAGGAAATGCTCAGTTGAATCATGTACTTTATAAGAGAAAAAGGCGGCCAGCAGTAATGCCTGCAGAGCAAATGTCCTGGGTCAATTTTAGCAGAACAGAGGTGTCAAGTGGCAGGAAATGAGGGGTGCGAGGAAGAAAGAAACCAATGAAAGCAGGTGAAAGAAAAACCGGCTAATGCTTTTTTTTTTTTTTATCCAGGCTGTCTTGACAAAAAATTAAATTTTTAAAGTCCCCAAAACTCTAAAAGTTAGTGAGACAAGACCTACCTTTGCAGGAGCCATGTTGATTGTTATGTATACTTGACAATTCTATCTTTAATAATGCTTTCCACCAATTTATGTGGAACGGACATTAAGCCAGCTGTACTGTAATTTCCAGGATCATCCCTGGAGTCCAGTTTATAAATGAGTTTTGCATTGGCCTTTCTCTGGTACTGTGTCTCACCTTAGGAATATGTCACATATCATTATTAGAAATTCTTCAATTTCCCATCTGAGTTCTTGAAGACCTTGGGTGACTTGTTTGTTTGTTAGGTTTAAATGATTACTCTGTGTCCAGTGCTGGGATTCAGCAAGTTCGCACCACTTAAAATGGTGCTTGTAAACAAACAGTTGTTGAATTATTTGAATCCCACCAGCAGAACTAATTGTTAAATTATCTGAATGCCGCCACTGTCCGTATCTCAATACATGTGGTCTCTATTTCATGCAAGCAAGCAATTAATGTATTTTCCAGCTTCAGTGTGCAAAATTGGAAATGCATAATTTTTTAGGGTATTGGTTCTTGCATACCAAAGCTGGAAAATGTACAAGTTGCATTATTCACACAAAATGGCAACTGCCTATTGGGAAGGTAAAGGGAAGTGTGCTCTTCCATTTTAAGAAGTTTGACAAAATTATAAAGAATAGCAAAGGCTTATGCTTCAGGTTTAAATACTCTAAGTCTGCCCCCCCCCCACCAGTTTTACAAGTTGGGAGGGTTATGCAAAATGTAGCACAATTTGATAGCTCTCTTGGAGATGGAAACATTGCAGTGAACATTCATGTGTGTGTTGAAGACCATATTTTATGCTTCCAGTTAAACCCCACTTGGATTTTATGGAGCTAGAAAAGATGTAAAACACAATAGTATACCATAGCTTCCTTTGAAGTACAAGACATTGGAATGAACATTAGAGACATTGGCCAATTGTCCAGGCTATCTGCTATGGTTTCCCTTTGCAAAGGAGGGAGGCAGTTAGGGGATGGTACGCATCCTCCAGTTAATTTATTTTCTTTCAAAAACTAACATAAGGGACTTGCAAAGGAAGACAGAGATTTGCTGTATTATTCTTAGTAATAGTAGTCTACTTATTTTGGCATGAGATTGCATCAAAGAAGAATAGACTACACAAACTGAGGCAGACTGTTATAAAATTCATTAGGTTCCCTGTGAGATTACATTTTCAGAAGTGATTGGGTTACAAGGCAGTCTGACAGCATGAACCCATGTAGAAAGAAAAGAACCACAACTGTCTGGCGATATGAGCAATAACTGAACAGAGCAATCAAGGTTTTGCTTGTGCTTTTTGTAGGTGAGTCAGAAGCCCAGCTGCATCTCAGCAACGAAATTTGCCTAGCAGATGCAGAGAACGATTAATGGGCTATTACAGACAGAGTATCCTTCTAAGAGCACACTTGTTTCCCGAGTGAAGCTAGGAGGATATGAATATTGTCCATTGATGTAGGACCTAATTAGATATACATACAGTACAACCTAAGATAAGTCAGAAGAGTGGATGGGGCTAAAGAGGACAGTCTCCAAGCTACTGAGAGTTCTCTGAAACACTAAAATAGTAAGTCAAACATGTATAGTTATGTGGGGAGTCCAAAAATTTCACCCAGGGGCTGCAGATAGAGATTATATTTCACCCAGGGGCTGCAGATAGCTAAATCCTGCCTCCTGGTGTGCAATGCAAGGAAGAGCAAAGAGGGGCTGTCTCTGTTTCCAGTGAACTGAGTCCAGCAAAAATGTCCCAGCACCTTAGTGTTCTCGGATGCTTTTCCTCCTGCAAAATATATACAATAGATCTGCTGTAAAACATACTGTTAAGGAAAGTATACCCACTGATTTTGACAGAATGTGGTCTTCTCTTAGGGCTCAAGTTGGTAAATCTTCAAAGAAAAAATATCACATGGATCTGTGGGGGACATGGGCATCACTGTTGCCCTTAAAATGTGAATTGTACTTAATATTGCCCATCTGTTTGGGATTTGGGGGGCATTGTTTGAGTCCAACATGCATTTTTAAAATGGGGCAAATAAGCCCTCCCCCACTCAAACTGTTTTGACTCAGAAAAATGAGGGGAACAGCAGACTCCACCCCACCAGCCTATCCACCCAATTTCTAAAAATTGTTTTAAAAAGAGCACATGTGTGCATGAGATTCCATGTGGTGAATCAATCATCCAAGTGCTATGAGATACATGTCTGCAGTCCATAATTAGATTATAACTTGAATTCAGTGTCTGAGAAGTATCCTGCTGAATTAGCTGTGGCTCTTTGTAGGCAGTAAATGAAAAAGCTACTGCTTTGTAGAAACAGTTTTCATGTATTTGTAAAGTCAGTGACATCGTATGAAGACATCGTTCTGCAACTTTTTGAGGAAAAAGAGAAATAGGCAAGTCATTCCTTATGGGCCCCGTTCCCCCTTTGTATTCACTGACTGCTGAAGTACAAATCATAACTTAACTATGTGCAGTTGTAAATTTCTTTGGCACAGTTGTGAAAAAATGTACCAAGTTTCCCACTCATGGGAGTCTCCAATTACCCTTTACATTTATCCTGACTCATGTACATGACTATCAGTAATTCCACCACCAGCTGTCTTCCAGCTCAAAAAGATACAAAGTTTGCTCACATAAATTAAAGACACAGGGTTTGCTAGTGCATTAAGAATAAGGGACGAGTCAAATAAGATGATTTACATCCCGGTCCAGAACTGTCATGTTGGCAAGGACAGCACCACTCTGCTACTGCCCTGCACACTCAAAGGGCTTTCATGCAGCACAGGAAACCCCACAAGCTTACCCCCCCCCCCAAAAATTCTTACCTTTAATTACCCCATAGGGGGAAGCAGATATATCCTGCAAAAATCACGGCATATGTCCAAGCCCCGCTGTATTGGCACAAGAAGCTAAACCAGCCGTGAAAGCTGACTAAGGTCAGCTCCACTCCTGGAAATGCCCCCACCAGGCTAACGCCAGTGGAGACATGGGCACTGCAGCGGGGTATCCCAGGGCTCTGCAGTGACCAGGCAGCAGCATAAGTGCCCCTCCTCTAGTGTAAGTGCCCCGGGGAGGACATTTCCAACGGTGTAAGCCTGCTCTCCATCCAGAGCAGGATTCCTTTCCTCCTTCTGGATTGGACTGTTCATCTCCACTCCAGTTCATCTCCACTCCACTTTATCTGAGTCTGGACTTCACATGGCTACTACTGGTGAAGGAAAAATCAAGGTAGAGATGCATCACAAATCTCTCAAGATCTCATCTGTCTATGTCCTAAGAGGAACCTCAACCTGTAGCCATAGTGATCTAAAAGCATAAATTGCTTCCACGGACCAGTAAAACTGGAGTTGCTTCAGCCCTGCAGCAGCTATTGTTTTTGATGAGAGTTGTGTGCCTAAAGGCTAATGCAGCTGCTTAGAAAATGTGTGATAATTTATCTTGTTGCCTATGCATTTGGGGTGCCATTGTTTTCCTACTGGCTTATAATAATAACTAGCAGGGCCCGGCCACGCATTGCTGTGGCAATTGTCCTTCTCATCACAGACCTCAACCCACACAGATGTCCATGAAGGTCCAATGATCCGTAGCATAGCCTTTTGGTGTGGTCAAGTGGAATCCCTCTTTCCTTTTTCAATTCACATTGTTATATGGTGCTGTCTTGTTCTTTTAGTATAAGGTAACCCTTTCCATTCCACAACGGAACTGTCCAGAGTGCGAATCCCGTTGTCCATGAGGCTGGTTGACACGCACAGTCCTGGCTTGGGTAAGGCCGAACTGGGGCAAGCAGGCTATTCCAATCAGGCAGCAGAGGCAGAGGTGGCAGCAGCTCTGGAGATCGAGGCCAGCTCCTGGATTCTTAAAGGGCCACTGTGGCAAAAAGAAGCAGAGCCAGTAGTGTTGGTTCGCCCCCACCCCGCGGATTTTCTTAGAAGAAAAAGGCAAACTCCAGCTTGCTTTTAGTAAAAGAGAGCTGTGGCGAATATGGGTGAGGAAGTGGGTAAGTGGTGGTTGAATGTGAGGGAGGGCAGAGTGAGGTGTGTGAGGATGAGCTGGGATGTGTATGAGAGTATGTGTGTGTTGTGTGGTAGTAGTAGGTGAGGCACAGAGAGTGAAAGTTACCTGCATGTGTGTGTAGGGGGGATCCCCACCTGACGTCTCACACGGCAAAGTGTGTATGTGTTTTACTTCCACTCGTGTTACCTAACAGTATTACCTATTTACTGTTTTCAATGCTCATCTGTGGCCATCTGCGCAAACATTGTAAGGGCATACCAACCCCTCAGGCCACAGACATGCTGCACAAACATTCTAAGGGTGACAGTTAAGCACAACCAGTTTCATGGCCTGGTACGCCAGGAAAAAGATGTTTTACCTGGCTCAGGTATTGAATTTCAGTGAATATCCAAAAACCTGCCCACATTGGAAAGGCACATTGAGTGAAAATTTGAAAGCAATCCGTCCAGTGGTTTCGGAGTTAGAGCACGACTCACAAATGGACGGTTTGCTTTTTATATAGATTAGCTAATTCAGATATTATAAGAACATAAGAAGAACATAAGAACAAGCCAGCTGGATCAGACCAAAGTCCATCTAGTCCAGCTCTCTGCTACTCGCAGTGGCCCACCAGGTGCCTTTGGGAGCTCACATGTAGGATGTGAACGCAATGGCCTTCTGCGGCTTTTGCTCCCGATCACCTGGTCTGCTAAGGCATTTGCAATCTCAGATCAAGGAGGATCAAGATTGGTAGCCATAGATCAACTTCTCTCTCCATAAATCTTGTCCTGGTAGCTCCTTTAAAGCTATCCAGGTTAGTGGCCATCACCACCTCCCTGTGGCAGCATATTCCAAACACCAATCACACGTTGCGTGAAGAAGTGTTTCCTTTTATTAGGTCCTAATTCTTTCCCCAGCATTTTCGCCAATGGATGCCCCTTTGGTTCTAGTATTAGTGGGAGAAAGAGAGAAAAATTTCTCTCTGTCAACATTTTTCTACCCCATGCATAATTTTATAGGACTTCAATCATATCCCCCCCTCTTGGGACGTGCCTCCTCTCCAAACTAAAGAGTCTCCCAAAGCATGGCTGCAGCCCTCTCCTCATAGGGAAGGTGCTCCAGTCCCTCAATTCATCCTTGTTGCCCTTCTCTGTACCCTCTTTTTTCTATCTCCTCAATATCCTTTTGAGATATATGGCGACCAGAACTGGACACAGTACTTCCCAAGTGCAGTCAGCATCTTACACTGCTTTGTATATATAAGGGGCATGACAATCTTTGCAGTTTTATTCTCAATTCCTCTTCCCTAATGTGATCCCTCAGCATAGAGTTTGCCTTTTTTTACAGCTGTTACCATGCATTGAGTTGACATTCCCATGGAACTATCAACTACAGAGCGCCTAAATCCCTTTCCTGGTCTGTGACTGAGCTAGCACTGACCCCCTGTAGCCCGTGTAGTGTGGAAGTTTGGATTTTTGGCCCCTATGTGCATCACTTTACATTTTGCATTGAACTGCATTTTGCCATTTCTAAAGGGCCCTCACCCTAATTTATCAAGGTCCGGGCAGGGAGCTCTTTGCAATCCTTTGTGCTATTAAAGTTCTCACCACCCTAGATAATTCTTGGTATCACCATCTGCAAATCCTTGGCCACCACTGCTCACTCCACACCCCTACTTCCAGTGTCATTACTATGAATAGGTTAAAGGAGCACTGGTCCCAAAGCTGGATCCTTGGGGGGACACCACTCCCCGACATCTCTCCATTGTGAGAACTTCCCATTTTACACCCACTCCTTTGTTTCCTGTTTCTCAACCAGTTTTTTTAATCCATAGGAGGACTTCCCTCTCTTTATTCCTTCTTCTTCATTGCGCTGAGTTTTCTCCAACAGCGTCTCTGGTGAGGAACCTCTTGTCAAAGCCTTTTGGAAATCCAAGTAGACAATGTCAATTGGTTCCACCTTATCCACATGTCTGTTTACACCCCTTCAAAAGAACTCTCAGTAAGTTTGTAAGACAGAGGATTTGCCTCTGCAAAAGTTTCATGCTGACTCTTTCTCAGCAGGTCATGCTTTTCTACCATGTTTTATAATTTTATCTCTTTAATAATGATAGATTCTACTAATCTCTTACCAGGAAACAGGGATGTCAAACTGACTGATTAAGGTGTGACATTGGCCATCCTCTCCAGTCTTCAGAGGATGGAGCCTAGATTTCAGGGATAAGTTGGCAAATTAAAGTGAGAAGATCAGCAATTCTCATGCTTGAGCTCTTTAAGAACTCTTGGGTGAATGCAATCTGGGCCAGGGGATTTGGTAACATTTAGTTTATCAATGGCTGCCAGAACTTCTTCCTTGTCTACCACTATCTTCGCTAGTTCCTCGGATTCACCTCCTAAGAAGCTTGGTTCAGGTGCAGGAATGTTCCTCACCTCCTCTTGGGTGAAGACAGCTGCAAAGAATTCATTCAGCTTCTCTGCAATCTCCCTGCCATCTTTTAGCACACCCTTTGTTCTTTTGTCATCTAACGGGCCTACCGGTTCCCTTGCTGGCTTCCTGCTTTTGATGTACTTGAAGAACTGTTTGTTGCTGGTCTTGATGTTCGCAGCCATGCGTTCCTCATAATCCTTTTTTGCCTCCCTTACAGCTAACTTGCTTCTCTTTTGCCACCATTTGTGTTCCCTCTCATATTCTTTCTATATCAGCCAAACTGACTTCCCATTTTCAAAAGACATTTTCTTTTTTTCTGATAATTTCCTCAACCTCTCTTGTTACAACTATGGTGGCTTTCTTTTGGACTGGTGCTGCCTTTTCTAACCTGTGGAAGTCACATTCCAGCTGAGCTTGTTTTATTTTCACATTGCAGTGTTTTTAAATAACCTCCAAGCATCCTGACAGTTTTGACTCTCTCTTGATTTTCCCCTTTCAGCTCTCCTGCTACAAGACACTATCCCCCTCATCTTTGAGAAATTTCCCTTTCTGGAGGCGAATGTAACTACATTAGTAGTTGCCACATTATGAAGGGACAATAAGACAATAACATCCATTAAACAGACTAGAATCATTTGTGAACAAAATTTTGAGTGCTTTCAGAGAGCAATTTTGAAAACAATGCAACCTCCAATGAAAGTGAGGCAATTAGATCTTATCCTGTATTCTCATCCAGCTTCCATACATTGATCCAAATGCATGGAGCCAGCGTGGTGTACTGGTTAAGAGCAGGTGGATTCTAATCTGGAGAACTGGGTTTGATTCCCCACTCCTCCACCTGAGTGGCAGAGGCTTATCTGGTGAACCAGATGTATTTCCACACTCCTACATTCCTGCTGGATGACCTTGGGCTAGTCATAGTTCTTCAGAATTCTCACAGCCCCACCTACCACACAAAGTGTCTGTTGTGGAGAGACGAAGGGAAAGGAGCTTGTAAGCCATCTTGAGTCTCCTTTCAAGACAGAAAATTAGGGTATACATTCAAACTCTTCTTCTTCTTCGGTGAAACAAAGCCTTTGCACATCCAGTTTAGCTTCTCATAGGTTTCCAATCTAACCTATTGAACCTACAAGCACACAAGTTGTACACATGCCAGCTCTTTTCCAGCTCTGAATCAATCTGTGGAGATCAGGAATGGGAACAGTGAGCAAGATCCCACTCCCTCTACCGTACATCAATCTTACATGAAATGGACTGGGCCTCAAAATACTATTCACTGTTGAAGGCTGCATTTTTTTTATGGAAGGATGCCTCAAAACATTTGATTAAAAGATATGTTAAATCCTAACCCAAGTCATGTTTAATGGGTGACCAGGCACATACCTTGAAGCAGGGGGTCAAATCAGTCCCCAAGTTCATGTGGTGGGAGGAGGGACTTTATCATTCTCTCTTAGGCACTATGTTTTTGCTAGCGGAAAAAGACTATGGGGTGGGCTGTTTGGCCAGTGACATTTATCTGCCCAGGAGACTTGTGGAACCAGTAGCAAGATGCAGTATGCCTCCATCACCATGTTTTTGCTAACAAAAGCATATGAGCTAAAAGGAGGGAATGATTAAACCCCTCCTGCTGCTGTGTGCACTTGAGAGCTGATTCTCTCACTACCACCCCACCCCATCCCCTACAGCAGTGGTGGCGAACTTATGGCACTCCAGATGCTCATGGACTATAACTCCCATCAGCCCCTGCCAGCATGGCCAATTGGCCATGCTGGGAGGGGCTGATGGGAATTGTAGTCCATAAACATCTGGAGTGCCATAGGTTTGCCACCACTGCCTTACAGAGAGTTTTTAAGGTGAGTACCGCATTATACATTAAAAGCAAGTTCGGTCAGGATTTCCCTCAACCCAGCTCATGTTTCATGGATTTTCTAATCAGACCCTTGTACATACAACAGGTCATCCTGCTTTGCTGGTTAATGGGCAGGTTAGAAGCTAGTCATAAGCCCTGGATATAGTTTCTCAAAAACTCCAGGCCAGTAGCTCCCAGGCTAACTGTTATATTACAAATAGTATCTTCAGAAAAATTATCATCAAGATGTGTAAGATTGAAATCAGTCGAAAATTCCATAGCTTTGACTAGTGAATTCTGGATTTATTTTTTATTTGTCTGTTTGCTTATTCATACCTTTCTTTTATCCCACACTGGAGATACCAAGGGAGCTTTGAAAACTGATAAAACTACCACAAAAGCAACAAATAAATACGATTACAAAACTTAAAGGCTAAGCAGGGATATAGTGATAGGTATTTAGAACACTTCCAGCAGATGACAGAATATAAAGTCATGCCAGCAGTTGCTGATTCTGACAGCAGTGGCTCACACAGGGTTACAGGCTGAGAGTCAAAGGCCAAAGGTGGCACCTCTGAACAAGTGCAGGGCTAAATTATCTGCAGAAAGGAAGGGAAAGGTGTTTATCCATGGGTCTGGATGAAATGCCCCCAGTTTCTTTCCCCCCTTGAAGCTTGCAAGATATCAAAACAGGGCTAAAAGTACAGCCCCAGAGCAGACGCTTGGAGATTCATCCTTTATACTCAACAGAAACATATCCCGTTTGCACAGGCAGTTTAAAAAAAATACCAGTCTGCTCTTTTTTCCACTTGTATAAACCAGCTGTCTCTTACTAGAAGCATCTTCTGCAAGTGCTGAATGATCCGCCAGCACTTTTGAAATTTGGCACGGGTATGCTACATATCTAGACAAGGCATGAAAACAGGGCTGAAACGTTTCACGATTGAGAGAGATGTTACTTACGTTCTCTTGCCAGGCTTCCTGTTGGATCAGAAATGGGAGAGCCCAGTGTTTTGTTGTGTTCATTTGTTGAAAGGCCAAGGAGAAAAGGCCAAATTGAAAGGCCAAGGAGAAAAGCAGAAATATATATAATGGTTTTATATAAACATGTATAATCATTTGGATGGAGGGCTTTTTTGCTCTTCTACTTTTATAGATCTCTTTAATAGATACATGGCTGATTGTCAGGGGAATTGTATCTATGTGATTGAGATGCATTCCTACCTCAATGTAACTGCTTAAAGCTACAAATCAATGCTGCTAAAAGATATATATATAACCAGCCTGCTATATGTTACCACTGCCATCTGGGGCATTCTTTCCTTGATTTTAACTTTTATGGTTTCACACACTTTGCAGACAACTAGGCTCCCCTGACACCCTGGTCTCATGAGAGACAGAGCTACATCCTTTATCTCGTAGGGGCAGGAACCCAGGTGGCTTTCTCTCACTATCTGTTGCTAACCTTGGGGTGCCTCAGCACCGGGACTGTTTTTCACACATTATGGGGAAAATGGGAGAGGGGATTTGCAATGGGATAAAGAGAGTGGCAAAACCCAGGTTTGTCAGAACTGGCTTTGCCAAGCTTTGGTGCTCCAATGCCTTATCAATAAATGCTACTGATCAACATTGCAGAGTCAATTTATTGGTTTACGGTTCAAGACCTAGCACTGATCCCCATTAGACCATATTATCTATCTACTGTGGTTTCCCCTCTGTTCTTTAAGATGTCTTGGATTGTCAGAATAGGGAGTGGCGTCTTGTCTCAACTGACAGGTTTAAGGTACCATTGCAAAGCATATGTAGTCATTTATTTAATGTATGGTTGTATTTTTATCCCCATGGGTCTCCTAAATTTACTGCGTGCCCTTATTCAATAATTTTGGAGAGAACACAGAATCTCTATCTCCTAAATGTATATGTAATGAATTGAACTAAAAAATTTAAAAAGCGTAGTAAGTATTAAAGCAATGCCTAACTGTTTTGAGACATTCACTCTGATGGCGTTGAGTGTGGCTGTGAGTGCAAATTTCAACAGCTGTTGGTTCTATTACTCTGATCACCCAATACCAAACGTGCTCTCTAATTGATTTCCTTGAGTTTCAGATTGAGCCTTGCATGATTTCACATTCATAAACAATATTGCTGCAGCTATTTAAAGCTTAGTAATGATTTATACATTTGAACCATCAAATTCATACAGCAAATTGTCAACAATTGTAATACATTATGAGATATATTTTTTTTTGGTGAACTGGTCTTTCTTAGGGATTGCCCAATGTTAACCGAGTTAGTCCTTTTATGAGTAACTATTCTGTGTGCTAACTGTGACCGAAATCTCATTCTTGTTTCCTTTCTGATAGTCATGTAATTCACCATATTTTTTGAAGGTGCACTTCTAATTTCATGAAGTCTACACAGAAAACTCAAAAGCTCAATTGGATTTTATTTGTTCAAGCTGGTTGGAAAATGTGGAAAGATTTTTTAAAACGGTCCTTTTAATCACTAACATGACAAATTCCAAATGGTTTAAGTTACTTGTTGTTGTGGGCTTTCCGGGCTGTGTGGCCGTGGTCTAGTACAGGGGTCTGCAACCTTTAACACCCAAAGAGCCATTTAGACTCGTTTTCCACAGAAAAGAAAGCACTTGGAGCCGCAAATACTTTTTGACATTTAAAATGAATATAACACTATATATTTTTTTACCTTTACACTTTGTATATAAACAATTATAATATGTTGCTTATGAAATCCATGAAGTGCTACAGAGAAAATAATATTTTATTTATGTAAACACATTTTGAACATTTTGAACTCTTAAAAAATTACAAAAAAAAACACGCCAAGTTGAAGCTAGAGATGTAAAAATTTCCAGAAATCTTGAAAGCTATGGAGTTAAACAGGGGTAGTGGTGGTTTATTTTCTCAAAACCAGAAATTTGGGGGGAAATTGATATATATGCAATACTCAGTTCTTGTCACACTTAAATTATGTTACTTTTTTAACAACATAAATGAATTTTTAACAACATAAATGAACATATAACATTATTTGGCAGATTTATAAAGTTATAAATTAGCATATAACATTATTCGGCAGATTTATGAAGTTACCAAATATAAATGCCTGACAGCTCCATCCTAAATTCTGGCCCATAACTGGCATAGGGATTATTATGTAATGCTGAAGATTGCCATGCATAAATATTTCATGCTACATCTTTAGAGCGAGTAAAACACTGGGTTAGAATACAAGGCACTTCCATCAGTTCCTCTCTCCCTTTCTGCCGCTGCAGCCCACTGACTTCCCTAAAATGGTGTCCTTGGGCAAAGAGCATGAGAGGCAAATCCAGGATCTGCAGCAGGAAGAGGGAATTACCTGACTCCTTGTGTTGGTGGAAAATTCAGTCATCCCTGTATTTCACCCATTCCAAAAGATCCCCCCCATGCTCTCCAAATTTTAATATGGTAGAAAAAAGCCCTAAGAATAACCCTCTGATTTTTCCGTTCCTCCCTCCCTTCCCTGAACAGGCAGTGAAGTCCACCCTCCAAAGCAGCTATTCACTGCAAGGAAACTGAGTCTCAGGGAGGGATCTTCATCTGTTTCAATTAGTTTGAGGCAGCTGCAAAGACAATCCCATGCTGCCCTCCTTGACCTGGGTTGGAGGACAGTGTGGGCGCATGGGTCTTTGTGAAGGCTGCCTGGAGCTTCAACCGAGGGAAGGGCAAGGTGAGTCCCTTTCACACACACCCTGGGCGGCTCGCTTGCCTCAGCTTGCTCTCACTCCCTCTCTCATGGGACTGCGCAACCAGTTTGCTCTCACTCCCTCTCTTGCAGGACTTTCTTGCATGACCGTGCGGGAAGCCACGCGGAGCCGCAGGAGAGGAGTGAAAGAGCCACTTGCGGCTCAAGAGCCGTAGGTTGTCGACCCCTGGTCTAGTAGATCTTGTTCCTAATGTTTCACTTGCATCTGTAGCTGGCATCTTCAGAGGTGTATCCCAGAGAGAAGTGTGTTACATACAGTGTCCACTTTAAGTTACTTCTTCAAGGCTGAAGTGATGATGGTAAAGTAATAACAGACCTTTATAATGATGCTAGCTTGGCACGAAAGGAGCAAACATATGAAGACTAGGCTACTGCAATATACTCTGCATGAGGCCACTCTTGGCTACCTAGAATATGCAAGTGATGATAGTAGAAGCCCATGAATTAGTGTCAGATGACCACTTCATATGTCAGTGTGTGGCTCTGGACACAACAATTTTGCTTTTATTAAACACATGAAACTGCCTGATATTTAGTTAGACCACTGGTCTATCATAGCGATTGTTGTCTAATATGACTGTCTGCAGCTCTCCATGGTATCAGGCAGAGGTCCTTCATATCACCTATGACCTGATCCATTTAATGGAGATGCTGGAGTAGATTTTAGGACTCAGTTGCTTTACCACTGAACCATGGCCGCTGCCCTACCCCTTTCCTTGCTCATAAGATTCACTTCTGTCATTAGCCCTAAGGTTATAAACTGAGCAAAACAAAACAGCTGGACCTGCTCTTGACCTTTTAATTGCTTGTTGATTTGTACAAATCAGCAGGGGAATCTATTAACAGCATTGAAGATAAGCATTGTCTCCTGCCAAGATATGCAGATCAAAGGCCAGTAACTGTTTCAGAAGCCACAGCTGGTAAAGAACATTATAACCTGATTTATGACAGGATAGTAAATATGGGAACATATTCATCTGGTGGTATGGCAACTGCTGTGACTACCAGTTATCATCTTAGTGAATTCAATGGACCAGTTTCAAACCCTTAAACTCTACATAGCCTGGGCTTGCATATATCATTCTAATCGGAGGTTTACTTTCCTGAAGTCAATGCCTGGTATCAGTGGCATGGGGGAGGGGGGGAAATAGTACATGGGGAAAATGGTGCCCGACCTCCACCCCTCCAGTGGCATCTCCCTGTGGTGTCCCAGCCCCCACCCCACCCCCACCTGGGAAGTGTAGCTCCCCCTAGGCTACTTTTTCAGTCAACTGCTTTTTGCAGCCAGCTGAACTCAGGTAAGTGGGGTGGGGCGGGAGATGTGAGGGGGTGCCTTGGGGAGGTGCAGCGGGTGTGTGTGTGTGTCAAGGCCCAGCCACTTTTGGGAAGGAGGAGCCTGGGCGGTGCACACACATCTCACTGAGGCCCCGCCATGTCCCTTTTCCTTTCCAGAAATGTGCGGGGCGATTTTTCCACACACCCCTGTGACTCTCACAGGGGCACCAGTAGCGTTTGTCCCATGGCAGCTACAACACTGCACTACATTCTTCTTTTTTAATTTCTCCACGTACGTGCTAAAGTAGCCACTTGTGAGATTCAAGAAGCAGTGTGGAAGAACAGGGTTTTTTCTGTTGATGCCCAACCCTCCAAAGCTGTGAAAGGAATTCCCAGGTAATAATCAGCAACTTTTAACTTACCAAAAGAGAGTTAAAACTTACCTTTTAAGAAAGGCATCTAGAGTCTGCTGCTGATCATATATTCAACGGCTCTCTTCCTTTCACAAGTCAAATGTACAAAATACACCATGGTGCAGTGATTTTATTTTTTTATTTGTTTGTTTTGTTTATTTATTGAATTTTTAGACCGCCCTCCCCCAAAGAACTCAGGGCGATGTACAGCATAAAATTATAGCAATATCCTATAAAATCAATACAACTGATACAATACAACTGATCACATAGGTGCTTCATTTTATTGAGTGGATTTCATAGTCCCTGGTTCTGGATGATAGTAAGGAGGAATAATATTATGCAAACTTAACATAGAGGCTTCCTTGTATCCCCCCCCCCCTTCTCTCGGGGGCATTTATGAGCCATACTAAATAAGCCAAAAATTAGCCCCATTTCATGTAGACTTTACTGGGATAACTCTATGAGCAGCAAATTCCACTTTGTTATTAAAGCCAGTGTCCACGTTATTGGCAGAAATAGCTGGAGACTGTACAGTAATATTGGAGAACTCTTGTTCAAATGCCTGTACATGTTCAGCACACTGTGTTCCCTGTAAGAGTGCCATTTGTTGTGCTAACATTGCTCCTTAGAGTTCATAATGTTAGAGTAAAGGCTTCCCACTATTCTCTGACTGAAGATTTCAAATACAGCTGAAGGCTTCTCTTTATGCAGCTACATTTTAAACATTTTTTCTATTTAAGTAAAAACCTATATTCACTATTGTTGTTTCCATTCGAGTCTTCACTCCAAATAAATGTCACACAAAGGAACAGTCCTGCCATCAGCTATGCATTATTTTTGGATCCCATGGGGTTTTTTTTGGGTGGAGGGATCTTTTCCTGGTTTGGGAAACACTCTCAGACGAAGGGTTCCTTGGAAAGAACCTGGAAATGGCTGCCATCATTCAGGAATCCTACTGAGAACATCTAGAGTCTGAGTTGACACAGATGGTCTCCTTTAAATGTTAGAACCACAGACTCAAAATTGAAATAAATAACAAGGTGTAAACCCTGGAGAACAACTTAATGAAAAGTTCATAGAATACACTCAGTTTAGCACATAGGGATTGAATTAAGAGCCTTTCAGGGGTGGGCGGTTATAATAAATTAAACTAACAACAACAACACTAGGGCAGCACTTAAAACATCTTCAAATTGACAAAATTAACATCTGTCAAAGTCAGAAAGCAGCCCTGCTGGGATCTGCACGAATACTATCCCGATACATTACAACTTCCTAGGCCTCTGGGTGAGGCTCGAACATTTTCCACAGAAAGTAATGGAAAATGAGAAGGTCAAGATCCTGAGGGACTTTTGAATCCAAACAGACAAAGTGTTGAAACACAGTACACCAGACATCACCGTGATAAGAGAACAAGAAAATGAGCATCATCGACATAGCAGTCCTCGGTGACAGCAGGGTCATTGAAAAAGAACACGAGAAGGTCACTAGATACCATGATTTGAAAATCGAGCTTCAACGTCTATGGCACAAACCACCTGAGGTCATCCCAGTGTTAACCAGCACCCTGGATGCCATCCTGAAAACACTAGGGCAGCACTTGAAACATCTTCGAATTGACAAAATTAACATCTGTCAAATCCAGAAGGCAACCCTGCTGAGATCCGCACGAATACTACGCCAATACATTACAACTTCCTAGGCCTCTGGGTGAGGCTCGAATTGTAATGAAGGCCAACAACCAGCTAAAGATCTGGCATGAGTGCCGAATCCAATACTACCACTACTACCACTGCTCACTACAATACCATCATCATCATCATCATCATCATCATCATCATCATCCTGGTTGTTGTGGGTTTTCCAGGTTGTGTGGCCTTGGTCTGGTAAATCTTGTTCGTAACATTTCACCTGCATCTGTGGCTGGCATCTTCAGAGGTGTATCACAGAGAGAATTAAGTGCAAAGTTTCAATTAGCGAAGCATTGGGTCATATATTTCCATGTGATGAAAGCCAAGTAGATAATGGAAATAAAGTCTGGTGTTGTCACATTAAAGCATTATAACAGTAAACAACCAATCATAACTCTTAGATCTGAAATTAATTTGCTGGAACTATAAAAAAAAGTATCCTTGAGAGGTCATCTGAATGTGTTCTGTCTGAATCCAGTAGCAGTTCTTTTAAACATTTTTCATGGTGAAATATTTCACTCTAAAGCTAAAATACGTGTCACCCTACCCTCTATGCTTGAGGTTTAACTTTCCTTTATTGATTTAATAATGGTTTAATTCCCTCCCCCTTTTCTTGTGCTTTTTCTTTGGGGAGTGCGTGTCAAGATCCAGCAGCTGTCTTTGGAACTAATAAGCAGAATGCATGGTGACTTCATTAGCCACACACATCACAGAGTTCTAATCCCATTGCTCCATGCTGGTGTCAGCATACTGAATCTTTTGAATGTCTAACTCTTCCTTGGTAACTTGTTAAACACTTGCATTCCCAGAAAGGCACACATTGCTGCTACAAAGCAGACTAAACTGGATTTAATAAAAATCTTCAAGTAGTGATTCACTGAACAAAGATCTGGATGTGTCTGACCTCGACTTTTCACAGTCAGAAGATTATGGGACAGTCAGCAGCAGTCTAGATGAGGTTTACTAGTCTGCATGGGCTGAAGTTCAAAAGCACACAAAGATGTATGCAGCAAGTAATGACAGTGTGATGAGACTGAAACTCTTATGGTACTTTCAGTGGTATTCAACTTTTGATATTTCATTTGCATATGCTTTCCAATCTGACTGTGACTTTTTGTATACTTGAACATAAAAAATGTGAGTAGCTCAAGAATCCTAGCATAGCCTACAAAGCCAAGATATTATTTGACTGAAATCAATCATTGGGTTTTAATAGACTTGAGGTGCACCCACAAATTGTCTTGTAAACATCAGAATGCCCTCTTTGCTTTAGAAATATTTTTGACAAAAGGAAAAAATAATAACCAAACAAGTTGAACTACTTTTACTAGAATTGTTAGCAGAAGATCGTCCAAAGGTGAATCGGAAGAAGTAGGGACTGTCCGTGGCCCAGATCTCCGGACTTCCTGAACTGCCCCAGCAACCCTGCCCCAAGCCATTTATCTGCAGGACTTGGCAATCCACAGCTGCCCAAATAGGTCGGAGAGCCAGGCAGCAACTATTCCAGGCCAGGGCCAGCAAAGGCAGGGCTTTTCTCAGAGCCCTGCCTGGCAGAAAGCTGGCCCAGCAGCAGGAGCAGCCTTTTCCTCCCTGGAGCTGAAGAGCAGAGGAAGGGACAGCAGAGCTTTAAAGGCTGTGGCCCAAGAAGGGCCTGGCCAAAGGGTGGGGGTGGGGTTTAATTCCAATGGATTAAAGTTGCCTTCTAAAGGTTCAAAAAATTAATCTACTAAAAAACAAGAAAATAAATATATTATGTGTCCAAGATCCCTAATTTAAAAAGAATTAGAATATATATTAAACTGCAAGAATTTAGATAAACTACCGTATATTCGTGTACAAGTCGACCCGAATATAACTCGAGGCATCCAATTTTACCACAAATAACTGGGAAAACTTATTGACTCGAGTATAAGTCTAGGGTGGGACATGCTGCAGCTACTGGTAAATTTCAAAAATAAAAATAGATATCAATAAAATTACATTAATTGATGCATCAGTAGGTTAAATGTTTTTGAATATTTATTTCAAAGAAAAACAGTAAACTAGCTCTGTAAGTGGAAAAAAGGGTCAACAAAAACAATATAGATTTATTTTTTTATTTTTTAATTTAATATACCGCCCTATCCCCGAAGGGCTCAGGGCGGTGAACAATATAATATCATGTATAAAAACATATATATAAGTTAAAACAATTACATTCTAAGACAATATCCCACGAAACCCATATGCAACCCTCCCAGAAGAGAATAATGGGTCCCGATGATGTTAGGGACCTTATATAGCAGGGGGGGAGGGCAGGAGACCCTCAGTGGCTGGTCTCTCCAAAGGCCCTGTGGAACAACTCGGTCTTGCAGGTCCTGCGGAACTCTCCGAGGTCCCGCAGGGCCCGGACAGCTGGTGGTAGAGTGTTCCACCAGGCAGAAGCCAGAGCCGTAAAGGCCCTGGCCCGAGTGGAGGCCAGCCGCGTCATTGAGGGGCCAGGGATCTCCAGTAAATTGGCCTCTGCTGAATGCAGAGGTCGACCCGGGACATATGGGGTAATGTGGTCCCGAAGGTACGAGGGTCCCAGGCCGCGTAAGGCCTTGAAGGTCAACACCCACACCTTGAAGATAATTCGGAATTCAACCGGTAACCAATGCAGGCGGTGCAACACAGGGTAAATATGTTCTCGGAAGGTTCCCCCTGTGAGCAGCTGGGCCGCTGCATGTTGGACCAGTTTCAATTTCTGGATCAAACGCAAGGGAAGGCCCACGTAGAGCGAGTTACAATAGTCTAGCCTGGAGGTAACCGTTGCATGGATCACAGTGGTGAGATCAGCGTTGGAGAGGAAGGGAGCCAACCGTCGGGCCTGTCGAAGGTGGAAAAATGCAACCCGGGTTGTATGGGCCACCTGGGTCTCCATTGAAAGAGACGAATCCAGGTGGACCGCCAGGCTGCGGATGGAGGAGGTCGGCGCCAATGTGACCCCCTCCCACACCAAGGCTGGAAATCCCTAACCTCTCCCCCCCCGACCAAGCCAGAGGATCTCCGTCTTCGTTGGATTAAGTTTTAACCTGCTCTGTTGTAACCAACCAGTGACCGCCTCCAAACAATGCTGTAGAGCTGCAGGGGCAGTGACAGCTCCCCCCTCCATCAACAGAATGAGCTGAGTGTCATCAGCATACTGATGACAGATCAGCCCAAAGCTCCGTACCAACTGATAAATAAACCGACTGACAATAAAAATGTTTTTGAATATTTATTTCAAAGAAAAACAGCATTGTATCAACAATAACTTTAAAAGTTCTGAAATGGAATATATAACTCTCACAGACAGTATCTCTTCAGAGTTTCATAGGGAAGATGCTCAACAAGATCCCCCTTTTAAAAAGTCCCTACAGGTTCTCCTTCAACACGGATAGCTTATCATTACACAGTGAAGATGCTTGTGTGGTGATGGCAGTCGCTGCCCCAAAGCAAGTCTTTTTTGCAGGCTCAGCTGGACAGAAGTCCCACCTGCTTTCCAAAAACACTGGGTGGGGGCTGAGAAATGTGCTGGCAGTGGCTGCACCCCAGGGCCCCCTGTGTGTGTGTGGGGGGGGGGGTTCCTGCCACCATGGGCTCTAATGGTGCAGATTTCCCAATGAGTATGGCTCCCTAGATTCATGGAGCTTCCTGGCCTGAACAAAAATTCTGTAATATATAAATTTAATATTTAATATTCACACCTATTCACTGAATATTCACTGTGAATGAAGCTTCTGGCCACCTGAAGTACAGCGAAGCAACAGCTCAAGGCTTACCTGGGAGCTGCCTTTGTGTCCACATAGCAGGGAGCAGGTGCAGAAAAACACCCTCAGCTCCCAGCCTTTTTTCGCTCGCCACCCGTTCACTCGCGTATAAGTCGAGCGGGGCTTTTTTCAGCACAAAAAATGTGCTAAAAAGTAGACTTATATGTGAATATATAAGGAATATATAGGCTTAGCAAAAGAGAAAAATGTTGCTATATATGGTAACTCATTTGAAAGTATTTAAGGAATTAAATGGAGATATTTGATTTTGAAAATTAGATTACCAAAAGAAAAAGTATGGGCATTGGTATCACATCCAAGAATAGTCATGTGCTGTATATCAAAAATGTCAATTAGTAAAGTTGAGAAAGTAGAAATCTTACCAAAGACTTTGGCACCTCATCCTCCAACTCAATTGATCTGGAAATATGGGAACAAGAAAGAAAGAAGGTAATAATATTGTTATTACAAAATGAGGTAATATAGAAATGCAAGAGAGGATTGATGGATTATTTTAGCATTAATAACACAACTGAAACAACAATATGCAGCAATGATATGGGAGGCTGGTAAGGCTTTCATTAGAGAAACTTTAATAGCAAAAGCTGCTAGAAAGAAAAAAAGAAAAACAAGAATTAATAAAGAAAATAACAAATAGCTCAATCCACATGAGGGAGATGAAGTGACTCAGCAGGGCCACTCTGGTGGATTTGCTGTCCCTGGGACACTTACCCCAGCAGAGGGGCAAATGCGGAATTGCCTCCAGTTACACCATGGCTCTTTGGATGGTGGATGTCCATGTAGCCCAATCGAGGGCTTTCCAGTGGCAGGGAGGTTTTGTTTTATTTTTTGCCTCCGTGCACTGCCAAAAAGCCCTCTGCAGACAGAGAGGCAGTGCAGCAGCAGCACCATTCCCACCTGCCCAGGGCTCTGGATTATGCTAATAATGAAAATGTTAGAACAAGAACATAAAACTACCAGTAATAGGAAAAGACTGAATGAATTAAAATAACTGAAAAATCAACTGGATTCATTAGAAGTACTGAAACCAAGCACGTAAAAGATTGTATGATAAAATGATTGCAAAATTTTGGAGAGAACATACACATGAGTATCTTTGGACTAAATCTTTGCACTAAAGAAATTAAGTTTACAGAATATCAATTATTAAGAGAGAATTGGTATAAAGTGTTCCTTAGATGGTATGTCACACCTAAAGATATAGCTAAAACCTGTGGTGGGATTCAGCCTATTCGCACCAGTTCAGTAGAACCGGTAGCTAATTTTTTGTCTAATTCAGAAAACTGGTTGTAATCCCACCACTGAGTCCTTTCGGAACCAGCTGTTAAATTATTTGAATCCTACCACTGGCTAAAACTAACAAAGGAAGTGATGGAAATATCAGAATGCAGATGCAACATTCTATCATATGTGGTGGACATTTAAGACAGCAGGAAAATACCTGGTAGAGATACGTGATGAAATGCAAAAGATGCTAAAACTTAAATTTTAGATAAATTTTAGCTCAAGTTTCCTGTTCTGAGGAGAGCTGCATGCCTCTCAAAGGAGAGGGCCAGGGATAAAGCTGTCCATATTCCTGAGATAATCTCCTTTGGTGAGGAGCATGTGGTAAAAAATACCATAATGAACTGCTGCAGTTGAGCAGTCAAAGTAGTGGCATTGCCATCACTTCCCAGCTTCCCTTCCTCGTGGGGATATGTCCAAGCCCTGCACCTCTAGTTGAAAGAATGAAGTAACAAAGGCTCATTCCGCACATGCAGAATAATGCACTTTCAAACTGCTTTCAGTGCTCTTTGAAGCTGTGCAGAATAGCAAAATCCACTTTCAAACAGTTGTGAAAGTGGTTTGAAAATGCATTATTTGGCATGTGCGGAAGGGGCCAAAGAGATCTAAAAGAGAAGCCCAAATCTTGCTTCTTGATAAGTCTGTCAAGAACGAAAAGATCTTCCCAAAAGGTATGGAATGATGGGTGAAATGTCGATTCGGAAAAGAGTTAAAATGGAATAGATCTACAGGAGAACCCCTGATTTGAATGCACCAAAGTGTGGTTGCATTTGTAATTAAGAACTGATTGTTCCTTCAGCTGGCAGATTGCCAGACTAAAATTGGAAAATAAATGCCATTCTGAAAATATCAAACAAGAGGGTGGGATAAGAACAGTCCTAGCAGCAGAGCATTTGGGGTCTTTGAACAGTGACATCTACTGACCATTCAGTGTTAATGGCTGCAACAAGGAAAGGATCAGCCTCCACAGAGATTGGACAAATTTCTAGCAATGCAAATATTCAGGACCTTTAATCTGAAATAGACCCTTTAAAAATAGCAGGGGGGCAGGGATCATTCCAATAATTATTTCTGAGCTTATGAAGAAATTTAAGGAAATAAGGACTGATCTCAAAGAAATCATATAGCTAGAAGAAGATATTTAAAAAGAAAGAAGAAATTAAAGCTTTGACAAAAGGTGTGGACTCTGTACAATGGGAACTTAAAGTGCAAGAGCAGGACATTCAATTGGATTATCAAACCAATGAGTAACAGAGGATCAAGATCCCACAAAAAAGAACCTTAAATAGAAAATCTCCTCGGCTTTGGCCAATCTTTTGAAAATAATAGCAGTGGCTTAGGGAGGGAAATGGCGCCTGGGGCAAAATGGTGCCTGAGTCAACTCAAAGAATCCAAAGTCTGTGTGACTTTGTAGAGATATTGTGGTATTCTTCAATGCAAAAGAAACTGCAGTTCAGATTCTAGGGCTCACCGAAATCCAAAGCTTAAGATGGAAGACAAGGACATTATTTTTATTAAAGAATTACCAATAAGTGTCTTGCAGAAAAGAAAGACTTTGCCTTCTTTAAAAAATAAAATAAGGTTCTCATGCTCTTCACCTATAAAGGACAGCAACAGAGCAAGTTGCTGTAGCAAGTGCCAAGGAGTTTTACAAAAAGAATAACAAGGAATTTACGTGAGAATTCCCCTAGTAAGGGTTAAGAAATTTTAAAGAAAAACAAAGTCCCTGCTCAAGAACATTCAGCTGTTTAAAATAAAATGAACTAATAAGTGAAAAATGGTGAAATCAGATAGAATATTATATATTAAAGAAAAAAAAGATGAATTCTAGATAGCAAGTTTGAACAGTCAGTTGGGGGGGGGGGATCAATGGGATTATGACACTTCCGGTAATAGTTTTCAGTTATGGGAATTAAGTTAGGAGATAAATTCGTGTTTTCTTTTTTTCTAAGATATTGAAAAATTATAGAATTTAAACTTGTTGGTCTTGAGGTAAACTAAAATGTATTACAATTATAGATAAGATTAACAGTGGGATATGGGCAAGAAGTCAATTTAGCTTTTTGTAGCATTTGTAGTGTGCTTCTCTGTTGTATATCTAGATTAGAGTGACTGGTTCACTTTTGAATTCCCTTTTGTATTAGATGTTATAGTGGTATGAAAACTAATCATTTTTTCAAAACCAGTAGACTCTTCCCCCCCCCCCCCAACCCGGTAATAGTTTTTGTTAAATAACAACATGGTAAACATGCTTGGAAAAGCAGAGCCTGTTTTATCAATGCAGGTATAGAGATGTGGGCTTAAGTTGTGCTACTGTCTAGCACAGTGGTGGTGAACCTTTGGCACTCCAGATGTCATGGACTACAATTCCCATCAGCCCCTGCCAGCATGGCCAATTGGAGAGAGAGTTAAGAAAGAGAGAGAGTTAAGAAAGAGAAAATAAAAGAAAGGGAGAGAAGGAATTTCCTGAAGTAAAATAAGAATCCTATTATGCTTAGAATTCCAATTTTTCTTTCTTTTGTTAGTTGATTTTCAGTCTAAACGTCACCTACAATGTAAAACAAAGAGATTATTCCATTCAGATGTCTGTTCTTTGCCACAAAATGATCTTGTACAATATCTTTCTTAGCTTTTTTTAGTTTACAGTGTCTGGAAGGGAAATTCTTCCAATGAGGAAGCCTAAATTTCTGCCAGTCAAGGGGAAAACTATTCCCTTTGGAATGCTGCATGTAGGCCTGGAAGGGAACATTTGACTGAAAAAAAATGCTTTTTTGGACAGGAGCTTCCTCCATTGCCCTTTACCAGTTATCTTTTCCAGATCATGCATACAAACGTTCTTTTCATTTTCTTCGTGTCTTATAGTCAGAAAATTGACATCTGTAATAGCCATGACATGTATGTATCTAAGACTGTATGGTTATTGTTATAATCAAGTATGATTCAGAGGCATTAGCAAATTTTGAGATTAGATTTCAAGACTTCTTTTAAAATATTGTGTTTTCTGAACCCAAGACCACTTCTAAAAAATCTGCAACTGGTGAAAAGATTAGTGCATTTAAACTCTACCTTCCAAAGAATACTCATAGACAAACTAAAAACATTTTACCAAAACCACATTCTTGCAAATCATATACTATGTGCTGGACAGAAGGCCAAGACTGAAGTCTACTCTGAAAACCAGTAACTTGAACTATCACTTCACATGACAGCCAAGAGTCTCTGTGGGAGTCTGGCTAGCACCATTTTGACAGATTCATACCCCTATCTCCCCCCCCCCCCGCTTTGTGGGAGGAGCCCCTTCTGGACAATAAATGCCGTGGGGAGCATCTATCACACGAGATATACACTAGCACATTCCCTCCTTCCAAGGAAGTTTAGAAAGAGATGGTCCAGATAGTTATTGTTAATTTCAGTTACTCCAGGAGAATCCCTAAGGTGTTTGGACAAGTAAGATTTGTGATTGTCTGAGTTGTACTGTTAACAATATGAGCATCAATTGTAAGTAATTTAACATACGTGTTGTAGCTGTACCTGTTAATGAAAACCCAGTGTGGCATATTGGTTAAATCTTGAGAACAGGCTCAAATCTTGAGAACTGGGTTTGATACCCACTCCACATTGAGCCTCCTGGGTGACCTTGGACTAGTCACAATTCTCTGAGAACTCTCTCAGTACCACCTGCCTCACTCAAAGTGTCTTTTTGTGTGGAGAAGGAAAGACAATTTTAAGCTGCTTTGAGACTCTTTAAAGGTAGAGAAAAGTGGGAATAAAAAATCAACCCTTTTTCTAAAAGGATTTAAACAAATAAAGAAAATATATTACATGCACAGAAACCAGGTTTTCTGTACAGACTATAGTCTAGCACAAGATTTTCCTGATCAAACCTATGCAGAAAATCAAAATAAAGTATCTGTGATCTCCATTTTGATGATCTCATTCACCTTTTTGGAGGATGGAGAGTCTAATTCCAGGAACATACTAACCCCAAAATAAATTATCATTCAGCTCAGAGCTATTTTCAAATTTTTATATATGTTATTTATAGTCCATCTTTCTCACTGAAATTGAAGGCAGATTACAAAGTATAAATTAATGTAGTCAGCAGGCTGGAACATCCAATAACAGGATTAGGATTGCAGAAATCTGAAACAAACCCAAAGTATTAACATGATATGTTAAATTATGCAGAAATTATGTAGTAGAATAATACATACAGCAACAGAAAGTATGTGCTATGCACAATGGTATTGTTAGCAGCAATGATGATCATTCATTTACTGCAGAGAATCCAGATGTGCAGTACATGGATGCAGCCAGCTGTTGTATGCAATCATTCCTGAAAAGGGGATGCTATGTTGTCTCATGAAAATTAGTGGAGATTGCATCCGCTGTAGATTGCACTTGGTGGTAGAATGGTGATTCCCAAGCGTCGCACTAATGAGCCACCAACAAGCATCTTTTTAAAATTCAGAAAATAGTCTAAACATCTTGTTTTCAATACCCACCACTGGAAACCTGCTTAAATTAGATTCATAACCCACTTTAGAAAGTGCCTGATTTTAAACCATTTGCCCAATTACTCATCCAAAAGTAGTTCTGTTGTTGTTTATAAGTACTTCCCAGCTTTGGCAATACCAGATACACATGATACTTTTTATGAACAGCCAAAGGAAATCTTCAGTGAATGCTATTTTTTTCCAGTACACATTACATATAGTATTAATATAAATGCAAAGTGATTAAAAGAAGAACACAGCGGAATATTTTGTTTTATTTAGCACGTAATTTCACTTCAAGCTTAAAACATCCCGGACTTCAATCATAAAATACTATCATTTCCCAAAAGTTAGTCAAACATTTTAATTTTAGTAACATTCCAGTTCTGCAATAAGTGCTTTGTACAGTTATTATTCAGCTCTGCATGTTTTTCATTAATTTAGGGGAAAAGTTTCAAGCTTTACAAAAATGTTAAAACACCCAGAATATTTTCTGCACAATTCAGCTAGCACATTAAAATCTGGTCAGCTCATTTATCTATGTTAGCATGACACCAGGCTTTGGTCTGTCTTCTTTCATAGCTTATGTGGAAACTAGTAATTAATATTTCTTTTTCTTTCTTGCTTTTCCCTAATTGATAATTGGACCATAGATCCTGGATATCTTCCATGAGTAGAGCCATTGATGAGGTTTTGCTCTTTTTGCTCACTTTGCACATTGCACCATATGTAAAACAAACTCAGAGAGGCGTGGCCTTTCATTGCTGGCATGCAGGAGAGTTACTGAAAGATATCATATGGTCTCCTGGCAAAAGTATAAAGTGGCTCTTGCTGTTTGATCTACTGTCTTAAATTTAAATGCAAAATCTGATAATTGGGTCAGGCAGGAGAAGAAACTTACTAATAAAGCTCTTTTCATTTCCTTTTCCTATATGTTTTTGTTTCATCTTTTCTTTTTATTTTCCCTTACTGGGATGGTCCTGATGAGCAATAGTAAGTGCTTCATGAAAAGTTCAAAGATGAACCTTGCCTTGGCATATGTACCATGCTTCTAGAGCTCCTGCATTGTTTCTTTCACACAAATGCTTTCCTTGTCCTACCTGCTGTGATACCATGTTTCAGAGTTAGCCAATGGGACCATGTGTCTAAACTATTGTATTTGGAAACTTGGTATGAAATTTTGCTCCAGTCATAAACTTGATGGCTGCTGACTTTAAAAAAAATCACCCCAAGATGCTAGAAAACATACTAGAACTGTGCCACAGAAATTTTAGATAGGTTGATAGTACTGGGCAGGAATCAGCTGTCATGGTACATATTGACACCAATGATATTGAAAAAAAGTAGTTGTGTGGTTCTGGAGGAAAAAATTAGGTTACTGGGCAGAAAGTTAAAGGCCAGAACCTCAAAAGTAGTGTGATCAGAAATGCTACCAGTTCCATATGCCGGGCCAACTAGACAGATATATATCAGGGGCATGGATGAGAAAGTGCATGGATGAGAAAGTAATACTGGGAGAAAGGTTTTAGATTTGTTAGGCACTGGGGAAATTTCTGGGATAAGCTGAAACTGTACATAAGGGACAGACTTCTCTTGAACCAACAGGGAACTAGGCTTCTTGCAATGAATATCAAAATGGAGGCAGAGCAGCTTATAAACTAATTTGAGGAAATGAGCCCACAGGAGAGGGGGTTTCTGCGGTTTTGGACAAGTCAGTCCAAAGGCATGATTTTGTAAAGATTCAGTGTAATATTTATAATAGTATAACAGAACATGAGAATGAGGGTAGAAAGGCTAAAGAGAGCAAAGTGGGCAAGGAGGCAAGTTGTGGTTGCTAGAGAGGGAAACACAGTATAGGTGTCTATATGCTGATGATAGAATTCTCTAAGGCTCATTCCGCACATGCAGAATAAAGCACTTTCAAACTGCTTTCAGTGCTCTTTGAAGCTGTGCGGAATAGCAAAATCCACTTGCAAACAGTTGTGAAAGTGGTTTGAAAACGCATTATTTTGCGTGTGTGGAAGGGGCCTAAGTCAAGACGGGAAAACTGGAGGGCTTGATGCTAAATGAAACTTTAGATATAATGGTGGAGATTTATATAAATGGTATAATGGGAAAAATCCATGGGATACAGTCATCCCTGGCTACTGGCAAGACTAGAAGAAATGAGTTGGGGGAGACAATGTGTTCTGCATCACAGAGGGCATAGAATAAAAGACATCACAAAGCTGGAAAAAGTGCAAATGCAGATAGCCAAGATCATTAGAGTATTTGAACATTTTTCCTATGAGGGGAGGTTGAAAAAGAGCTAACTAAAAGGGGACATGATAGAGGTTTATAGAATTATGCATGGGATGGAGAGAGTGGAGAAGAATGTTTCTTTTCCTAAAATGTTAGAACTTTTGAGCATACAATGAAGCTGGTGGGCAGTAAATTAATAATGGACAAAACAAAATATTTCTTTACATAGTGAGTGACTGAACTGTGCAATTTGCTGCACGAGGATATAATGATGGCCACAGGCATAGACAGATTAATGGAAAATAATTCAGTGGCTTGTAGCCATGATTACTAAAGGAATCTGATGTTTAGAGGCATTAAATCTCTAAATATCAGTGACAGGAAGCAGTGGTATAATTGGGGGGCATTTGGGGGATAGAGCCCTAGGTGCCACTTCCTGGGTGCACAGAGCAGGACAGTGCCCCCCTCACAACTGCGCCTCAGTTTTAAACTCCGGGGGGAATTTAGGGCAGGGGCACAGTTGAGCCCCCTGACCCCCATCTCCACATGGAGGTAGGGAGTGGGGCCTGTTGGCTTGTCCGATCCCAATCTCCACATGAACATCAGGAGCAGCAAGGACCCCCTTGAGCCTGAAATTTCTCACAATCAATGTGCTTTTAAGCTTATCTTTGTAGGCATCAAATCTTTGTAAGGTAAACGTTGTCATTCTAATTATCTATAAGTCATGTATTCATCCCACTCTTCTCCAAAGAGATAAGGGTAGCATACATTCTCCCTTCTTTCCTTTTGTCCTTACAAGAATCCTAGCAGGTAGGCTAGGCTGACTGCCCCAAGACCACCAAGTAATTTTCATAAATGAATCAGGATTTGAAATCGCTACACTACTCTGGCTCTCCAGATGATAGATTTCAGAACCAGACCAAAATTTTTGTTTTCTGAAATGCATTCCAAGGTTGAACAACTGATCACAGCTAGTTTGAATCTCTGTCTTTCAGCCTCACTTCTCCATTTATAAAGGAAGATTGTGGCTAGTCTCATTTGTGAAGAGGATTAAAATTTAGTTATGCACATGAAGTCTAATTATTGGTAATTACTATTTATGGAATCAGATGTTATAAAACCAAATCTATTGTGCACTTTTAAAAAATGAAATGCATGGTCCTTTGGGCTTGGTTTTGTTACCAAAAATATTTCCTTGTACTTGTCTACTACAGATAAAAGACAGAAGATTATACTTCAAAGGACACACAAGATAAATGAAAACCGAACTTCCTTTTCAGACAGAATCAGATTCTTTACAAACAGTCTCAGTACTAGTGATGAGATGCTTTTAGTAAGAGTACAGTTGTTTTTCTGTGCTAGGGAAAACAACTGCTAAACTGCAAGAACATTTCCATGGTCAGATTCATGGTTTAAATGAGATAATTCACAAATAGTCCACATTATTGGCTCCTTTCTTCCTGATGCTTGTACCCAGATTTTAGCCAAAATATAATTACTCTTCAAAGGAAGAATGAATTCACTTTGAAAAAAGAAGTGAGACTGCAAAACGATAGTCGATTCCATGCACTCCATCTCTCATTTATTTAGTCTAAAAAAAGCTCTTAAAATCTTTTCTGTCAAACTGGTGTTTATCATGCTGGGTGGCCACTAGGAGAGACACATTGGTGCTGTTGCAATTGCATTAGAAAGGTTTCTGATTTGCATAGCAAAGGACAGCAAAGCAGCTGATTGTTGGAAAGAAGTGACTGACTGATCATTAAGGTAATTGTTATGGGTAGGCACAGGAAGCTCAGAAGAATTCCTTAACTAAAAGAGCAACCAATTGCGTTATAATTGTCTGTATTAATGACTGATCTTTAAGTTACAGCATTCCTATATTTTTGTTGCGCATATCACCTCAAGGAGTCAAAAGACTGCAGACGCTGGGTTCTGAATGGAGTACTTAAGTAGACTCCCATCAACATAAAGCTTGTCAAGTGGCTGATCAGAAGGGATATCTTTGACATCTTGGTGACTTGTTAGTGGGTAGGAATTGGCCTCCTATGGATCCAAATGCATTCTCATTTTTAATATTTCCCATGTTATTTCCCTTGTTCCAGAGCTGAGTGAATTTAGTTCTAACTGTATCTAATCTGGAGGAACCGGGTTTGATTTTCCACTCTGCCACCTGAGCTGTGGAGGATTATCTGGGGGATTCAGATTAGCCTGTACACTCCCACACATGCCAGCTGGGTGACCTTGGGCTAGTCACAGCTTCTCGGAGCTCTCTCAGCCCCACCTACCTCACAGGGTGTTTGTTGTAAGGGGGGAAGGGCAAGGAGATTGTAAGCCCCTTTGAGTCTCCTGCAGGAGAGAAAGGGGGATATAAATCCAAACTCCTCCTCCTCCTCCTCCTCCTCCTCCTCTTCTTCTTCTTCTTCTTCTTCTTCTTCTTCTTCTTCTTCTAACAATCTCAAAGGAAAGAGGCTGCTCACATAGCTGAGTGTGATCTCTGGACTTGACGTATTTATGAGAATGGTAGACCAATTATGACACAACTTGGTCTTCTAATCAAAATCAACATAAATAATCCCCTCAAATGCAACACAACACCCAAGTGCAAAATGTATCTTTTAGAAAACTTATGCCAATATATCATCATCTCAAAAGGGACTGAAAGAAGTCTTACCAATTTCTAGCAATCTTAATCTGAATATTTCTATATTCAGCCATATCAACCAAAGAGAATAAGCAAAATGCACAAATTTAACGCAAAACGAAAAAGGCTACCACACAAGCATGCAGTGAGCAGCTGTAATTCAAAAATCTATAGGCTCAATGTCTTTTATTTGGATAAAAGTCAACACAATGAATCCTGATACTGGTCCAGTATTATGATAAGAGTAAAAGCCTGTCTTATCTCCATATACTGTAATTTAGTGCTAAACTTTCTTTATCATAAATGTGGATGCAACTAAGTGCATTTTGTGTAGTGGGAACTAGATTTTCATCAGTACTCACTAGGGATGAGCAAGTGTTCCTTGTTTTGTTTTCTTTAAATATATTTTTATACTTTGGTCAGTTGTTTTAATTCTGTGTTTTTACTTCTGGCTATATAGATTCATTTGCATTGTGTATGAATGGTTTGTATATGCTATTTGTCCACAGGACATTTTTTACAGAAATTGTATCAGTGCAAAGAAAAATAAATAGTGAGAAAGTAAAGAATAACAATTCCATTTGCACAAGGGAAAAGAGAATTTGGATGGGGGGGTTGGGTGTTAAATAATAGGAATAAGAAATTCAAAACTGCCCCTCCAGTTTTCAAAGTACTTTACACTTCAGGAAATATGATTCAGATAATTGTATAACCTGAACCTCTTGCTGCCATATTTCAAGCTTTTTGAACTTTATTTTTGTTCAGTGACCAGTTAGTTGCTTGGTTATCCATCAACCCAGATACTCCAAATGACCAGTGTGCAAAAGTGCACTGGCAATGTGGATTTATAGCTGTGGCAAGCTAAATTATTAATTATTTCATTAGCACACACAGTTCACCTTCCCATTCATATCGGTCCTCAAGGTAGTTAGCTGTTCGGAATTCAAAATATAAAACAACTCAGATTTTAAAAACACACAACAGACTTGAACTCCATAAAACTATTGGACTGATCAGTGACAATGCAGGAAACATAAAACACCAAGCACCACCTAATGTATTTCATTTAGATCTAAGGACATTCAAAATTAGACAGTCTTCAGTTTGCTCTGGATGGCTTGCAGGGATGGTGCCAATCTTGCCTCCCATGGGAGACAATTCCATACTTTGAGGTCAAGAACTGTGAAAATTTGAGGTCAGTCTTTCACAAGTCCCAGCTAGTTGACCTTCAAGAAGCTGAATCTCATTGACCATCATACTTAGGCACATGGGTGGAGGCATACTAAAGGTACTTCAGGTACTCTGGAACACAGCCTTTGAGAATTTAAATGTCAAACCCACCAATTTGAATTGAACTTGTAATCAGATGAAGTGAGGCAATGTAGTTGAAGTGGTGCCAAAGTTACATATTTGTTATGGTGTACGCGTATGAAGTCGCTGCAGCTGCATTTTGTATCAACAGTAGTCTCCGAACTAACTTCAAGGTAGCACCACAGAGTTACAGCACATTATAAAAACCAGTCACTAGAGACTACTCTGATCAAGATTTCTGCTAAGAATATACACACTAATTTTGTGTGTATTTCCATTAGCTTTCATTGTAAATATTTAGGAAGATATTTGAATGTGGAAATTATATAGTTGCTTGGTACTTTTAAATGAAGTTATGCAACTTGAGAGATCTGTCTCTCCTCGTTTTTCAGCAAAGTGAAGTACCTGTTGCTAGGGTACAAAGCTTGGCATCCTCATCTAGTCCCATTTCCATCTTTCCACAGGCATGCCTGCCTGTCAGCTAGTATAAGCAAATCTGTTTCCTGTGTTCCTTGCAGATTAGGTATGCTGGCCAATTGGCACTGCCAGCCTATTACTGAGGGGGGAAGGTATATCCTATGCCTCTACCTCCTGTCCCAGTCTTCCTCAACTCACTTCTAATAGACATAAGCAAAGCCTTTCCCCATTGGAGCTTTGTAAGGTATTTGTATTCATTGTCAGGGAAATGAAAAGATATGTAAGGAGACTGCTTGGCTCTTTCTGTGCTTTCAGTTCATATATAGAGTCAATATTTTAAACACTATATTATCTTAGTTTCTTGTACAAACTTGTGATTGCTATGAAATTAGTTGTAGAATCTTACTAATTAATTTATTGCATATTATATGGTTCCCATATGTAATGTGTATGTCATGTGAATGAGCGCAAAGCAAGGTTAGCTAGTCCAAAATAATTTTTTTAAAAAATGAAAATACTAATCTGGAGATGAAAGTAACCATCAACCATCTTGTAAACTGCAATACTAAATAAATAAAAATTGACTATACATCTGTAGGCAAAACTAAGAAATGTACATGCATAAACAAAGTGTGATGACTAAAAGGATATATTTAAAAAATATTCCAACACCAGAACATATTTATAGGCACATTGGCCTTAGTCCAAAGATAATGTGTGCAGAGAACTTGTCATCTTCACCAGCACAGGGGGGGAAGAGTACCACTTTCATAGCCTCCATCCAAAAATCAGGTGAGTGAAACTGTGCATATAGTATGAATCCTGGACTGCAATCCTGGTAACTAATTGTGATCCAATAAGATGAGCAGCTCAACTCTGATTGGCGGGGGGAGGACTGTGAAGTGGCTGGGAACATGTAGTAATGGCAGTGCTGCGCTGCCTCCAAAGGGGTTACAAGTGGCTTTTCAGGTGGAAGGAGGTTTTTTTCATTTTTGCCTCCTTTCCACATCATCCAAGAACCCCCATTGAAGAAAAAGACTTACACCACGCTTTCCGGTGGCGTATGTTTGTGGCTCTGAAGGTGGGCTTTCCCGAGCTGAAACCCTGGTGGAAACCAGCTAAAGTTGTCTTTACCCCTGGGAATGTCCCCAGCCTCTCCCCCTCCACTGTGCCAGCATTGGGGCACCAGGAAGCTATGCCACCATTGGGGCACCAGGAAACAATGCAGTGCCCACATGCTGGTGGGTTTGTTCTCTCCGCAGGCATAGGTGCCCCTTACTCTGGTGGGGTGGGCAAATGTGCTAGCACAGGCAGTGGTGAGATTCAGCACGTTTGAACCACTTCAGCAGAACCAGTTGTTAAAATGGTGCTTGTAAACAACCAGTTGTTATGTATTGTCGAAGGCTTTCACGGCCGGAATCACTTGGGGGTTGTGTGGTTTCCGGGCTGTATGGCCGTGTTCTAGCAGCATTCTCTCCTGACGTTTCGCCTGCATCTGTGGCTGGCATCTTCAGAGGATCTGATGTTGGGAAAGCAAGTGGAGTATATATATCTGTTGGAGTGACCAGGGTGGGTGGAGAAACATTGTCTGTGAGTAACAAAGAAGGCAACCAGGTCAATAGTTGAGGGCATCTGAATAGAAGTATGAGTGTCCATGAAGACTATAGCATGGGCGTGTCAATGGAGATAGCTAGGTCATTGGTGGGGAGATTCATGCTGAATAGAAGTATCCTGGCCTTTGTTTCTTTTGTCTATTGTCATCCAGTGTTTGTGTGGAGCTGGTTAGACACTGTCTTGACTCTAGTATTTTTTCAACACTGGCAGCCAAGTTCTGTTCATTTTCATAGTTTCTTCCTTCCTGTTCAAATTGTCCATGTGCTTATGGATTCCAATTGCTTCTCTGTGTAGTCTGACGTAGTGGCTTTCAGAGTGGTCCAGAATTTCTGTTTTTTCAAATAATATTCTATGTCCAGGTTGGTTTATCATGTGTTCTGCTATTGCTGATTTTTCTGGCTGAAATAGTCTGCAGTGCCTTTCGTGTTCTTTGATAGGTGTCTGCGCGCTGCGTTTGGTGGTTCCTATGTAGACTTGTCCACAGTTGCACGGTATGCGATAGACTCCTGCAGTAGCTAAAGGATCCCTCTTATCCTTTGCTGAACGTAGCATCTGTTGAATTTTCTTAGTGGGTCTGTAGATTGTTTGTAGGTTGTGCTTCTTCATCAGTTTTCCTATGCGATCAGTGGTTCCCTTGATGTATGGTAAGAACACTTACACTTAGAGCCATCTAGAGGGAAAGTGTTCTTACCATACATCAAGGGAACCACTGATCGCATAGGAAAACTGATGAAGAAGCACAACCTACAAACAATCTACAGACCCACTAAGAAAATTCAACAGATGCTACCGCTTCAGCAAAAGGATAAGAGGGATCGCTTTAGCTACTGCAGGAGTCTATTCATACCCGTGCAATCCTGTGGACAAGTCTACATAGGAACCACCAAACGCATGGCTGGCGCAGACACCTATCAAAGAACACGAAAGGCACTGCAGACTATTTCAGCCAGAAAAATCAGCAATAGCAGAACACATGATAAACCAACCTGGACATAGAATATTATTTGAAAAAACAGAAATTCTGGACCACTCTGAAAGCCACTACGTCAGACTACACAGAGAAGCAATTGAAATCCATAAGCACATGGACAATTTTAACAGGAAGGAAGAAACTATGAAAATGAACAGAACTTGGCTGCCAGTGTTGAAAAATACTAGAGTCAAGACAGTGTCTAACCAGCTCCACACAAACACAGGATGACCATAGACGAAAGAAACAAAGGCCAGGATACTACGTCAGACTCCACCCACCCTGGTCACTCCAACAGATATATATACTCCACTTGCTTTCCCAACATCAGATCCTCTGAAGATGCCAGCCACAGATGCAGGCGAAACGTCAGGAGAGAATGCTGCTAGAACACGGCCATACAGCCCGGAAACCACACAGCACCCAACCAGTTGTTAAATTATTTGAATCTTTCCACTGGAACCGGTTGTTAAATTATTTGAAGCCCTGCCACTCCCATAAGCCTGATTGGGACTTTAAAGTCATTCAAAAAAAATTGGTGCACCTCAGATTTATTTAGTTTTTGTTGTTTTTCCCTGCTTCCTTTCAAGCAGCACTCATTGCCGAACTGCAAACAAAATGCTTTTAAAAATCCCATGAATATAAAAAGCAGGTGGAGACAAGTGGCACAGGCCATAATATGTAAGTGTCAGTGCCTAGACTTAGCCTCATAGATACTGTAAATAAGAAAATAAATCATTCTACAGTCATAGTTGCAGCAGTTTTCTGTTCCACCCTGTTTGTTGATTTTCTTTGAAGTTTTTAATAGTTCATGAAAAAAAGGCAACACTAGAGTGTAAGCTGCTAACAGGGGGTATGTGGAGGGGGGGCAAATTTGCAGCAATAGTTTGGTTATAAAACTTTGCTGTGCAGTCCTAAATAGAGTAATTTACACCCTACTAACTCCATTGAAGTCAATGGGCGTAATTATACAAGGCCTAGAACGAGCTAAAAATTTCTTATCTTTAATTACAGATGTTATCCCCTGAGCATAATCATTAAGTTTGTTTTGCTTAAAGTTAGAGTCAGTTTTGCTGACATTTCAAAATACTCTCAAACTTTCTACTTAATGTGTTTCTGTGTCATATGTATTTTTTTTTCATTAAAAGGTAGGGGGGCAGAGGAAGGAAAATATGTTCCTTTAGTGCCAAAATCTATGTGAACAAAATAGTCCTGACAGTTTGCAAAAATGAAATACTCTTGACTTCACAGATATTAAATACAAACAACTCAATGTTCCCAGTAGAAACTTAATGCTATTACATGATTAGAGAAAGGCATTTCATTTCCTAACCGCTACAGGAATAAGCAATATATCTGTCAATAATTTTGCAGCCAGACTTCAGGTCTGGTGGTCAGTATCTGACCACATCTTTACGTGGTCATTAACACATTTCCATCAGCACTTAAAATACACTCAGTAAAGCCTTCAGAACCTTAAGGGACTTTGCTGGTATGTGAGTGACCTTTTCCTTCATCAATTTCCAGAATGTTTTATCACTGCTGAATATGCAGCACATCATAATGTTTTACATCAAGCATCCAGTTAAGTCATATCATGTTAAGTTTGAGACTGCCTCATTCCATGGCTTTAAAAAAAACAAGGCAATGGATGGGCTCACTGGCTGAAGTTCAGTGATGATGTGGCATATGCACCAGCCTGAATAGCCCAGCTTGACTTGAGTTTGTTGGAGCTTGGGAGACAGGGTTGGCCATGGTTAGGACTTGGATGGAAGATGTTCAAGGAAGATGGGTGTTACTGAGGTAGGCAATAGCGAAGCACCTCTGCTTGTGTCTAGCCTGGAATGCATCATGGATAGGGTGCCCATCAGTTGGTGTTGACTTGACAGAATGTTTTTCTCTTCTTCTCCTGGTGCATATGTAGAGAACATTGCTATCAAAGGTGATTCAGCTTCAGCGACTACTCCATATTTACATCCCTATTGTGCCCTGGAATATTTTTCAACACAGGAGAGAACTTCGTAGCCCATACTTGCAGAAACCTCCACAAGCAAATGAAATCCTGAGCATTCACATTAGCAGTACCCAGGGCCGGAGCGAGGGGGAATTGTGCCCGGGGCACATGTGTGTCCTGCACCCCTACCACGCCCCTGCCTGCCCCTGAACACCCCTGCTCTGGAACGCCCCTGCACCAACATGTGCCCGGTGCATTGTGCACACCTCCGCCAGCGCTACACCACTGGCAGTACCTCATTAGCACCAGTTGGACCTATAGTGAACTTTAATTTTTCAAAATACATGATGAAGATGTAGTATTGTTTAAGCATCTCTTATGTGGAAAATTGAGGTTGCTTCATTCCTTGTGAAAATGTTTGATCTTGTTCTAATGAATGTATTGGTAGGGAAGGACTGTTTTCTTGAAGTTACAGGCCCACTTATACAGTGGACCACATGCATACACACATGCAGGCTCTTGCATTACCTATTTCATAAAAAAATGAATGGTACAGATCATGCATATAGAGCCTATGTGCTGTTTTTATGCAGGACAGAGGACAACCTAGGCCTATAAGCAGATGACATGTAGAGGTCATAGAATCATAGAATCATAGAGATGGAAGAGACCCCAAAGGCCATCAAGTCCAATCCCCTGCAATGCAGGAACACATAATCAAAGCATTCCTGACAGATGGCCATCCAGCCTCTCTCTAAAAAACCTACAAAGAAGGAGACTTCACCACACTCCTAGGTAGTGCATCCCACTGTGGAACAGCCCTTACTGTCAGGAAATTTTTCCTGATGTTTAGGCAGAATCTCTTTTCCTTCACCTTGAACCCATTACTCCTAGAACAGCAGAAAACAAGCTTGATCCTTCACCAACTTGACATCCCTTCAAATATCTAAACATGGCTATCATGTCACCTCTTAACCTTCTCTTCATCAAACTAAACATTCCCAGCTCCCTAAGTCTCTCCTCGTAGGGCATGGATTCCCTTTTACCATTTGGTTGTCCTCCTCTGGACAGCTTGTCAATATCCTTCCTGAATTGCAGTGCCCAGAACTGCATACAATATTCCAGGTGAGGTCTAACCAATGCAGGGCCTGGAGAGGGCAGAAGTTAGCCTGCAGGGAGCCCAGGATGGCAGAGCACTGTGACAGGCGGCTCAGGCAGGCGCTGTCACCGCCCGCCATGGAGTCCCACCCCCTGACCTCCCTGCAGGTCAGCTCCTGCTCTCCCCAGAGCCTGGGGAAGGCAGAAGTCAGCCTGCAGGGAGCCTGGTAGGGCAGATGCTGCAGCGGGCTGCTCAGGCACACACTTTTTTTGTCATGTGGGGGAGTGCCTGGCACCCCCCCCCATGTGATGAAACAGCATGCGCCCAGGGACATGGGGTAACACATGTCCCCGTTAGCAGTACGCCAATGGCTCCAACATAGTTGTCTTCCAATAGACTTGGTTAAACATGCCTTTGGTTAAGTGCTTGAGGTAAATTAGAACAGTTCAATGTTTAGTGGTGTTCACTGAGTCTTTTTTTCCCTTTTGGAGATATTTTTCTGTTTAACTGTTTTTCCATTGTGGATTTTATTTTTATTCATACATTTCCCCCAATTTTCATTTTATCCTTACAGCTTTGAATGTGTCACTTCTGAAAACTGAGATCATTAATTTCATACAGGGATTTGTCCCGCTCTCATTTTATTTATTCAATTTTATCTATTCTCTATGGTCTGCCTTTCTCACTGCTTACACAGAGTTAGTCAATATAATCAGTAGGACACCCAGAAATCTGCAGCCAACAAGAAATCTGAAACAGAACTGAAGCAAAGCATAAGTATTAACATGATGCATCAACTGATGCTGTGTAGAAGTGCAAGCCAGTTTTAATGACCTGCCTTCTATACATTTGACCTTATAAAGTTCAATATGATACAATAAAGAGAGAAACTAACCATGGCATTATTTCCTCCAGGAAACTGAGTTTTGCATGTGAGCATCTGGCTCTGTGGGAGCTCTGGGCTCTCATGGATGGCCTACAGAGAGCTGTGACCTATCCTTGCATGTGATTCCCCAGCTTCAAATATTGAATTAGTGATACAGTAAGTGTCTGATGGAGTATCTATCTACATATTTATTATGATAAACCTGTATACCTTGCCTTTTCTCCATTGTTCTCATGTGTAAAGTGGGAGCCACTAGTCTTATATTATTATAGCACGTGCTTAGAGGACACTGATCCAGTGAAATTTATTCCGAGATAGCTGCAATCTGGTTTTTTCCATCCCTGTCCCCACGTGGTCATATGTAGCATGTGAACTGTCTGCTTTTAATTCACCTCCTGATGTGAATGTATAGCCTATATGGCTTATACTATACATTCAATTTTTGTACATTTTCCCTCACAATTCTTTCAAGGCAAGTGATTAGACAGAGGTGGTATATCATTGCCTTCCTCCGCAGAGTCTTCCTTGGTAGTCTCCCTTCCAAGTACTAATCCTGCTTCGTTTCTGAGATCTGATGACATCGGGCTATACCATGCCGCCTTCACTCCCAACAGAATTTATGCATGATCAAAGTGCATAAAAGTGACTAAAACGTATTCTCATTCACACATTCCATAATGATATACAGTGAGGCCCAGCATGGTTTTGCGGTCAGACTTGGACTAGGACCTGGGGCAACCAGGTTCAAATTCCCACTCTACCATGAAAGCTTACTGAGTGACTTGGGTCCCCATCACAATCTCTCAGCCTAAACAACATCATAGGTTTGCAGTGAGTCTGGAGGACGGAAGAACACTGCAATAAGCTGCATTGGGTCCTTGTTATGGAGAAACGCAAGATATAAATGAGAAATAAAATAAGTAGGGGCTCAGCCACATGCTATTTTTTTCCACTCATTTATATTCATCTCCCATGTTCCCCACAATTGGAATAGCACCGTGGGAGGATGATGGGGTCCTGCACCCTCTAGCAGTTTTCTTGAGCAAAATAGTGTGGCTCATTCCGCACATGCAGAATAATGCACTTTCAAACTGCTTTCAGTGCTCTTTGAAGCTGTGCGGAATAGCAAAATCCACTTGCAAACAGTTGTGAAAGTGGTTTGAAAATGCATTATTTTGCGTGTGCGTAAGGGGCCTGTGTGTGGGAGGGAACAATTTCATAGATTTTGTTGCTCCATGTGGAGTAGCTGCTCTCCTCGTGATATAAGTCCTTCTTGGTGGCATTACTCCCTGTGTGGTTGCAGGGAGCATGGGATAACAACTGTAAACAAGTGGACAGAGATAAGGTGTGGTTGAGCCCTAAGAAGTTAGTCTGGCCAGCTATTGAATGATTTTAAATGAGTGCATCTATCTATCACTATTTATTTATCTATTTATTTATTATTCATCTATTTATTTTTAAAATGATGTTACCTCTCCAAAAACCTGCCCATGGCAGTTTGCAAAATAAAAAATAACAAAAATTAGATAATAATGATGATGATGATGATGATGATGATATATTAATTAAAATCTAGCACTGGAAAAGCATAAAACATGAACCATCGCAACAGCTTAAAATAAATGTCCAGATTAAAATAGTGTTGGAAGATCAACTCCTTAATTAAAAACCTGAGTGAACAGAAATGTTTTGGCTAGGCATCTGAAAGAAAACAAGGTAGCCGCAAGGGGTAAGAACATTCCATAAGCATGTGTTTACTAGGAAATGCATCTTTCATTCACACTGTGAACTTAAAACATCAGTGTACGTCTGAAAAATATAAGAAGTAACCTTTACAGCCCCATCCACAATGGAGGCAGCAGGCTGTGGCACCAATATGACACCACCCTGCCAATCCCAAAGAGGATTCCTGGTAGCTTGGGGAGGCTCACAAGGTGCAACAGCCTCCCTACTACTGAAAAGCCTCAATAGGCCACAATGGACTTACACAAGTAAAAAGGCTGGCTAAAGTCAAGATTGCGGCCTGCCTACATAACGCCGACATAGTGCTGGAGGAAGCTGACTAATGTTGGCTCTTCCCCTGGCCCCACCTCTGGTAGCAGTGGTGGTGCTGGGGCTGTGTGTGGTGCTGCATTCCAGTGCTGGAGGAGGGATGGTGGCTGCACAATGGCAGGATTGCCCCTGAGCTTGGGTAAGTGCCCCAGGGAGGGCAGATACACTGGCATGGCTGGCACACTGTTCCCAAATTTGTCCCCCCCCCTCCTTTGAATGTGGCTCTTAGTGTCATATGAAGACACCTCTCAGAATTATTCTGTTTACTTGAAAGAACTGGCTGCGTAATTCTTCCCACAGGTCCTTTAATTCCGTTCCTTATGGAGAAAAATTAAGGGAGAGGGAGTATTCCTTGAAATCTTTGGTTTGCCAGGTTACTGGTGTCGTTTTTCTCCGCTTATTTTCTCTGATGCTGAATAGAGCCACAAAAGGGGAAACCATATGTCTGCAACCAGCAAAAATATACAACTGAATGGATAGATCCCTCTTCCTAAGGAGGAAAACATATTTCTTTTAATAATCCAGTATTAATTAAGTTAAATTAAAGTCGGGGAGCAAGACAAAACAAACTGGAAATTTCACATGGGGAAATCCAGTTGGCTGTCAGAGCCCTGCCTTTGATGTCAGTGAAGGAGATTAAATATCCACATAAAGAACTGAACTCGGGTGGTCTGTACTTTTTCCTCTCACGTTCACTGCAGTGTGACAATTGCTTTTCAAACATTCAAAATGTACCACATTCTAAACCAGGAGATTTTTTTTAATAGTTCAAAGAAAAGAACATTCCTGGGAAGGCTCTGAAATCTTGAACACAGTTCAAGTTTCTGTAAGCTTCCCAATTTCAAAATATTTATTTGAGTAACAATGAATAACTTCTATCATATCCCCCTTCCATCATTTCTGCCTTATTAAAGAGCCTATCTATTGTCAACAAGGTTCCCCCATTTCCATGTTCTGAAATAGCAGGTCACAAACAGTTCATTTCCTACAAAATGTACAGGATCATGGAAAGAGAAGAAACTCCCTGACATCTGATCCCCAAAGCAGAGAGAGAGCTACTTGTAATGTTACTTTGTTTTAATTTAAATCTTTAGATCAGGTCATGTGTCTCAGACTCAGCCGGGGATTTCTTGTATGATTGTGATCACAATACACCATCTAAGAGAAAACAATACTTAATTGTATTTATGAAGCATCTTAATTATATCTTACTATTCAGATTGCCAGTTTTCAGGGGGAGTTCAGAATTCTCCCAGAATTGCCACTGATCTCCAGGCTACAGAGATTAGTCCCCTTGGAGAAAATGGCTGTTTGAAGGGTGGACTGTATGGCACTTTAACCCTCCTCTTCTCAAAACACACCCACCCCAAATCTCCAGGAATTTTCCTACCTGGAGCTGGTAACTTTATCTACTACTAATACTGCTACTACTGAAATTATGTATTACACTCTTAATAATAATCTCTTAATAATAATAAGCTTATTAATAACAACTAGCTAAACTGTAACAGCTTCCATATAGCCTTTGTGGGGGAGGAGAGTTTGATCAAAGGGAGCCCATCCTTCCTGTTTTGCTAGCAGAACAGCTGGTTATATCCAACTCATTGTCACATATCATCAATGTACCTAATTAAATAAGTGAGATGTAAACACAACTATATTTTTTTATAGTGGTGCAGATGTGTATGAAAATAGGATGTGATATGAAATATTTGCCCACCTTGGTTTGGTTAGAGTTTGATATTCCAAACTATTACGCAAAGTGAACAATAGGAGTGAAAATGCGCACATTCCAGTCATATGGACTGACTCAGGAAAGTCACTCAGTATGAGAAACAAACCACAAAGTTTTGTCTTCAGCAGAAACTTAAAAGTGGACTTTGCAGTCAGGACGGTAGTTTTCATCAGTCCTAATTTGACTGTGCAATAGTTATTTCTGTGGGAAATAATCAGTATATTCTGGAGTGAGTGAGTCAAAGATGGTGGTTAACTTTTAAAGGTTCTGACTTTATAATCTTGCTGATTATGTGTGCTGTTGTAGTGTCCGCAGCGACAGTCAACCCATGGACCATGATGGGTCACAAAGCCCCGCTGCTGGATTGTAAGGTCTGCCTAGGAAGCCAATTTTGTGTTGCTTTTGGGAAGGATCTGTTGCTAGTGAACACGTGTAGAGAACAATGGCATCATGCTTTTTACCTCATTTTATATGCAAGCTGAAAGAAGAAGTAGATTGCTAGGTGAGATTAGGAATTAGCTGAGACTATTCCTTTTTAGTGCAGACCAGTTCAGAAAACTTTTTCTTCCTGCAAAAACTTTCTTTTGCCTTTTCTCTTTCTCCCCATGCACACCCTTACCAGTCAGATCTCCACGTGTTCACAATACAAAGTCTTTTCTCTCCAACAAGAAAGCTGATTTGTTGCCTGTGGGACCACACACAAGCTCAGGCAAAGAGCACTGGGGTGGAGAGTGACTGAGCAAGGCTCGGCCTGAGGAGGAAAGAGGGACGGCAAGAGGGATTTAATTGGGAAGGGGAGCTCTGTGTAGTCCCTCAGGCCATATCATGCTCTGATCCCTCAAGCTTTAATGCGGTGGAATACTTACTCAGGAATAAGCCCCATGAAACTCCATGTGGCTAAATTCTAAAACACACATTGAGAGGAGTGTAAAAATATTTTTTCTTAAATTTGCATAAAGGGTAGCTGTTAAGGGTTCACTCTCAGGGTATAGTTTTGAGGTTGCAGGAGGATTGAAGCTTCTTTGCGGTATACATGAGTTGTTGCCTAACCTTTGAAAATGGTTTGTCCTGAGTGTGGTATGTGCCAGGAATAAAGGAGGGTTTGGGTAAGGTGACCAGCCGTCCCGCTTTTGGCAGGACAGTCACGCTTTTCGGCAATGCGTCCCGTGTCCCGCGGGGTTTTTAAATTTTCCCGATTACTAGGCAGTGCGCCAGCGGGAGTGCGCACGCGGCCGCAGGAGCGCACTGCCTTTTGCGGCACTCCCCAGTTTCCTGCCCTGTGACAGGGCAGGAAACAGGGAAGTGCCCCAGAAGGCAGTGTGGCAGCGCAGGAGCGCGCACACCGCCGCAGGAGCGCATTGCCTTTTGCGGCGCTCCCCAGTTTCCTGCCCTGTGACAGGGCAGGAAACAGGGAAGTGCCCCAGAAGGCAGTGTGGCAGCGCAGGAGCGCGCACACCGCCGCAGGAGCGCATTGCCTTTTGCGGCGCTCCCTGGTTTCCCGCCCTGTCACAGGGCGGGGAAACAGGGAAGCACTCCAGAAGGCAGTGCAGCAGCGCGGGAGGCGCACGCGGCCGCAGGAGCACACTGCCTTTTGCGGTGCTCCCCGGTTTCCTGCCCTGTGACAGGGCGGGAAACCGGGGAGCGCCGCAAAAGGCAGTGCGCTCCTGCGGCCGCATGCGCCTCCCGCGCTGCCGCACTGCCTTCTGGAGTGCTTCCCTGTTTCCCGACCGGAGGAAACGCCAAAAGGCAGTGTGCTCCTAGCGTCACAAGCAGAGCCCCGTGAGATTACAAAATTAAAAATCTGGTCACCTTAGGTTTGGGGTATGTGAAAATAGGGATAGGAATATTCAAATAGGGATATTCAGTTTGCTAAAGCCTTTGAGAGCCTCTATGTTAAATGAGCTGGTGGCCGTTTGACCACTGTTGCCATTTTGCTTTGCACTGATGCTCTTATTGCCCCACACAAGTCACCAAGTAGAATTTAGATGTACAAACGTCTTTTCCAGAACCATTTATGCTTTCACTAAGGCTGTTTCATTACTTTCAACTAGTATTTCTTTTGTTAATGTACTTGACGGACAACAATTATAATCTAGAGGATTTATTTACATTTTAAATGTGAAGGGGGAAAAATCTGCTCATGAGATAATTGAATCAAAGTAAAAGCCATGTCAGTTTAATGAGCTTAAATTGGCCCTCATGTTTCTGTTTTGACTATTGGAAAATGTTGGTGTGATGTGGGTTAAGTATGACATCTGTTTGGCTGTTGGATGGGTGCATATGGTGGATTGATGTCTTTCTTTGCATGAAACTGCAGAGCATCATGTGGTTATTGATATAAAACATGGACACCCCACAGAGCATTCATAATGACTGCTGCTATGCTTTAAATCTCCCCATTTTGCTGAATTAAATGAAATAACATCACGAGATGCATCATGAGATAAGACTGTTGTGCAATGAATGGCATTTATTTGAATTTGTATCAGCCTGATGTTTTATAAATCAATGGAAACACATGCTTTTTATTCAATAAACAAACTCAATCTCAGTCCATCCTCTCTAACTTATTAATGACTCAGGAGTGTATGACAGAAAGCAGAACTTCATTGGATTATCCATATTTAGTTCAAGGGCACAAGAAAAATGAGCCAAAAACAATGGGCCAATCTTCACAAATGTTTTGTGCTCCCATGTAAAACGCCTAGCTTAGAGGGAGGGACTTGAAATTCCTTCAAAATATTCAGTGTGGGGAGAGAACTTGTCAACCTTTTGCTTAGACAATAGCTAGGCACTTCCTATCTTGCCACATTATGCTGGCAGACAATGAAACTTGCAGGACAGTGTAGGGCATAAAGGAACATGGTCCTCACTTGCCTCAGCAATCAGCTGATGTATTTCTCTCAGAGGCGTACCAGGAGAAAATGGTGCCTGGGGCCCAGCCTGCTCCAGGGGCCCACTTACCACTGTCAGGACCCTGGGGTGTGTGGGGGTTGCTGGAGCAGGCCGGGGCCAGTGTACCATTTTCTCCTGGCAGAGCCAGGAGCCTGCCACTGGTCCATTGGGAGCCTGCCATGGGTCACCTGCCAAGCACACCTCAGAGCCAAGTTGAGGCCATCTGGCATTCTCCCAGGCCATGGCAAGGCCATGGGGGAGGTGCCATGGCCACAGCCCAGGGCACTTCCCCGGAGAGGCCAACAGCAGGGCCGTGTTCTCCTGGGCTGTGGCAAGGCCCCAGGGGAGGTGCCTCAGCCATCACTGGCCCCCACAGCTGCTGGCCCCTCAGCGATTTTTGTTGTGTTTTTCCCCTTGAATTTCTTATATGCGTGATATGCCAATAAAGGTATTTCATATCGTATTGGGTACCCTATCAGCTTACATAATTCTCTTCCATTTTATTTTCACAATAGTTAGTTGATAGATTAGGCTGAGAGCACGTGACTGCCAAGATTCCACAGCAGAGTATTTCAGACTGGGTCTTTCAGATCCTAGTCTGAAACTGTGACCACTATAGCAGTGGTTCTCAACCTTCCTAATGCCGCGACCTTTTAATATAGTTCTTCATGTTGTGGTGACCCCCAACCCTAACATTTATCCATTTTACAGATGGAGAACACTGATGCAGAGAGTCTTAGGCGACCCCTGCGAAAGGGTCGTTCAACCCCCAAAGAGGTCCTGACCCCCAGGTTGAGAACCACTGCACTATAGTAACCTGGCATTCATGTGGTGGCTGCTGCATGAACCTAGGTGAGTCATGCAAGTTGAGTGGTAGCAGTTCACCCTGTGGTTGCTGGCAGGCCCTGGCTCCAATGAGTCCTCCCTCAAAGTCTCCATTGAAAGGCCCTACCCCATACCCTTGCTTTTTACTGACATAAACCAAGGCTTCAGCTGCCAATACTGCTGTGGTTTCCTAGCAGTAGCCACAGAGGGCATATGTCTCATAAAGCTATAGGGGCTGCTTCTATTATTGAGAAGGTAATTTTTTTTTAAATCAGATTTTTCTCCAGTGTAATTTTTTAAAAATCAGATTTTTCTGCAAAGTTGGATTTTTCTCAGGTTCTCTCCTGTCTGTTCATAGCTCCATTCTCTGGTTTTAAGTATTCACAGATCTGATGATGCTGAAAATGAGATATATTGATAATGACAATGACAATGATTACAAGTAATTGTTATGCTTTTCTTCAAAGTCTGGATTGTGACCAAAATTCTTTTCCAGCGAAGTCAATGCTAGAGGAAGTTGATTATTGTTGCTATAAACTGCAAAAAAGAAATAAGTTATGCTTCCTAGAAGTGCACATTAATGGCTCCTTAATATGTATGTAAACATCATACTACAATTTATGGGGGAGGGGAGAATCACCCTTACATTTCTGATGAAACTAAAAAAAAATCTGCCTTCCATAAACAGTAGTAGATTAACTCTGTTCAAATACTCAAGAACAGTGATCATGCAAAGCTTCCTTAGACTGAGTCATGTTGCTGATCTGCCATGGTCAGCACTGTCCACTATGACTAGCAGCTCGATCCTTTTAAATGTAGATGCCAGGGATTGAACCTGGAACCTTCTACCAGCAAAATGGGTGCTCTTCCCCTGAGCCATGGCCCCTCAATACCACAGCAATTTCAGAAAATATTACCATAGATGGTAGTACAGTGCCAAATTTTCAAGAGGTTTAATTTTTGCCATGAAATCTTCAAGGGGCCTTTCAGTTGTTTGTATGTTTTATTAAACCTGTTCATAGTAATTGTTTTTCCCTATACATTGCAACTTAGGAAGGGGGTTCCATTGCGTAAGTCTGTTAATAGCAAACAGAAAGAGTCTTGTGCATTTTATAGATGGATAGAGTTATAGTAGCTTTCAGGGACTAGAGCCCACTTCCTCAATCACAACGTATACCCATTGCCAAGGCAATCAGAAAGTTTCCCCAGCATTGCATTGTTTTCAATACATTGCATGTTTGGATGTACACCCAAATGTGAGTGAGCATCAATCAGCCCATCTGAATTGACAATGGAGATATATTCCGTCTTCTCATTAGTACCACCCACTTGCTCCTGGCTTTGCACCCTTTTTAACAATGGCTGTAGAAAGTTGCCAAGGGGAAATTCATTGCATGAAGGAATAAAACATATCACTTCTCCATTATCCCTCATCTCTAATGGAGACATGCTTCAAGGACCAATAGAATGCAAATAATTCCCTCTTCATACAAAATATAACTTTATCTCTCTTCGGTACAAATCAGCCACAAAAAGATTTTCGTTTTTCAAAACAAAGCTGTGTTTGCACAAGAGAGACTCTGAAAGGTTCTTCTAAATCCACCCCTAATACTTCCGAGGCCTCAATGTCAAGTGTCTGCTTTTCTAGAGGCCTGGCAATAATTAGCCATCCAGACTGCATAGAAGACTGCTCAGAGGTGGAGAAATGAACCTTGACTATTAGGGTTGCGGTTTGTTTGGGGGGGGGGGGGGGGTAATTAAAAAAAATCTTTAAAGCGTTTTTGATTTTCAATACACTTTTAAAAATAAAACTGTGATGCCTCAATGTACTGTAAAGAAAATTTGGCTGTCACAGAAAGATAAGTGGAGTATACAGCCTGTACATCATTCTAACATTTAATATTTTTTTCTAAGCTCTGTTGCATTAGTAAGGATTCTATTTCCATTTGAAATCATGAACATCTGTGGCACAGGAGACAAGTTTGCTACCAAGCACTACTGTTAGATTTTGTGCCAGCAAGTTCCATAGCCTCATGTGGTTTGTATTTTGTTCTTTAAATAGTTAATGATGTTTTTAGCTTCTCTTCCAGAAAAGTTTAAATTTAGCCAAGGTAAATGCTAATAGGAAACATATTAAGGAAACTATAGAATTTTGTTAGAAACTATTGTAGGTAGATGTCACTTATTTAAAAATAATTAACCAACGTGTCATCTCTTTGGTCCTTTATCAGTTCTGAAGATAAACCAAGCTTGAAAACAATATAAATCAAGGATGTGTGCCATTTAAGCATGCCCATATTTCAATAATGTTGCCAGGCTTCTGTTAAATGAAAAGTCTTGCCATGGTTCAATAGGTTTCAAAAACATTGCAATTTAGGATTGATATAAACTTTCATGATTCAAGCCACAGAGTAAGGCCAGCTAGTCATATCTTTGTCTGCTTCTTTGCAATTAATGAGTCAGCTCATTTATTGTTTCTGGGAGATGTCCAATTATATGCAAAACAGTGGAAGCATTGCCATTAACTTCACTGAGGGTTGCAAGAAGCTTTTCTTCTCTACCCTGGATACTGGAAAGGTATTGTATCACTGCCTTCAGGAGTTGGAGAACCAAGCTAAAGAGAACTTTAATACCTGTGGGAAATATTAAGAATGATTTGTGGCCCACCAAGTTCAACATAGCCTATCAATCATAGAATCATAAAGTTGGAAGAGACCCCAGGGGCCATCAAGTCCCAACTCTCTGCAACCCCCATGCAGGAACGCACAATCAAAGCACTAAATGTTCCCAAGTGGTTCAACCACCACCACCACTGCTGCCTGTTTGGGAGTAGAATAACTTAGGGACATATCAAGCCCTTCACAGTTCACAGTACAAGGGAGAAGCACAGTGAAATCCTGTGCTGGAGCAGCAAAGGGAATGCTCAAACATGTTTTAACTGGTATTGTCTATTTTATAGCAGCCTTGGGTTTTGTACAATCAAAATGCAGGATCTAAGCATTTTAATAAATGAATGTATATGTGCATGTCAAACAGCCCCAACCACAGTAACCTGCTTGTGGCCAGGGTTCTAACCAAAAGGTCAAATATAGTTTTTAAAAGAACTTACTGAAATGTTATGTTTCACATATCCATATATGTTATGCCCGGAAAACCCACCACAACCAGTTACTGAAATGTATATAATAATTCTGCCCACAACACATATATACTGTTTGTCTTGCCATGCTAATTTCCTTTACGGAGCCATTTACTTTATTCTGTTGGCAAAATACAGTTGATAGGAGTTTTATTTTCCAGGAATCACAAGTCTCGTTGTCCATTTGAGGTCACGTAAGTGCATATAGAACTAAAACTATGTTCTAAAGATTTCACAGAAATTATTGCAGTTAAACCAGTCCTGGTTTAAAATACTAGTCTAATTACTTATATCAAATGGCAGCTGTCAAAATGGATATGTACAATAATGGCTTGGATCATTACTAGCGTTATCATCCCTCACTTCCCAAGAAGGTACATTTTGGGTGGCGTTTCAGAATCCCATGGGAGTGGCATAGTAAGAAAGGAGCACTCTGCAAGTGGAAGTCCTTATACCAGTAGGAATACTGCTGTGGATTCAAAGCATTATATATTGCAAATACTAAGACAACACTGTCTGCATCGTGTGTACACTCTAAGCAACACATCGTGTTCTTATTTGTTTTATTTGCTATGACTGACAGGGCTGCCCCTTTGCAATCCTCACTGTATAGACATTTAGACAGCTGAGCAGTAGAAGAGAATGAGAATAATTCACATGGATAGCATTTACTAAGATTGCTACATGAATTATTTATCCCTCTAACAGAACAAGCTTGATCTATACTGCTGTATTTAACACAACACGGATTTTTGTATTTGCCTACAAGAAATGGGTAACAAAGAAACTGGCCTGGGTGGCAGAGTAATTATTCCTCTAGTTATTTTAGTAAAACTGAGAAAAACTGAATTTCCATTCACTAAAGAGAATTACAGTACCATACACAATAGAGTTATAACATAAAACTTTGATATTTGTATTTGTTTTTCTGTAAAACATGCTACCTTTTATTACTTGACGAAATACCGCATGGCAGATTCATAGTTCAAAACCTGGAACATTTACTATTTGCACACAGTCTCCTAACGGGTACCCTTTGCTATCATCACATCGTTTTCTGTGGAAAGCAGAAGTTCAAATGATTGCAATAACTGAAAATAGAGTTCATAAGCACTTCTTGTGAAGTAACTTGGTAAAATAACGATAATGCCTGGAAAAAGTTTTATGCTTAAGAGATGTAGCTCAGTCATCATTTACTTGATGAATTATACAGGTTTCTGTGGTCAATCTGATTATACAGTCTGATTAGACAACAGCATAATGGCAGTGGCAATAAACAAATTGATGGTCAAAGCAGTAACTCAAGTTCATGCCATTCAGCCAAAAATGAGAGTTTGGTGTGCCAGTAAATTCTGGTTTGGGGTCAGTTTAAGAACATAAGAAAGAGCCTGCTGGATCAGACCAAAGTCCATCTAGTCCAGCACTGTGCTACTCGCAGTGGCCCACCAGGTGCCTTTGGGAGCTCACATGCAGGATGTGAAAGCAATGGCCTTCTGCTGCTGCTGCTCCTGAGCACCTGGTCTGCTAAGGCATTTGCAATCTCAGATCAAGGAGGATCAAGATTGGTAGCCATAGGTCGACTTCTCCTCCATAAATCTGTCCAAGCCCCTTTTAAAGCTATCCAGGTTAGTGGCCATCACCACCTCCTGTGGCAGCATATTCCAAACACCAATCACACATTGCATGAAGAAATGTTTCCTTTTATTAGTCCTATTTCCCCCCCCCCCCAGCATTTTCAATGTCCAAGTATTGTGAGAGAGAGAAATTTCTCTCTGTCAACATTTTCTATCCCATGCATAATTTTGTAGACTTCAATCATATCCCCCCTCAGACGTCTCCTCTCCAAACTAAAGAGTCCCAAATGCTGCAGCCTCTCCTCATAAGGAAGGTGCTCCAATCCCTCAATCATCCTTGTTGCTCTTCTCTGCACTTTTTCTATCTCTTCGATATCCTTTTTGAGATGTGGCGACCAGAACTGAACACAGTACTCCAAGTGCGGTCGTACCACTGCTTTATATAAGGGCATGACAATCTTTGCAGTTTTATTATCAATTCCTTTTCTAATTATCCCCAGCATAGAGTTTGCCTTTTTCACAGCTGCCATGCATAGAGTTTGCTGGCATGGAGACAACACAAACAGTAACATCAAGTCTCATATTGTCATTATGTAAAATACTATTATTTGTTTGCATTCTCCAGAAAGAAGACAGAAGATACAGATGTTTAGGGCCAGTTTTTGACACTCACTGAAGATGTACCTTCTATGCCTAAAAACTATGTTATCTTGTGAAGCAAATGATTGTTGCAAATGACCAATACAAAGCTAATGGTAAAGGCAAGCATTGATAAGATTTTGCTTTGTTAAAGAAGACCCCCTTTAAAATTTCTTATTTATCCCATAATAACAATGCATCATTTCTATATTTCCTGAAAATATAACTTGACAGCATAATATACAATGGATGGAAGCCTAGTGTAATAATAATTCTGCTCAATAGTTCTTTGATCTAGGAAAAAATACATGTTTAGAAGGAGGGATATGACTTCAGCTCAGTTCAATTTAGTCTTATAGGAAATGTGGCAATTTAAGAGGGAAGAGTGTACTTTGGACACAGCTACTGCTATAAAAACTAACACTCCTTCATGACATTGCTTTTTACCCTGACATCTATCACTTTGGTCTATATATGCCACTGTCAGGTTTTAATGCAGACCTGCATTGTAATCAATGAAACACAAACTGTGTTAGTAACAATACTGCAAGAACCCATTTAACAATGGATTATATATCTAACACTCCACTCCACAGTGTGACTCCACATCTGTTTAGTAGTTGTGATAGAAAATCAATCAGTGATTTAAGCAAAAAATCTTGATACTTTCTTTCATCCACAAAAAGCATTAATTATACATGGCCACTCTCTTCTTTAGACCTCCCCCTATTCTTCACCTAAACACCTCACAGAATATACATCTAGTGATGCTGCTACGTGGCTACTATTCCCCTTCTTACAACGATTAAATATGTATCAGGAAATATAAAGCATTATAGCAGCCAAGTGTTCAACAGGGAACAAGTGAATCTTAATGTTTGATATATTAAATACTTCATCCTATGAATTCTTCCTCCCACTGTCTTTTTAGTTTTGAATAAAAACTTAACATGGAAATCAAATTTCATAAACATAATGGGCTGGAGGTATAAGTAAACATATCGTGTGCGTATGAAAAAGAGGAATTAGTTACTTGCTTGCTCCACTCGCTCCTAAAGGGTTTCTAGAAATGAAGAACTTATTATATCACTTTCACAAAATGGCTAAAAGTTCTGGGAGGGGAGGGTTGCAAGCCTGGAAATTTCCTTGAATTACAGGGTTGCCAGCTCTGGGTTAGGAAATATCTGGAGATTTTAGGGGTGGAACCCGAAATGGGTTGGCTTTGGGAAGAGGAGAGGCTTCAATGGGATGTAATTTCATAGAGTCCAGCTTCTGAAATGGGCATTTTCTGCAGGTGAACTGATCTCCGTTGCCTGGAGATCAATTGTAATAACAGGAAATCTCTTGCCAGCACCTGGATCCTGGCGAACATCATTAATCTCCAGCTGAAAACTATCAGTTCCCCTAGACAAAATGGCTGCTTTTGCAGGGGGGTTTACTCTATCTCACCAGTAGTAAAACGCTAAAGGATGGAATGTCCTGATGACAAATCCTCCACCAATGGGGGAGCAGGACACATGAAGTGAGTCCTTCTCCCCCATTGGTGGGGGACATTCCATCCCTCCCTGGAGCAGCACTGCTCCAGGGCCACAGATGCCCTCCCGCCTCCCCCCCAAGCAACCACCCTGGCCTGCAGATCAGCTGATCTGCAGGCCACACAAGTCCTCTATGCCTACCCCCCCACACACACACACTCACACCAACCATCCAGCCCACAGATCAGCTGATCCACAGGGCACACAAGCTCTCCCTGCCTGCCCACCACAACCCATAGCACGCTGAGCCCAACAAGCAGAATATCTTCCTCTTCTATGCTTTGCTAGGCCCCATTGCATCTTCCCCATAATGGGCTTTGCTGCTAGTGGCGATATATCCTGGCTTAGCTTCTGAGATTGGATGAGATCAGGCTAGCCTGGGCCATCCAGGTCAGATATTAACTGACATTACTGAACCAAAATTCCTAGCAATTCAGTGGATTCAAAGGAGCCAGTATGGTGTACTGGTTAGAGTGCTGGGCTGACAGAGCCAGGTTCAAATCCCTGCTGTGCCATGGAAACTTACTGGGTTGCTACTTTTCAGCCTAAACTGCTGTACAAGATTGTTGTGAGAATAAAATGGAAGATATGAGCTTATTTGAAAAGTAGAATTTGAAGAGAAAAGTTGAATAGAAATAAACATTATAAAATGTAAATATATAATTATTGATCCTAATACTACTGCCAGTGTAGTATTATGGTGAGAGTACTGGACTAGGATCTTGGAAGACCCAGGATCAAATTGTCACTCAACCAAGGAAGCTCGCTGGTGACCTTGGGCCTGCTGTGCACTCTCAACCTAACTTAAATTACATGGTAGTTGTGAACATAAATGTAGGACAGGAGCTGCTTTAGAAGAAGAATAGTAGGTTTTGATAAAATCACCTTTGTTAGTCTCTTAGGTTGCCATAAGTCGACTGCAACTTCATAGCAAATACACACACTGTGTAGAGAGTATAAATTTTACCTAGAAGAGATTTCAAGTTCCAGCATTCTTTATCAAACAAACCCTTTGGGTTGTAGCTTCTGGGTTTGGCCTGGGCTTCAGAGTAATGGTGAAGAAGAAGAAGAAGAAGAAGAAGAAGAAGAAGAAGAAGAAGAAGAAGAAGAAGAAGAAGAAGAAGAAGAAGAAGAAGAGGAGGAGGAGGAGGAGGAGGAGGAGGAGGAGTTTGGATTTATATCCCCCCTTTCTCTCCTGTAGGAGACTCAAAGGGGCTTACAATCTCCTTGCCCTTCCCCCCTCACAACAAATACCCTGTGAGGTGGGTGGGGCTGAGAGAGCTCAAAAGAACTGTGACTAGCCCAAAGTCGCCCAGCTGGCATGTGTGGGAGTGCACAGGCTAATCTGAATTCCCCCAGATAAGCCTCCACAGCAGCAAAATTTGGCAAACTGTATTCCTGCTTCATTTAGTTGAGAATCCTTAGAATGCATACTAAAGGGAAAAATGTAGGTGGTAATTTGTCAGGGTCTAGGTCCATAGCCACCATATGTGCATAATTGTGTTGATCCAGTCTTGTTAAAGTCCCCAGTAATCACTGTTTCAGAAGAGGGTAATTCTGACTCAAGCTCCTCAACAAATGAAGAGATACTAATTCTGTGGCAAAACAGACTAAATTTGTTCAATCAGGGAGGATATGGGTGTTAAATTTCCCCTTTTTTAGGGTTGCAAATTCTGGGTTGGAAAATTCCTAAAGACATTTGGGACCTCAGCAGCATATATTACCATAGAGTCCACCCCTCAAAGCAACCTTTTCTCCCAGGAGAACTGATTTCTGTCAGCTTATTTCTATCAGTTGTAATTTCATAAAATCCCCATGCCCCACCCCCAGTCTTGCAATCATATCCTCCCAGAACTTTTAGCAATTGTGTAAAAGTGATGTAGCAGGTTCTCCATTCCCAGAACCCATTTTGACAGGATATTGGTTTCATTATTTGAATTATTTTGCCAGAGGTCAGCTGAAGCATTAAGATCATGTTCTTTTCTTTCTTTTCTTTCCATTCTTGTTGGTATGTTATTTTGGATTCATTTTGTTTCATTGTCTTTGCTTTCATTGACAGTTCTTTGGTTCTTTCAAGCCATTTGTACACAATGGTTTGCTTACCTGGGATCATCATAGCATTCCAGTCACAACTTCCTGAATTTTTCATTATATACTAGGAGGAACTAAGGTTCCTTTGAGGGTGATTTCCTTCTTGACTGGGGCTTTAAATATAACAAAGAGTGAATCTCAGGTATGTCACTAGATTTAGATCTCCTGCTTCTCCATGCCAACCTTTGCACACATATTCCTTGCAAGAGGAATTAATTAACATCAACCTGTCACACTGCCAGCAGAATTCAGTCATAGTGTGCACATCCATGCCAAGCATATGCACCATGCTGTTTATATTACATGCAGTCTTACTGGTTTGGGGAAACGTTTATGTTGTCCAGCACTCCATGAAAGTAAGTACCAGCCCATTCCACACATGCAGAATAATGCACTTTCAATCCACTTTCAATGCACTTTGCAGCTGTGCTGAATAGCCACATCCACTTGCAAACAATTGTGAAAGTGGATTGAAAGTGTATTATTTTGCTTGTGCGGAAGGGCCCACCTTTAGGAAGAAAATGGGTGCTTGGCTTCACACTGCTCCTCTTTCTATGACCATCTTTCTTTTCTCATCAGAGTTCCCAGGTTTTTGAAGGACAGAGAGGGAGAGGGAGTGCAAATCCTAGATCCATGTTCATACAAGTTGAAAGCGGGGGGGGGGGGGGGGGGAACACCAGTAGGAATTGGAGCCTTGCATTGGTTAAAAAAAAAAAGGATTGTTCCATCTGCTGGTTATAGCAAGGTAGTAACCCTTTTTGCAAATCTAGTGGGGACCCTCATGGCACCTTAATGATGATTAGACTCATTTTGGCAAAAGCACTTTTGGATGGCAACTTTCTTAATCAGATGCTAGGAGGTACATCAAGTGCAGAGCTGATACAAATAGTTCCCTTCATAAAAGTTTGTCCCAAAATATATTCATCCATATTTTCCCTATGTATTAGGTAAGTGTAGTTTAAATTTTAGCAATGCACTATAACAGTGCATTATCTTATTTTAATAGCAGCAAAAACTGCATTTCAGAGGATTTTAGATGCCTCCAGCCTTAAGTTTCTTGACTTCTTATCAGCTAATATTTTTGAGTCTTCAGCACTAAACTCCTGCACTGAGCATGATGCGCCTTGTCTGCTAACCCAATCAACAGCCGAATCACAACTTCATGTCAGTGCAATACATTGTTAACTGATATGTCAGAAAATCAATTAATTACTTTTAAGTAGCAGTTAAGAGTATCTACACACTACGGCCATTTGAATTATTAAAGAAAGTCAGGTTGAGTTTTCTCCCAAACTGAAACCTTGCCCTAGAAAAAAGTGCAAAATGCTGCTTCTGCCCTGAAGCCTAATCAACATTATTGGATAGGCTACAGGGGCTGAAAGAGTGGTGTGCAAAACTGTTGGGTGGGCAGATTGTGTAGCAGAGATAGAAATGCTTGACATATGCTCAAGTCGTTTGCAAAGTTTGGAAGGGAAAAAAAACCCTTCTTCCCTCAGTAAAAAGCAACCTCCAAACAGGTTTTTTAAGACCCGCCACCCCACCCCACCCCACCCCACCCCCCACCCCACACACATACCAGTACACTAGAGGCTTCACCTGTACAAGGTTTTCAATTCTTTGTAACTTAAAGGTCAGAGGCAGAACTAGGAATATATCTACATGGGAGTCAAAACAAAGACTGTTAGTAACAATAAGGGTACAAGATAAATGCTGCCTTTCCAGGCCTGGGTGCAGAGGTGGGATCCAACCAGTTCTCACCACTTCTCTAGAAGTGGTTACTAATTTTTTCTGAGAGCTGAGAAGGGGTTACGAAAGCAACCTCCCTGCCCAATAGGGACTGGAGGTGTGTGTGTGCGACGGTGCCACTGTTTGAATCCCACCACCATCGGAACCTGTTATTAAAATTTTTGAATCCCATTACTGCCTGGGTGTCTACAAAAATAATGTCTTCTGTTGTGAAAATTCTGTGGGTGATAGAATAATACCCCTGGAAGAGATTGCATACAGCTGAGAAGGGCAGAGGTGTATCTAGGGGAAATGTAGCCTGGTGCAAAATCTGAGTCCCCTCCCCCATATGGGCAGCCGCCCTCCCCCACCACGACCAAACAATGTTTTTTTTTGCACCAGGTCATCTCAAAGTCAGTGTATGGAGCCAAGGGAAGGAGGAGGAGTGCAGAGGGCGATTTTCTACCCCCCACGTGATTGAATGGCTGCAGCCCAGGGACATTTGGTCCAATATGTTCCCCTGTGTGGTACGCCCCTGGTTATTTGTTTTTCTGGTTCACCCCAATAAAATGCAATGTATATAAAAGTTGGCACAGAACTTTTAAGAATGCAAGGATTAAAGACAGCTGTTGTTAAAACTGCTCTAGCATAAAAGGATTGTATGTTGCCTGAAACAAAAAACTATTTTCTGAAGGAGCAGGGTACAAGTGCAAAATCTGGGAATGGGGTAGGTATTCATATTTTGTGTGATCCATTTAGTTATGGTAAGAATGTTTACCATATATTAATCTAAGAGTGGCTGTTTTCTAGGTCAGTTCAGTTTGTAAACTTCTAATCACACAACACATTATAAAGATCTTGGGAGATAATATGGTACGGGAACCTGGCTTGGATCCACTAGAATGTGTCAGTGGACAGATAATTTCTTTAGAACAGCTTTTCAAGGATAACAGGTGGGAGAGGGATGAGAAAGTTGTACCTTGGGAAGTCCAGCAATCATCATAGAAATAAATCCTTTATAAAAGCAATAGAAAAGGCTCATAGAAGACACATGTGAAAATATGGTGTATCAAGAGCTGAATGTGGTATATGGTTAAGGTGCTGGGATAGGATCTGGAAGACATGGGCTGTTTCCAACGAAAGCATTTGAAACATTTGCCAAATGTTTTGGAAAGACTTGCCAATTCAGACATTGTATCTACCTAGCATCAAATTTACCTCACACAAAATTTAAAAAAGAAAAATGGCACATTTGCATAATCAGCAGGTAAAGGAGTTTATTAGTGCACAGCAATGATGGAAATGGTGGGCAGCCATGACACCAGATGACAAAACGTTCATAGGAAACTTCAGCAAATGGTGGACAAGACAGAGGATCACTGAAGAGGCAGAAAATGGCAGGCAGCAGAGAAATGAAGTGAGAGCTTCAAAATTGGGTGGAAGAAATAAAATGTTTCCTGATCTCCACGTGACAAACCAGAAATGTTTTGGAAAATATCACTATTTAGTAGATCTAGATAAAACATTTTGAGGGTAAATAAAACTTTCCCAAAATGTTTTGTGCTAGATGCTATGTGGAACTCCTGCAGGAAATGTTTTTCCGTAGACATGACTATGGAATTCCAACTTCCAGGTGGAACTCCAGGATCCCCAAGAATTACATCTCATTTGTAGACTACATAGATCAGCTCCCCTGGATATAATGGATGCTTTAGACTAGAGGGTGGACTGTGTGGCATTGTATCACTGAGGACCCTGTCCTCCCTAGGATCCATCCCCAGATCCTCAGGAGTTTCCCAACCTGGATCTGGCAACCCTACCTCACCAGCAGCCAAGATGGACCTGGCAACCCTAATATGTCCAAATTCCCCATATTCCAATCCCCTTGAACCACTCATTCACTTATTCATGGGGTTTTGAGGAAGATAAAATAAGGAAGAGAGAACAGTGTATGCCACTCTGAGCTCTTGAAAAAAGGGCTGGATGAAAATGCTTTAAATAAATGAAAAAAATATTGCATGTGTTTATGGGCATGCACTTTCCTTTTGCATTAGAACTAGATACCCCTAGAAAAGCAGTTATATACTTATTTAATGCTAAGCCTCTTTAAACCTTGTCCAATATGATTTAGTCTAAAATGGCAAAACAACCGGAAGACTGAGTATTTAAATAAATGTTAAATAGACCTCACAGGATTACAAAACTGAATAAGATAATGTTGTAAAGCTCTTTGCACCTTAGGAGTTCTATATATAAAGCTTAAATAACTCTAATGGGATATAATTGCTAAGTAACTGTGCATTGTAATAGATCTTCACGGAGAATAGATGGGAGTACTTAGAGTCACAGTTCAATGAATAGATGGAGAATTTGGCTAGGAAAGTATAAGATAGTGTGCTGGCACTTTCCTGCAACTGTAGCCTGCTTAATAGCATGGAAGGTCAAGAAACTGTGGGCATGACACGCTAGCAAGGCATTGTGGCCCTTTTCAAGGACCATTTCTGATATAGCCACATTTCTACAAAGAATATACTTTCTTGTTGAAATTTTGAGGAAACTTAGGTGCATCTTGTAATATGAGGTCACCCTTCATAAGGATTTCTCACTGAAAGTACAGTAAATTGTGTCTTTGTAGCTCAAGTTCACTCAACAAGTGATCTATGTAGAATTATCAGATCTTATAGTCTTCATGGTGATTTCCTATGATTTTGTTAAGGCATGAAGCATTTTTATCAAGCAGCCAGGAAGAGAGCATGACTTAGTGGTAGACCACATGCTTTTTTCACAGAAAGTCTCAGAATCCATCTGTGGCCTAAAGGATTTTAGGCAGCAGATATTTAAAAAGGCTTCTTCCTGCCTAAAACTCTGTGAAGGAGACAATACTAAGCTACAGAGGTCAACAGCCCAATTTGGTCTAAGTCAACTTTATACACTTTTGCTCTCATGTAAAGTTCACTTTTCTTTAAATACTATAAGAAAAAAATAACATGTTCTGTGTCATAATTCAGCTAGTTTCCAGCTGTAGTAGTTAATCACAACTATTAAAAAAGCTTGACATTACAATCTTGACAGCAGCCTGGCAGCAAAATAGTGCAAAGCTGTGCTAACACAAAGGAAAAGTAATCAGGATAGAGTGTGATCTGTGCAGATACATTACCATTAGGTGTTCATGCCGCAGAGCGGTAGCGAGGGGAAACTGGGGTACCATGCGTCCTGTGCCCCTGCCACACCCCCGTCTGCCCTGGAATGCCCCCGCCACACCCCATAATGGCCCCGCCCCGCCCCAGCATGCACCCGGTGTGTCTCGCACTCCGCATCCCCTTGGCGCTAAGCCACTGTCATGCCATGTCACAAGCATTCTTAAAAGACTGGAACATTCTGGATCCCTATTGTGGAAAATAGTGGGATATAAATGATGTAAACAAAATATAGGGGAACAAATAAAAGGTGGGTGGAAAGGAAAAAAAGGAAGCAGGCTAAGATGATATGGAGGCTGCCTGGAGGAAGAAAAGAGGAAATAGTGTGAGAAGTGGAGTATAGGGGGAAGTAGGGTGCACCCTCCCACAAGTCATTGCAAGTTCACCACTGCACAGCCTGGTGGCCAGATCTACATGGGGGAGCAGCAGTGGCGTAGGAGGTTAAGAGCTCGTGTATCTAATCTGGAGGAACCGGGTTTGATTCCCAGCTCTGCCGCCTGAGCTGTGGAGGCTTATCTGGGGAATTCAGATTAGCCTGTACACTCCCACACATGCCAGCTGGGTGACCTTGGGCTAGTCACAGCTTCTCGGAGCTCTCTCAGCCCCATCTACCTCACAAGGTCTTTGTTGTGAGGGGGGAAGGGCAAGGAGATTGTAAGCCCCTTTGAGTCTCCTGCAGGAGAGAAAGGGGGATATAAATCCAAACTCCTCCTCCTCCTCCTCCTCCTCCTCCTCCTCCTCCTCCTCCTCCTCCTCTTCTTCTTCTTCTTCTGCTTCTGCTTCTGCTTCTGCTTCTGCTTCTGCTTCCTCTTCTTTTCCTAGGTAGAAAGGAAGGCATAAGTTGAAGACGGGGGCAGATAAAAGTAGCTTAGCTGGTGAGTGGCAGGAGAGACGGAAGCAGGAAAGGGGCTATTGGGGAAGGGAAAGGGACATGCTAGGGAGGGTGAAATGACGTGCCCCTTGTGGGTCCCTGACTTATATGGTTCTAAATCAAGTTTACTTTGGGCTATGTTTCAGTTCAGAAATGTAGTCCCAACATGTTCTATTTTTCACAGATGCACACCAAGAGTGGAAGAAAGGGTGAAAAGTCCTCTTAAGAGGCATGTGTGAATTTGGCCAGTCCAGTCTTCAAGTTTTCTGGTGTGCATTCAATCATCTGCAGGCTTCACCAAGTAGGACGTTTGCATTTTCCACTTCTACTGCAGTGCACTGGCCCCACTCTCCGGCCCAAAAATATAGGGGGCAAGTGGAATCTGGTAAAAGATGGAACTTGACATAACTTGCTGCCTTTTCTCAGATTTAAGTGCTTTTCAGTCTTCAGCACTGGACATATACCAATATCTGAAATTTATCAATTGGACTTTCATTTGATTCTGGGGAGTAAGTCTAATATTCCTTACACTGATTGCAAAGGTGTTACACCAAGATTAAACATTACCTCACTGGCATACAGATACAGGCTGAAATATCAGGCCCACGGGAGTGAGGGGGGGATATTTATCTTGAGAGTTATGTTTTCCAAGAATTTATTATTATTATTATTATTATTAATTCAATTTCTATACCGCCCGATCCCCAAAGGGCTCCGGGCGGTGAACAACATAATATATAAACAATAAAAAGGAGCAAATCCGGTAAAATACAAACATAGGCTCCGTCAATAAAACATCTTAAAATACATAAAAACAGCAGCTAACAATTAGCAAATTAAACAAGAGGCGTCCAGGCTCAATTTAAAAACCCACCCCAAGAAGGGGGGGACGGCAGGCCCCTCAATATGAGGAGCTCTGTTGTACCAGTGCCAAAGCAGGAGCAGTGTTCAAATGAAGCTAAATGTGCCACTTGTGAAATTACAAAAAGAAATTCCATTTACCTGTTTACTTTATCATGTGTATTTTTCTATCTATATTATAAACACATTTTAATTTACAATATAAAATTATGTAACTAATCTTGAAGATTTCATTAATTATCTTTACCAAGAAGGGATGCCCAAAGATGGTAGCCGTGCAGCCCAGGTCGAATTAAACCCTTCTAAGTCCATTGACTTCAGTGGACTTTGAAAGGTATAGCTCTCCTTTGGATTGCACCATAGTTTACTTAAGTGAACTATTTTGAGGATGAAAACTAATTTTAGATGTTGCCTTATGTCTTTTTTCACTTTATATTTCAGCAGAATACATTTAACACAGAATGTGAAAATAAATGCTGATCTTTTCTCTTGTTTATACAAATATGTTCTATCTGTCATGCATCCTAATCCTGTGTGTATTATCTCAAAATTAAATTCCTGTGTTCAATGAGATTTACTCCCACAGCACAGTGTTAAAATTTCTTTCTGGCATTATTCCACTGTCAGGTGCAAAATATGTTTACTAATAACTTTTTATGTTCTGTGGAGTTCTCTCAGTGTCTTACTAGAAAATTTTACTAGAACACTGTTAAAATATTTTTTAAAACCTTCTTAGCTGAGTTTTATTTATTTGCAGACCCAAATGGGCCTGATATTTCCTGCGGCCTCCATGGGCCTGATATTTCCCACTGATCCAATGGCTTGTGATGTGGTTTGCTTAGATATTTTCTAGCAGTATATACGTACTTGTATTGGAGTCTTAGAGATCCTAACAGGAGAACAAAGGCATGAATAAACTTGTGTTAAATACCTCTAAACTCCAAATTCCTGATCCAAGAACATGGTCTGCCTAGATATCACAAGGATAAGGATATTATGATAAGATGGCTTTATCTAGCTTTCACCAGATGGGTCATTACTGCACTTTCACTGAACCACTGGCCTAAAAGCTCAGGAAACATCTTGCTATGTAGTTGCTGAAACTTTTGCTTAATGCTTCAACAACCCTTCTGTTTCAGTTAAATAACGTTACAACATAAGATTGTGCAACAATGAGTGAAGGATCTGTGGTATCATGCATGTCACCTTCCTCTCTTTCCATATTTTTCCTGGGGAAGTGAAGCATCATTCTTGTAAAGATCTCTCTCTCTCTCTCTCTCTCTCTCTCTCTCTCTCTCTCAACACAGACAATACTTAAAAACAACATCTAGCAGGAAAGATAAAACTATCCTTGCTTTACCAGGCTGGATGGCAACAATGGTTAACTGGCATTATCAGCTTTTCTTAGGAGTCTGTTTTCCACTATACATGTACAGCCAAATTCATTGAGGTGTCAGAAAAATTCATACCCTACCTGTAAAGTACACAGGCCAGGATTCAATACATACAGCTAGTTCCACTAGTTCAAGAGAACTGTGGACTTATGCTTCTAGGAAAGCGCGGCTGAGAATTACCTTGGCCACCATTGCTGCCTGGGAGTGGGCCGGGCCTCTCTGGCAGGCTCAGTGCCAGTGTCCAGCCCAGCAGGCAGGCCCATTCTGCTGCCAGCGTGAGCACATGATGTAGGTGGAAAGGGTGGGCATTCCCATGCCTCTCTAAAGGGTGGGCATTCCCATTCCTCTCTTCTGCTCGAGTTACAACAGCTTCTCCCACCCACCCACCCTCGTTTTTCGACCTTGTAGTGTTGCCCTATTGTTTGCTGGGCTTTGTTGTTATTTACATTTATCTGTCACAGCCTGGCAGGTTGTGCATGGGGACAGATCTGTTCAGGGGAAGAAGAGCCTGTGTGTTGGGCTTCCACTTTTGGTGGGGGCCTCCATAAGAGGCCTGGGGGTGGTAGTGAACATGTGTATTGCATGCCCAGGCAGGAGCTGTGAGTGGCTCGCCCCCTGGCAGCAAGGGGAGTTCATCCAGAGGCCAGTGCCCAGATGGGTCCCACTATCTTGCTGCTCTGGGTGTTGGTTTTTCCCCCATGCTGGGGGAAGGTTATTACTGGAGGACAGCAGACGTGCTGCCCAGTGATGGATCCATCTACTGTGCTGGGCCTCTGCTTCCTACCAATAACCAGGCTGTGGCCAAATTTTATTCCACACAAGGTGGTTGTCTATGTTGTCTTTCCACACCCTCGAGCTCATTCTCCTCTCCTCAGGCAGCAAAATACTTCACCTAGATGCGTATATGTCTCCCTCCACCCTGCAACAGCCCTTTAAAACTCCATAAAAGCTTAAGAGTTAGTTGAGATATGGTATTGGTGTCCTATTCAAATAAAGAAAAAAACCTGAGTTCACACAAATCTTACATAGCCTGAAGTAACCACAAGTTAAACCACAACCCTTTTAAACCAAACTAATTGAATGTAATTCAGGGTGTGTGTGTGTGGTGTGTGTGTGTGTGTGTGTGGTTTTTTCATTTGATATTGGGTTTTTGTTTTTATTAGGGCTTGGCTGTTATTCTGTTTATTCAGTGCAACATGTCAGAGTAACAGCAAAAGTAACATTAGCTATATTTGTAATGTCAACATAAAGTTCACTATATATTTGCTAAACTTGCTAGAGTTCGTGAGTTTCCTCCATCTATTCGTTTCCATGTGGCATATCAAAATAATAATAAAGTCTTTGTCTTATTTAGGGGTATATTCTGTTGTGTCACTGACTGACAAATGCCAATGGCCTGTCTTTTTGCTTTGTGGATTAGCTATTGAGATGTAGTTTTATAAAAAGTGTCGAGCAGCGACAACATTTCCAAAAGTCACCATATATCAATAGACTTAGGACTATATCTAAATGGTATTTTCTGCTTGTGGAAAAGCACTCCAACCAATGCAGGCTTTAATGGATTCTCCTTTCCTATTGCAGACCTCCCCCGCCCCCCATCAGACTAATGTAAATTATCTGTGTGGGGTAGGGACAATATGGTATGTAACTCTATAACCAATTGCATCTGTTACCTGTTCATCTCTGAACCCAATTCAAAGTGCTGGTTATGATCTTTAAAATCCTTTACAGCTCAGTGTTCTCATCGTTATCAGACTGTACAGTCTGACTACATCCAAGCACCAGCTATGTTCTTCAGACCTTCATCTCCTTATGCTACTATTTCTTAGTACTGTCCATATGGCAATAATTAGGTCACTACCCTCTTTCCATGGCAGCCAAGTCCTCTTGAATGGCCTGTTCCATTGGGTATGGAGGGCACCTTCTCTAACTGCTTTTGGGTAGACATGTAAGACACTTTTCTTACACAAGGTTTGCTGGAAGGGAAATGGCTTTGGCGAATGTAGCTGTTTTTAATATTTGCATTTTTACACTGTGTGCTTTTACTTAGTTAAATTTTAAATTTTTCACTCTGTCATGAAGCTTACTGGGTGACCCTGGGATAGTCACTAACCTACCTCACAGGGTTGGTATAAGGGCAAAATGAGGAAAGGAGAGTAATCTGTGTCAGTATGAGCCCGCTTCAGAAAGGGTTGTATGTGTTAAAAGGTACTGGATTCTCAGCACTCATTTTTAGTTCTTTGAACCTGAAAGCAGCATTTTGGGACTGTAGTGGGCTTCAGCAGGAGGCAGGAGTAGTCTTAGTGATTTAGGAGCCCTGGGGGAAAGTCCCAGATGATATCCCAGAAGTCATTGCGTATATGTCTCCCTCCACCCTGCAACAGCCCTTTAAAACTCCATAAAAGCTTAAGAGTTAGTTGCTACCCCCACCCCCCGGGGTCAAGCAAGGGGTTGCTTGAGCCCATGTGATGTGGATGGGAGAGGCTGCTTCCTGCAAAGTGGTGGGGATGGATCTGTTATTGGGACACATATATATTTAAATTTCTATAAGACATTTGTTTTCTGAAGAAAATACCTCAGTTACAACAGATATTCCCACCATCTGTTTTCTGAAGAAAATATCTCAGCTACAACAGATATTCTTACCTAGAGTTTAGTTTTCTTTTACCAACCAAAGTAAACCATCAATCTTTCCCACTCTAATTGGGCAATACAAAAAAAATCATTTAAGTAGCTAAATAAAAATTACTCATCTATACATGCCTGAGGCAAAAAGAAGTGAAATCTCATGTGAGTTTGGTTAGTGAAAAACAACACTAAGCATGACTGCATGTCATCTTTCAATTTGCTTGTGTTAAATAAAGATCTCTGGGACAGCCCAAGAGTGCAGAGAAAGAAAAGAACTATCCTCTTCTTCAGTTTCTGTTGGTCTTTTTGCTGGGTCTGGCTACTGCTGGGTTGTGTCATATTGACCTTAACCATGAATCATGGACCATTTGGCCTGTCGCCTCCCCTATCCTGGACTGTGTACTTGATGAGAAAAAACAGAGCAGTGACTGGCATCTTTGGTAAAAGTTTATTTATTTTTCTGTTAAGAAGGAAGAGGTTTGATGGTGGAAATTTCTCTGTTTCAATACAATATTGTAAATGGTCTGGTGTTGGGAAACAGTTATAAGTAATAGGATTTCTAAAATAAATGGGATATGTATTTATTAACTAAGCTGTTTAGACAGGTTTCTTAAAACTTAAAGAGCTTTGGGGGAAAACATAATTATTGTTTCTGCTGTCATTTTAAAGATATTAAAGATTTGGGTCCCGTTCAAATGAATGAGAATTTTGCTTCCTCTTTTAATACCAGATGAATTGCAAACCAGGTATACCTTTCTACACTTAGAAATACATTTCATTGATTTCCTATCAATTCTTAATATCTGTGATAATGGCAAGAATAAATTGGAATTAAGTTGCTGTGAAAATAGTAGGGCTTTCCCCAAATTTAAGATTGAGGTATTTGCATATAACACTTGTGTTTGCACTTTACATTGAATAATACAATTTACATTGAATAATACAATATTGTGCTAGTCAGTTCCAAACTAGACATTAATTAATGTTTTTTTAATGTATGCAATCATACAATGTGGAACATAAGTTACTGATTTAATCATTAAAGATAATTTAGCAAGTGGGAGAAAGTCTACTTCTCTTGACGATATTCAGATACAGTAATATATCTATTTCCACAGATAACCAGGTCTAGTCCATACATTTTAATACGTTTTTATAGTTCTTTTTCAGTACCATGGCTGAAAATATTTGTTCTGTTATTTTCATGGCTGTGCTGATAGAATTGTCTTTGTAATTCATTTAAAGAACTCAAGAAGGGGAATACTGATGTTAGTGCTTAGTTGTTGTTTTCTTTTACTTTACCCATAGTGAAAGTCACATATAACAAAAACTGCATTTAAATGTACCGAAGTTCCTCATTTTTCTATCACTGAAGTGATAGTGCCATTCAGCCCTTAACTTAATCACTTAGAAATCACTTAGAAAATCAAGTCAGTCAATCAATATGGAACCTTTATTGGCATATAAATTTAAACAAGGTTATTCTTGAAAACTTAGGCACAGCAGATATAAGACAATCAAACATTAAAATAACCACAGTGCTAATATTATATAATTAAAAACATTAAAGGACTACAAAGCAAAGAAATTTAGCTGTCTGTTCAAGAACTTCTGTAACTTCATTACTTAAAAGAAATACAGTCTTTTCTTAGTAAGTTCACCGCTACGCAATAATAAAGGTTCTAGCAACCTAGACCTAGCAATACTGTACAGGGGTCAAAGATGTAGCGCGTGATGGAAGTAGGGGAGGGTAGCATGGTGGCTAAGTTTGCAGATGATACCAAATTAGGTAGGGTGGTGAGAACCGCAAAGGATTGTGAAGAGCTCCAAGTGGACCTTTATAAAATAGGTGAGTGGGCTAAGAAATGGCAAAAGCAGTTCAATGTAGCAAAATGTAAAGTGATGCACATAGGGGCAAAAAATCCAAACTTCACATACATGCTTCAGGGGTCAGTTCTATCAGTCACAGACCAGGAAAGGGATTTGGGCGTCTTAGTTGATAGTTCCATGGAAATGTCAACTCAGTGCACGGCAGCTGTGAAAAAGGCAAACTCTATGCTGGGGATAATTAGGAAAGGAATTGATAATAAAACTGCAAAGATTGCCATGCCCTTATGTAAAGAAGTGGTGCGACCATACTTGGAGTACTGTGTTCAGTTCTGGCCACCACAAAGAATATCAAAGAGATAGAAAAAGTGCAGAGAAGGGCAACGAGGATGACTGAGGGATTGGAGCACCTTCCTTATGAGGAGAGGCTGCAGGGTTTGGTACTTTTTAGTTTGGAGAGGAGACATCTGAGGGAGGATATGATTGAAGTCTATAAAATTATGCATGGTGTAGAAAATGTCGACAGAAAGAAATTTTTCTCTCTTTCTCACAGGGGGCATACATTGAAAATGCTAGGGAGAGAATTAGGACTAATAAAAGGAAACATTTCTTCATGCAATGCATATTGGTGTTTGAAATATGCTGCCACAGGAGGTCGTGATGGCCACTAACTTGGATAGCTTTAAAAGGGGCTTGGACAGATTTATGGAGAAGTCTATCTATGATCACCAATCTTGATCCTCCTTGATCTGAGATTGCAAATGCCGTAGCAGACCAGGTACTCAGGAGCAGCAGCAGAAGGCCATTGCTTACACATCCTGCATGTGAGCTCCCAAAGGCATCTGGTGGGCCACTGCAAGTATCAGAGTGCTGGACTAGATGGACTCTGGTCTGATCCAGCAGGCTCTTTCTTATGTTCTTATGATCAACTGTTTCTTGACTTTTCATCTTGCAGATGCAGTCTTCAAAGTGAGGGAGTTTCAGTTCCCCCCCCCCCCGCCTCAAAGAAGAAGGAAGGATGTTATATCTTGCAAGCCAAATGGCATGGCATAGTTTAGGCTCGGGTATTAGATATAAATATGTGGCCATGCCAGTAGTTCTTACTGGAATGTCTAAGGAAATGGGAGAACAAAATTTAATCACCCAAGAAACCAAGGCCCTTTCCGCATGGGCCAAAGGGCGCCCCTGCACCAGCAGGAATTCTGCTGGTGGAGGGGTGGGGGCCGTTCGCATGGGAGCATGCGAGCGGCCCCTGCAGAGGCCGGTGCAGGAGAGGCGGCTCCAGATGGAGCCGCCTCTTCCCCGTCCCTCTCCCACTCACCTTGTCGCCTTCGTCGCCCTGCTGGCCTCCTAAGACCTGCCCACGCTGCCCTCCCACCTCCAGGGGTCAGAGGACAGCGAGGGAGGGTCTTAGGAGGCCAGCAGGGCGACGAAGGCGACGAGGTGAGTGGGAGAGGGATGGGGGAAACAGCGTGTTCCCAGCGGTGCCATTCGCATCGCGCCGCCAGGAATGCGCTGTTTTCCAAAAACCTCCCTCCAGGAGGGAGGTTTTTGGAGGCGGCCTGATGCCGCCCTGGGGGAGGGGGAGGGGAGCCAGGTCGGCGCTGCTGCATTTTCGCAGCGCCGCCTGTGCGAACGGCTCCCTCGGGACGGCGTTTTTGCTAAGCCTCTCTTAGCTGAGAGGCTAGTGTTGCCATGGTTAAAACACAGGCGAATCCAAAATTGAAATGTAATACACCAAGCCCTAGTTCCAATAAATGCTGTCCAACTTTGAGACACAATATGGCATAAGACACCAAGTGGGGAAAGCCAAAGATGTTATATAGAAAACAAGATTGAACATGCTCTATATCATTGTTCCAGGCTTGTAACCGGAGAGGTATGCCATATAGGAGCTGTTGGCACACATTGGCTTTAAATGCCTTTAGTGTCACAGGAATGTATTTGTACCCTCTCTTATTTTTTAAAAAAAATCATAATAATCCTAGTATTTATTTTGCTGGTAGTAACAGCCAGCCAGCCCGATGGTGAAAATTCACTCCAATTGTTATCTATCATAATAGCTAGACCAGCTTGATAGCTACCCCTAGAGTTAGTTCTAAAAGAGTTTTGTTTGCTGGCAAACAAAAGGAAATAAATCCCGGCATGTAGATGTGAGATAGTGACCAAGTTTATTGCATTAAGATTATATTAAAACTTTTAAGAAAATTAATAAAATCTGATTTGAGGGCTTTGTTTCTCCATTCCGCAATATTCCAAGGTGAACAGGTTGATGAATAATATGCAGTCATTTAGATTGATTGGACAGATAATGGTAAAATTACATTTCTAGGCTACCCTTCGAAGCAAAATTGCTTGTAAGTAATCAGTGGGACTTGGAAGTAATCTGTTTGCAAATAAATTCCAATTCCACTCCAGACAGTATCTCTGAAAATATTAGTACAACTTCAGCGTAAATAACTTGCTGGCTTTTGCTTTAGTGAAGTATATTTTTTTTAAAAAAAATGATATAAAGTGAATAAATCATGATAAACTCATGATAACACTAACAAGACATATGGGTAAGTATACAAATGGTATGACTGATATGAATAGCACTCTAGTCGTAAATATATTCACTTGGATCCAGAGACTAGGGTATGTGTATTGCAACAAATACACAGAGTTTCTGCACTGCAGACTGCTCATGTCCTCAGGACAACTGTAGCAACCACTCATTGCATGTAATCATCTGTCCCATCTGTAGTAAGGAAATGGGGAAGTCTATGCTGGTAGAACTGAAATCAGTGAACTTCTTTCTGATGTGTTTTGGAATGAATTAAAAATTAACTATCTGAAGAATGTATTCTTCTGTACAAAGTACTGTGGGCCTCTTCCCATCACCTCTTCTCTTCAATTGGCAGTTATAAAAAATGATGCTTTCATCTGTGCCTGCCCCTGATAAGGAGATCATGAGATAACATGTGCAAGATTTATGCAGATTTCGTTTGTGGCATGTCACCAGTGTTTAGAGTAGTTAGCAGTGGCATACTAAAAGCAGGCATACACATGGCAGCAGCATAAAGCAACTTTGTCATAGGCTGATGCAGCCAGAAGTAAGGGTAACCTGGCTTTCTCTCCTGAAGCTACCAGGAAAGTTGGTGGATATAAAAGGTCCCTAAAACTTTAGTAATGATTTTTGCGGATCAGTCTTCTGAATATAGGATTTGTAGTTTGTGAGCAGGGTGAGAAATGATTTTTAAAAATTTCCCTTCGTAGTGTAACCAATACCTGTATATTGAAGAGGTATGAATGACACCAAGGCCGATCAAAAAACCTGCTCAGTGGGGTTACCCAGATCAAGAGTATAGTTTTCAGACTGCCTAGAGAAAGCCAGGGCCAGCTCAATAAATTTTGTCACTTCAAGCAAAGTGTGGTTATGCTGACCCTCATGCCTCCACCCATTCTAACTAGAACAATGTAGATTCATGAAAAATAACCTACATTATCTTGGGATATAGTTTTGCTTCTGGAGAATCAGTATAGAGAATCCTCCAGTTGGCCAGTAGCTCACTGGGAAAGGGAAGAGGAACAATGATAAGAAAAACAGTGCTGAGGTTGCTCCATTCATATTGTACCCAGTGTTCTCAGGACTCCCCAAGTGACTTTTTTGAGTCTCTTGTATTTTGGCCTGGGCATCTTGTATAAAAATGCAAATTGTTTAAAACAAAGAATTTCATGGAGTAAGCAACTTTTCCCAAACTGTGCATGTGCAGATATTGCCCTCTAAAAGAGTTTGGGCAGTGTCTAAGGATGCCATGCCAACCCAAGAGGCTGCATAAAAATGTGGAAATGATAATCTAAGAAGGCAAGACTCCAGCTTCCTTTCATTGCTTGAATGTTTCTCTGTACCTTCACCACCCAGGAGAGGTCTGTGAGCAATCAGGAAGAAACAGGCAGATTAGGTTGGCAATAAGAAACCAGAGCTTGCAGGAGAGAGCTGGATGGACAATGAGGGCTGAAGATGCAAGATGCAAGTTTCATTGAACCCAGTAGGTCAGCTGTGGAGTGTTTTGAATTGTGTCAGTCAAGCTAAGACTCAGAGCTAGTTCATAGGATCATTTTTTTATATCTTGAAAGGAGTTTTGCAATTGCAGTATGGCAAGGGTATCCATAAATAGGTTTTCAAGATGCTTCATGCAACTGGACTGTCCAAATGTTGTTCTTTACATTGTCATCTCAGTAAGCATCTTTGTATGTCTACTTCTGCTTTTGGTACAAGTCAGGAAAAAATACATAAAAGACCATGCAGCTAGAAAAACTGTGCATCGGTTTCTTGAACAGTAGTTCACCAGAAACCTTTGTGGCAAACTGCATAAAAACTCAGAGGAATTAATTGTATCAAAAATAGCATTGATGTAGGAGATGAACGCCTTATATTCAACAAAAAGAGTTAAAAATCTATGAGGTGTGTACAAGCCCCAGGACTGACTTAAATCACAAGGAATCTTGTAGGATTATAAAGACTAATATATTAACTATAGCTTAAACTTCCCTGGTCCCAGAAAAGATTATCTTTTCTCTTTACACTGCATCAAGAATCGTATTTGTTGCTTTTTTGCTACAACAAACTGACATGTCTACGCAATTTGAAATTGCTCTCCTATAGGTAGCTGTCCAGATTGCAGTTGAGATATTTACTGTTGCAGGCCTAAACACAGGATGTTGTAATTCACAGCTGAAAGTGAGTTAAAATAAAATGCCATTCTATCAATGTTGCTATATAAAGCGACAAAATAATAAAAAGGCAGCAAAGGCTCCTCCAGGCTTCTCAAAGAGAGTGGATGTAATTCAGAATTCTACTTCCTCAAAGAAATGTTGATCTCTCTCTCTCTCATGAGACTATCTCTTTCGTCACAGTCATGCATGGATCTCAGTTTTGACAGATGGAATGGGGAGATTAGACATGAATGTTGCCATTCCAGCTACATCAAAGTCAAGTCAAGGGAGGTTTGTGATGGACTTGAATGAGTCCAGGATTTAAAGCCACCATGAACCAACTACCGTAGTTCTGTCTTTGTTTGGTTAATTTGCTAGTCATAAATTTGTTAATGCCAGCACCCAATATGAAATCCATTCTGGGTAATCTAAATTACTACAGCAATTAAACATGTTTTGTTAAATAACATGAAGAGTACAGCATCATTTACACAAAATCATGTGGCAGAAGTTGCAGTTTTTAAAAAATGCATTTTCTAAGATGTATGAAGGCACTGGAGTGTGTAAAAACTATTTCATATAACCAGTGTGATATAAAAGTGCAATTATATTGTTAGACTCTGCTCAAGATCT